>NW_020272979.1:266567-487286 GCF_003268045.1 Sipha flava | reverse complement strand
ATAACATTAACTTGTATTTACATTTAACATTAATTTTAAAAGTTCACTCTTTAATAACTTACATTTAATTATTTTTTCACACTGGTATTATATTAGTACTATATGCAACCATATCAGTTATTAATCTTTACAGATATAACTACTATAACTACTATAACTGTAAATAAACGAAAAAATTTTATTTCCATTAGCGCTTATAACATATATAACTTAACCTACAGTCAATGAACTGGTCAAAAAATCTATTATAATCGATATTCCCTTTGTAATTATTATTAAATAAATAATTTTAAAAAATTTATAATAAATATATCATGCATAAATCTCCAAAAATACGTACATGATTTAAAATTGTTTAAGTTATTCAATCTAAGTGAAAAGGTTACCCTAACCATTAAAAAAATTGAAAGACATTATTAAAGTTTCTATTTATTATCTTCGAATGAAAAACGATTTATTGTAATATTATCATATATACTTATTGTTTAATTTTGTGTAATAGATATAACAAAAAAAACATAGGTACAACTTATTGTCCTACTTTAATAATGTCGTTCTAAAGCATCATAATAAAATATCAGTCATAAACACTAATCCAATACTTATAGCTTAATTCTATAGTTGTATCTAACCATAATCATACATTTTATTTTAAATACTACAATAAAGGAGCCACGTACCAATTGATAGCGAATAGTTATAATATTATTAATTTAACAATTTTTAATGAAGGACTGGGACCTCTTTTACACTTAAAAAACAATAATAACAATAAATATTGTCTAGAATTCAAAAGTAGTGTCATTGGACACCCCCTTCAATCAAGCCGTCCAACCCTGTTATTAATACCTATTGTAAATGTTCATACAGATTGTATATATTCATTTTAGATCTAAAAAAATAAAATAGCTTTACATTTTTAAGTAAATTTAATTCGCACTTTTGTATTTTAAAAATTATTGTTATTAAATTTATTGAAACTTCAGATGAAAATGTATTTTTAATTAGGTACTTTACGACTACCTATTACGAAATCATGAGCACTAAACGTTATCAATTGTGACTATTTTTTAATCAATGCTAAAAAAGTACGTGCTTCTAATAATCTATATCTGGGGCAACCATTGAATTGACTCCCAATTTTGGGTAAATATTAATTCGACCCTTGAATTGGCTCCCGAAAATGTATATTTGAATTAGCTCCCAAAATTGTTAAATAATATTATTTAACATAGGAGTTCTCGTAATATTAGACGCGTTTACTTTTTCGACACCAATCAATTATAATCTAGTTTGATATAATATTTTTATTATATGTTATAATGACACTCTATAATTTTGTATGAGTTTTATCTTTTTTGTATTAATTTGTATTTATATAATATACATATTATATATTTTATAACTATGTGTTCAGCTATATTGTCTTATTTTAATTATTAATCATTGTTTATATTTATTGTATGATTGTGTTATTGAATATTTTAGTATATTTAATAAATAATTTTCTGTAAAATAATAGATTTATAAATCTCAATGTAACGAAGTAAAATATACAAATGTGATATCGTAAACCATGTGTTAAACTTAAGAATTTACTCGATTATCTTGTGTGACTAACGTCAACCTAATTTTAAAAATAACGGCTGACTTTGAATTATTAATAACATTTTGGTAATCAATATATTTTTCCAAAAGAAAGGTAGGGAGCCAATTCATTAGTAAATCCTTGGGAGCCATTTCAAAGATACTTATTAAGAGTAAAATATCGACTACCTGTATTTGGGAACCAATTCATATGCGCCGATATTTGGTATACGAGTACTTATAATTATCGTACTTATAATTTTCCATTTGAAAATAATCGATTCAAATAATTAAATTATTATATGAAGAGTTATTTATAAATAAGACGATGTAAATGTTTTATATTATTAAAATCAAATAGTTGAACACAAGTCTATTATGTAATGACTCATTAAAAATTAATTTATCAACAACTAGGTAATTGGTTAAGATTTATATACTTGAAAGTTTTGTATATATCATTAATAGAGATCAAGGATTGGCAACCTGTAGACTGAAAACAATTTACACCATTTAACCATTTACTTCTCCCGCGGAATGTCTAAATAGGAAGAAATAAAAATAATTAAATTTATCATTTTAAGTACCTAATATCAATGAATAAAACAGAATGGACATTGATAACAAATTACATGGGCAGCATAGGACAATAATGAAATCAGTCAGCCATTTTATTTGAGGTATAGTAGGAAGTTAGTAACAAAAGCTACTGCGCATTTTCAAATATTACTAATAGTAGTATTATTTTTCAAGGTATTAGGCGCAATAAGAGTTTGAGATTTGGGGGGCTTATAAGTCTTATACTATGGTATAACCCAACCTCCCATCATTACCAAAAAAATATAAATTGTGTTTTTGTAAACGTATTACAATTGTATTTGTAAATTTATTACAACAATGATTTGCATTTTATATAATATATCGATATAAACGTTTTTAATATACTTAAAAAAATGATATAAATACCTGTATAATACTATTTAATCATCGATGAATCTATTTTATACATTTTTTTTTTTTTTTTTTTAAACACTTCCCATTCTAAAATCCTACACACGGGCCTGTATTATGATAGACATACTATCTAAAAAATGATCCACAAGTAAAAACTTATTGGTACCCAGTAGGTCACCATGTTTCACATTGTTTGGTAGATCACATATTGAACAATTACCATAATTGAAATTACAATTAATAACGAATATCAGTTATCACTGATTATAATTTGATAACAAAAGTACATTAATTAAAATGGCCGCTGATTTCGTTGTCGCCGTGTTGTATCCACTCCCTGCTAATATACTGTTTTAGATAATCATATTTTATAATTACTTATAGGTAACTCTATATATTGAACTATACATCTATAGACTCCTAAAAAGTTTAAATTTGTATATTTGTTTAAAAATGTTAATAAATCAAATTTAAATTCACACAAATTATATTATTAATATAGTATTAATTTTTGACAAAACATACTATTATGAACGATGTGAATTTTTTTTTTTTGTTTGAGTTTGACTCCTTCCAATAATGTTATTTGGGCATTGTATTTTTAAACATTAAATACATATAGTATATTTATTTATTACATAATTGTATGTTTTAAAAGTTGTAATTTATATTTCTAGGAGATGATTTAAATTCAATCGCTTCAAAAAACAGCAGTCAAAGTGTTTGCGAAAAAATTCATCATTCAATCTACGAATTTCCTCCTGATTTTTTCACCAAGGAACAAAGACGTAACGGAGCAATAGTCATTCACTTACTAGTGGTTGTATACGGATTCATTTTTATATCATTTATTTGCCATGGCTATTTTCTACCATCAATATTCTGTATATGTCTAGGTATGACTTTATTGAAACTAAACTGAACATTTATTTTATAAGGAAATAGTTCAGATTTTTTTGTTTAAGCTAAAACAATATGGAAAATTAAACATTTTATATTAAATTCCTAATTATATACTATATTGACATCGTTTTATACTCAATTATTACTAATTCCCCATCAAATAAATTTAAATTATTACCCATTAGATGATTCTAAAAGAAAGTTTTCTAATGTTCACTATTTCAAGACATTATCTGATGGAAAAAAAGCTGGACCTGGCTTATTTATTTAGAGTCAAATGACTCAGTATTTTGTTTTTGTTGCAAATTATTTAAAAAAGATTTATCATCTCTCTCTAAACAAGGTACCAGAGACTGGAAAAATATATCTTAAATACTAAAAAAGCATGAAAACTCTCCAAACCATAAAATTGAATATGAAGATTGGAAAATCCTTCAGACTTGAATGATGTAAGGAAAAACTATCGACGATGAAAACCAAGCTTAAATTCGTAAAGAAACAAAACACTGGAAAGCCGTCATTGAAAGAATTATATTTCTTATTCAAACTTTAGGAATGCAAAATTTAGCTTTACGAGACAGTTCTGATAAATTATATGAATTCGACAATGGAAATTTTTTGAAGTTTATTGAACTACTAGGTAAATTTGACACTATAATAAAATAGCATATTAGTAGGATAACATTTCAAGGCATACATACTCATTACCTCGGTAAAAATATTCAAAATGAAATAATCCAACTTCTAGATAACAAAATAAGACAAAAAATAATATCAGCCGTGCAAAATTCGAAATACTATTCTATTATTTTGGACTGTACACCTGACGTTAATCATAAAGAGCAGATGACAATGATTATAAGATTCGTAACAGCTACCGAAAGAAAGAAAATGTCCCTACAAAATGTTCTGTAAGTGAACATTTTTTAAAATTTATTGAATTACATGATACTACTGATTTAAATATGACTAATGTTTTAATTGAAATACTTAAAAATATGGTATTCTATTTGATAACATGAAAGGACAAGGATATGATAACAATGCCAATATGCGTGGTCAACAAAATGGTGTCCAAGCAAGAGTTCGCCTACTTAACCGAAAAGCGTTCTATGTACCATGCAATGCTCCTTCATTAAATTTAGTTTTAAATGATTTGGTAAATTGTTGTCTTGATGCAGTTATATTCTTCAATATAATTCAAGAAGTCTATGTTTTTTTCTCTGCATTAACTTATCGATAGGATGTCTTATTAAAACACATTAATAACCTAACTGTAAAACCCCTTAGTGAAACCCGCTAGGAAAGTAGATTAGATGCAGTACAAGCTATAAGATTTCAAGCCAAAAAATATATTCAGCTCTTTTAGAAATATCCCAAGATAATTCGTTGGTAAATCCTTCTGGTGTTAAAAGTCGCGCTAAAGCAATCGGTAACATCAATAAGTTTTTAAATTTTAAATTTTTGTGTTACTTGGTAATTTGGTGCGATATTTTATTTGAGATAAATATTATCAGTAAAATATTACAAACAATATCGCTTAACGTTTCTGAAACTTTTTCAATGCAATTTCAGATAGAGCTCTACAATCAATTAAGGAAAGACTTTTATAACTTTCTGAGCATGCAAACTTATTTTCATTTCTTTATGACATTTCCAAAGTAAAAAATAGCGATGCACTTATGATTCATTACAAAGATCTTCAACTAGCACTTGGATCAGATGACGGCTTAACTTCTGACATTAATGCAGTAGAATTATTTTATGAAATTACAGCTCTGCAATGACGGTTCAATGATACAGAAACTAATTCTCAAATAGTTTTGGAATATATTTGTGAAAATCAATTAATTGAACTTTTTCCTAACACTTATATATCGTTAAGAATCCTTTTAACACTTCCTGTGATGGCTGCCCCGGGAGAAAGAAGTTTCTCAAAATTAAAAATTATTTACGATCCCAAATGTCACAGGATCGCTTAGTGGGACTTGCAATGATTTCAATTGAGAAAGAATTAGCCTATAATATGGACATGAAAGAAGTTTTATCTGATTTCGCTCACGCAAAAGCAAGAAAAGTCAAGTTATAATACGATGTTAACATTTATATTATGTTTTTATTAACTGTTATATTATAATACAACTATTTTTAAATTATTTTGTTTTATTTATATTAGTAAAGATTTACTTGTCAATAAATATATCAATCTAATTCAATCTAATAAATTGATAACTTTATACAAATAAATATAATGAACTCGGAATTAACTATATTTTAGTAATGTTAATATGAATATTTGATATAGTATTTAGATGTAAAAGGGGCGGCAAAACTGAAGTTTGCCCAGGTGTGTAAAATCATCTGAGCCGGACCTGATAGTGCATAACGTAGATTCCACTTTCGATAAAAAAAAATGCAATTTTTTTCAAACTCTTTTCGAGTCATTTATAATTTTCCCATTTTCCAGGAAAACCCTGGTGCACAAAAAAAACATTTTTTTTCTCGAACCATTTATTATATATCATTCTTAGATCTAGGCATTTCGTCGGACGTGGCCGGGGCGACTTTCATGGCAACGGCTACATGCACTTCCGAACTGTTCGTCAACATCATCGGAACGTTTCTGACCGAGTCAGATATCGGCGTGGGCACGGTAGTAGGCAGCGGAGTGTACAACACTTTGGGCGTTTCGGCATGCGCTGGCCTGGCTACCAATCAGGCCATCACTATGGAAAAATGGCCGCTTATTCGTGATAGCGGTATTTACGTGACGGCCACATCCGTCTTGGCCGCGATCGCCATCGACAACGTGATTGTGTGGTACGAGGCGTTGGTCATGGTCGTCATGTACTTCGGGTATTTCTTGTTCTTGTTCCAGCAACACAAGCTCGTGAAGACCGTCAAAGAGTTCAAAAACGAAAACCAATTTCGAACTTGTGAGTGCCTATAAATGATCTAGGGCTTAAAATAGAGACATAAACGTGAGAAGGATTATAACCCCCCCCCCCCCCCCCAATTGAAGACCTTTTTTTGTAAGTTTTTATTAAGCATATACTTAGCCCTCATTCTATAAAACTAAACTGACTTGAAAATTCATACATAGTTGTCTATTTTTGTTTAAACAGTGCCAATTTTATTGATTTTACGTGATTGTCTATTGAATTTTTGAGCATTTTCCACACATTGTTAATTATCATTGTAGAATGACCAAAATTGTAGAAAACCATCGATAGAATGCAATTTCACTGACAAGTTAGCTGTTAAAGCTGTTCAGACATTTTATGATATTTATTAATTTTCGTTCATTGATATTCCAAAGTGTATTTTTTTATTGTCCTCCTTCCTAACATAACATATATAATTTTGAACTCTTTCTTGGACGATTCTTGCATACAGGTCTGATAACAATATCGTTTTGAGTGTCCTATACAACTGTTATTAATTATTTAAACAAAATGTACATAGACTAGTATAATACGTATATACTGTATATGACTAAAATAATATAGTGTACATGAATAATATTTACCAAAGTTGGTTACCTGCAGTTTGTACAACATTGTTCCCCATAACCATCAATTGTAAATGGTCCACTGTCAATTTATTAAAAATAAAAACCAACATTTTTATTAATAAACCAATTAGCAAGGCTGGGCAAGTTAACGATATCTTTTAACTCGTTAAGTTAAGTTACTATTTTATTTAATTTAAAGTTAAAACTTTCTAATTTGCAAAAATAAAAAATTGCACACATAATATTAATTTTTTTACACTCAAGAAAATTACTGGGAAATTTTAAAATGATACATAAATGTATTAACTAGCTATAAAAAAAACCTACTTTTCTAAAATAAATCTTAATCCTGAACTCATACTCAAATCAATTTACCCAAGTGGTACATCCAAATATTTAAAATTTAAAAAAAAACATCATTGATTGTTTTCTTCTAACTGCTAAGATACCAATATTTTTAATTGATTTACACAAATTTTAAAAATCAAACAGGCAGTATCTACTACCCAAATATATTTTCAATACTAAGTAGACAAAATGCAGCCACCGTGTAGTTCAAAAGACTAGGCTCAGCACAACATGGACAATTATTATCAGTCAAAATATAATTACTTTGTATTATATTTTTAGATAAAAATAAAACAAATGTTAAACCTTTTGCAAATATCTCATTAAATTACATACTTTGTATAAACTTTAAACTTTTCGTACAACAAATTTAAATACCTTTTATAGAATATAAAAATAACTGTACATTTAAAATAGTTAATTATATTTATGGAAGTTGTATTTATAAACTTATGAATTATTGTATTATGCAATTATTTGAAGTTTACCAATTTTGTACTTCCACTGTTGCTAAACATGGTAAATAATAAAAAAGTTGAGTCATAACTACAGCAATTATTGTTGAAAGCACCACATATCATTTATGTAACATAAATAAGATAATCAGTAATCTAATTTATGTGGCTATACAGCATATATCTGTAAATAGATATAAACGTGTTGTGAACAAAATACATGCTAGTTGAATAATGAAATAATATTGGAAATTATACCACAGCTGTTTTGTGATTAATCCCCCATCGACACTCGCTCTCGTGGTATTTTAGTATTTTCACATGGTCACAAAATATTCTTAGGATTGCCTTGAGTTTATAGCGCTTATACAATTACAATGTTATAAAAATATAATGATAAAATATAGCCCATATAATAACTATTAAAGTTATTTTTAAGGGTGGGCCGATCCTAGAACCGATACTTGGTATCGGCTGATATTGATAGTATCGGAAATATCGGTATCGGTTTATTTTCAAAACCGATATTTGAACCGATACTGCAAAAACTACTTGTGATTATAATATCAGGTATCGGTTTTATCAGTTTGTGGTATCGGATTAATTTTAATGTTTTAATAATAATTTTAATTTTAATAATTTTAATGTTTGGAGAATATTAACCCCGCGCGACTGAACGTTGATTTCAAATGACCAAATGTAGAAAAAAAATCTCGCAACCAACGATGGGATGATAATTTGCATTATTTTTTGCACTAAAATTAACTTAATGTTAACACGTTAACATGTTAATTTAAAAAAAAGTAACTTATTAAGTTAAAAGTTAATTTGTAAAAAAAGTAACGAGTTAATTAACTTAACGTTTTAACTTAATTTTAACTTTTAACTCGTTAATACCCAGCCTTGCCAATTAGTTCCTTTTAATATGGTCGATTATTTTTATAATAGTATAATTATGGCTATATATAAATATTAACAATTCACCATTTACACCGTTACAGGGACTTTGGTTTTTGTGCATCTTAAGCAATTATTCTTAAATGCACTGTTTTGTAAAAAATTCACTACGGACGAATTTCAATATATTACAGCGCACAACAGTTATTCAAACGCGTATCATTACGGAACAGGTTAGTGATCGTTTCGATAATAACTACAGACTGTAGTCTACAGTATGCAATTAGAAAAATAATATTTTTGTTTGTGTAACTTTAAACAAAATCTGTACCACTACGGTACACTTACCAAGGCTGGAATCTGATTGAGCACGGTTGATCTTTTTCGTAACCCGATTGAGCACAATTGCAATTAAACAATAAGAACCAAAAAAAAGCCCAAAAACCACACGATTGAGTACGAAAATGGATACGACGTTACCGCTTTGTATGCTTTGTAGAATATTTCAATAATTCATCATTTTTTCTAATCCCAATAAACCTATACTTGAAAGCCCCAACATTAGCTAACTCTTTGCCTCTCTCGGATAAATAATTTTCATTTCATTATTTTCTATTTTAATTTGTAAAATACATTGTTTAGGAATACAACACGAGCACACGAGACAACAGAACAGACTGGCTATTATTTACAGCGTGAGTACACACAATAACAGTTCAATCGTTGTAGATAAAATTCTGGTTTCCTATTTATCAAAGTTAATTTAAACTTCTATGGTATCCATCAATCGATAGTAAAATTTTTTTCGACTAATAATTAGTTTCCTATTAGTAATCTACATACAATACAATACATACAATACATACTAGTAAAAATCTGACAATGTTGTACACAATATTTATTTTTTTTTATCGCACTCAATCGGATCGTCAAAAAGATCGGCCGATAACGACCGTGCTCAATCGGGCATCACGGATTACGAATATTGATTTTGCATTGATTGTCCGTAAACAATAGAATGTCAATCACCGCCCACAATAACGATAATCACGACCTCGTCGGCGTCCAGCAAATCCGATCAAATAAGCAGTATGATAGAACCGAGTAATTATTGAAATTTCAATAAAAATACACTGCCATAATATTATGGTATAGTATTCGAGCATAGGCTCGAATACTCGATATGGGGGTAGTAAGATGACGTTTGCAGTTAAAAAATTAAATATTTTGCACAGTTACCTCTTCACATTCCACATTGCCAGACAACGTATTGCTACTAAAAATTTGGTCGATTTTGTGTTTGCCGATCACGTTTATACTTCTGGTGACAATACCAGACTGCAAGACGAACCGGAAATTCTACCCTTTAACGTTCATTATGGCTATCGTGTGGATCAGCGTCGTCATGTACATTTTGTCTTGGATGTTAACGATATGCGGTATGTAATTTTTACACTAAATAGCTTATTCTGCAGGTATTCATATGACAATACATGTTGCTGCATTTGTCTCAATATTTTAAAAGCTAATATTTAGGTTCTTAAAACAGTATACTCCAGTGGTTCTTAAGTTTTTTTGATTCACGCATCCCCAAAATAATAAAAAAAAAATTAATCACGCTTTCCATAGATAAATAAAACAACACTATTTTTTATTATTTTAATAAAAGCAAAAAATAAATATAGGATAGTATAATAAAAAATATAAATATTTGTCTAGCGCCTCCCTAAATAAGTGCTTACGCCCAGTGGCGCCGATCCCTATATTCAAGTATGGCGACTGCCATAGTGAATTATGTGGTGGGTGGGTACTGGGTGCTGGGTAGGGATGGGCATGAAATCCGAATATCTGAATTATCCGAATATCCGGATATCCAAATCCGGATTTGAATTAAAATCTTATCCGGATTTCCCGAATTATCCGAATTATCCGGATTTTTGGATTTGCTTTTTATGTGACTTTAGGCTTACAAATATTTTTAATGTATGGTAAAATAAATTATTTTATTATAATGAAAATTATATTATAGAATTAAAATGTAAGTATGAGTAAAATGAGTCATTGAACAGCAAAATCGAGTTGAATAATCCGGATACTGCGGATAATCCGTGAAATCCGGATTTGACAAATCCGAATAATTCGGATTTTTGAAATCCGGATATGCCCACCACTAGTGCTGGGTAGGTGACACATAGGTCAATCCACATATCCACAGCCCAATGTGAAAAATGTATTATAAAAGTATTAAAAACATTTAATATTTAACATTATTACATAAAAGCATATCAGTTGTGGTATGCTGATTACGTCGATGCAAGCCAGAAAACCGTAATAATAACACAAATAATACGATAACGATAGTATGATGTGATGAAAATAAATATTATTTAATATATGAAAACCTATATTGGCTATATCATAAATTATTGATAAGTCACAATATGAGAATAGATATATAAATATATAAATTTATGTATATATAAATATATATATTAATACCAATTTTGAATACAATATTATGGTAGGGTTTCAGCCCCCCCCCACCGTTTACATCAATTGGTAGGTGAGTAGGTACTATTAAAATTTGATATTCGCCATATTGCATTTTTTGTAGTTCGGCGTCACTACTTACGCCTCCTTAGAGAGGCACGTTTCAAAGTTTGAGAACAACTGATATACTCTATTTTGTTTAATACTAGAGGTTTTTCAACAGATTCTGAGATTATTTAAATAAAATATAAATATTTTCGTATCATATAACATAATATTAGCAATTATTATTTTTCGTGACATACAACCACAATAAGATGATAATGAACAAATAGTAATAAATCATAAGTAAATAAGTAAAATAAATATGCACAATTCAGAGTCTATCTAAAAACTTAAAACACAAATCTTCAAAAATACGAATGTATTTACATAAATTACAAATTTTTAAAAAGTATATTTTATAAATACTTTGATGTAACTCTTTTAAAAATAATGTTTTATAACTTTATTAAACATACATATTTTTCAGTGGGCTGGCGAAGGGGCTGAACTGTTTTCTAGGGGGACAAGAGTTCCCCTTTGCCCCCTATTGCGCCATGCTTGTATATATATAAGGGGCATTTATTAAGATACGATTATTTATTAATACATATGAATGATGATTAAACTATTATACTTATTATAAAAAAAAGGTTCGATTTAATGCGTTATGCTGTCTACATTACAATTGACGTTATTAATAGTAATATGTTGTAATTGAAATCAGAAATTAATTTATAGAAATATATTTTTACATAATTGAATATCGGTTGGTGTTCCTATAATACTATACATGTAATTTTATACATGCATAATATGCATTGCATATGTTTAAATAAAAACAAATTATCCCTCCCCTCCCTTCAAATGCAATCATAACTACACCACTGTAAAACACTAAGTCTAATTGATAGGAGCTTAGAATTTTGGTCTCGAGTTTGTATGTTACAAGTATATCTTTATAAGATTATATCTTAAGTACTTCTTTCAATTCCATGCACTAAGTACAAGGATTAATTTAATATTTTCGGTTTTCGGGACACAGGTGATACGTTTCGTATTAGCGATATTATCATGGGCATTGGTATTTTGGCGATCGGCAGCAGCATTCCCGAAGTTGTATCGGGTATAATCAACGCGCGGAGAGGTGAGAACCCGTATATAACAACGCTCATGTTGTTTGGAATTCGGTTGACTCTCACACGCATGGGCGTGATTTCAGAAGAAAGGGGAAGGAATATTATTTAATGAACAGTATATAATTGACTTTGGAATCATTTTTAATTTGTACAGGGGTTGAAATACAATTTAAAGTGAGCTAAGCTACCAAAGTCATCCATTTATTCCCTAGTGTGACCAATGCCCCAATCAACCAAGCACACAAACCTAAACTCTGACAGACCCTGCAATCACGCCCATGACCGACAGGTGCAACAGATTCGGTGATAGTACACTGGATAGTCCGTCGCTCGGTTGGTGTATTATTATACTTGCGTGTACAGGTGAAGGAGCTATGATCATCAGCAGTGCGCTGGGCTCCAACACGATGGATATACTGCTGTGCTTGGGTCTGCCCTGGTTGGTCAAGTGCCTGCTACCGGGCTCGATGAACGGTGGTCCAATCAGATTGGAGACGAACAACCTGTTCTTCAACTGCATGTGCATGATCGCCAGCGTGGTCATATTGATCGCGGTGGCCATCGTCTGCGAGTTCCAACTCCACAGACCATTCGGCTTTCTGTGCCTGATCGGTCTGATCGTCGTCATATCCATGCTAATAATCAACGTGTTCAAAGACCCGAGAACCGCGCGGTGTTGAACTATTTTATTTTTATTTTTCGTAACCTGTCAAATAATTCGCGTTGTATTCATTCGTGTTCACGCAGTCGTGTCTCTGTGCGTTTCACTGATAATAATCTGATTTTAATAATCTATACCAGCGGTCGCAAAGCATTTGGACCTCACGAACCACTAAATGCATACTCAAAATTATACGGACCACTTTTAACTTAAAATAGCTTATTACATAAATACCGTTAAATAAATCGATGAAGTATTTTTTTTCGGTCATATTTAATTTGTTATTTTAATTGTTTGCTGCAAATGGATCTTCATAAATACACATAGTCAGGGCCGGCTTTAAATACGATCTGAACGTGCGACGGAACAGGGCGCCAAAATCAGAAGGGCGCGTGAGAGGCGTCAAAGTTAAAATTAAATTTGATCAACCGTTGGCGACACAAATCATCTACTATAGATAGAAAAAAAAATGTCACGATATGATTCAATATAAATTTGATTACTATTATAATTATCTTTATTTATTATTCTATAGACATGCAAACAGTGCCGCAATTACCGGGTAAGCAAGGTGTGCATTGCACATCGACCCCCAAACCGTTATAGGCCCCGAAACACGATAAAACACGATGTATTATTATAGACATTTTAACTGAAGTAAATTAATAAATGTAAAAAATGGATTTATCATATTATTAAATATTTATAATCAAATAACATACCCAATTACTAACTAGTTGCCAATGACCAAATACAATACCATTGATTATAAGTACTATTATATTGCTGAAGTATTTATAATCCTATGGTAATATTAATTCTTAGAACAGAAATAGCAAAAAAATTAAATTTAAATTAAAAATTAAATTATTTCAAGTATTATTATGTTTTTTATCTGAATGTATATTTGAATCACAAATATGTGGCAAACATGCACGTTTGAAAAATTATTTTGAGCATTTATGATTATGAACGTGGCTCGTAATACAGGTATATATAATGAGGCACCTCTAGTTACCAAAACTGCGCCTGTTTTAGTTATATGTTTAAGTCATTTAAGACTGCCAAAATAATTCTTGCACCGAGCGCTGAAAGAGCTAAGGCCGGCCCTGCACATAATACCATGTTTATGGTTTTATTTTTTGGGGAAATAACTACAAAAAAGTTCTGTAAGTAACGTTTAAATTTTTCTGCGGACCATCTAAATTTTCTTGCGAACCACAGGTTGGCGACCACTGATCTATATATCTAATTAGCTGTTGTCTTCGGGTGGCAATAGCCTCGCCGGTCAAACACCGGTCACAATCAAAATCAAACCCTTGCTTACAAAAAATACAGCATCATCACATGGTTTCAGCATTGTCGGTAGAAACGGTAAGGTACTTAAAAATACCAATAACCCAGTTTCACCTAATTTTTAACAAATAAATGAAAACCCACCGATTTTAAATAAATCCTGTTCCACATTCAACTTCAATGACACAACTGATAATATGCCCGATTCAAACAGCACACTCGTCGATAATCAACCTAATGAACTCATACTCGTCGTTAGCTTATCTATAGATAGCACTTCGTCGTCTCTACCGTCCAACTCAGATGCCGATATGTCTGATAGCTACATTAATAATAATATTCTACTTCGTTCTTTCAAACCGGATTATAACGGCCCGATAATAATTCTTGTCCAGAACCTCGACCAAAATAAAAACATGGGTAACTGGTATCCCATTAGCGTTGCAAATTTATTTTCTACCAATTGTGCGGGTATTACCAACATCAAACCCACTGGCCTCAAAAAGGTCAAAATTATCTTCAATACCATTATCAATGCCAATATTTGAAAAGAAAAATAAGAAAAAATACTCAACTATCAAATATATTTCTTCGTATTATGTGGAGAATATATAATTTGTATATCAACTCAAGCAAGAGCTTACATACAGTTATTGTTATTAATGATTTCTATATTGATGCAGAACAAAAATAATACATTTCAAAATTAATTAAAATGTACATTCGTAGAACTGCTATCATAAGGAATATCTTTTTTTTTTTAAGAACTAAAATTTTTTTTTGTTTTCACCTAAATCACGATTCATGCCGGAGTCACATATCCCAATTCATTTTTTTTCTAAATTTTAACGTTTAATATACCGTAACACAGGGAAACTTTGTACCATTTTTTAGCATTTTTAAACTTTCGGGCTAATTTTAGGTAGGTTGCACTTAAGAAAAAAAAAAAGAAAAAATATGTACATAAATGTGTGGGTCTATACAAGCCTTTTGCGAAATCTAATTTGTAATTTTCTAAGTTTTTAAGTATAAATCATTTTTGAAAAAAATTGGGCTAATGTTTCCCGGCAATGGGGTAACTTTAACCCACCTCCAAATGTCCTTATATAATCCCGTTCTCATTTATTTGGGCTAATGTTAGCCTATGCAGAGTTTATCAGCAAGTTCATAAGATGAGATTAAACCAATTTTTACGATAAAACAAGCTAAAATAACGAGTAGAACAGCATTTTAAGGAAAAACAAAATTTATTATCTTTGAAAATACATGTACTTATGTAGTAATTACAAATAAAAATGATTCTTTAGTAATAAATAAAAAAATAAAGATAAAAGGTTATCAGACAAATTCTTCGAGTTCTGGTACTCTGAAAAAATTGCGTTTACACAATTTCAGTAGTTGAATTTTGCGGATTATGTCACACCACTCGTATTCAATACAATCTTTTTTTATGGGCCACTTCCATTGTTTTGAAAACCTCTCCATACAGTCTACTTTGGCGCCTTTATCAAATGTTGATGTATTACGACCAGGAAAGTTTTTTTTTCAAATGTTACAATTACAAAATCATCAACGTTGTAATTTGAAATTTGTTGTTCTTCTTTAGCTTCGTTCACAGCATTCTCGAGGTTATCAACATCCTCGCTGTCATTATCAAGATCAACATCATCACTGTCACTTAAATAAAATATCATAACCGTCTGTATCTAATTCGCTCAAGGAAGACAACGCAGCTTGCTTTTTCTTTTTTTTTTTGGTCGAGGTGTTTCATTTGAAGGTCCTGGGTTTTCGCGTGATTTTCGAAATTCTTCAATTGAAATACTGTCGCCGGGTGAAACTTGTAATTTCTTTTTCTTTGTTTCGTATCTATACCAATAAAATCTTCACGTTCTTTTTGAATGCGGTACAGAAATGCATTGCCTATTAAATCTTTGTCGAACATTTCCCCTCTATTTTCTGCCTACCGGTCTAAAAGTTTTAGTCGGTTTAAGGGGTAGATGCCAGATTTTAAATTCTCCGTTATATTTATATCAATTTTGTTCATCAATTTGGTCAGGAGTCTAGGAAATATATCTTTGGGGAGAGTTGTAAAACACGATCCAGTTTTTGTTTTTTTTCCATTACTTCAAAATATCTCTCCAAGCCCCCTTCATTGGGCGGAAAAAAGCAATATCGAGAGGTTGTGAAATATGTGTCGTATTTGGCGGTAAACAAATGAACTTGATGTTATGAGCTTCACATAATTCTAGCACACGTTAATTTATGTGCAAAACCAAGTTGTTGCCTATTAATGCACAAGGTCCACCGCCGTCGACTTCTTTAAGAAAAGTTTTCTCAAACCAGTTTTGAAAAATATTTGTGTCAAACCAACCACTTTTGCTACGGTTGTACCTCGTATTGGGTGGACCCCTCTCTGTCCATGTGGTCCACAATGATTCTGACTTATAGACAACGTAAATAGGGATTAAAGGCCCCTCCGCATTTCCACGAAACATTAAGGAAATAGCGCTCTTGGTGATGTTAGAAATTTGCTCTACGTATTTCGATCCTCTTTTATGTAAAACTTTTTTGGTTCCGGGATCGTCCGTAAGATTGGTTTCATCGTAATTGTAAATACGAGAGGGCGGAATACCTGCTAAACTTTTTTCGAGACGGTTCATGTACCCATTTATATCGTCAGCTGTGATTTTTGCGTGACTTTTTTTTTATTTTTGCGCTTACTTTTACAGATAGATCTGGGTGTCATTTTAAAAACCCATACACCCAATCATCACCTGGTGTATTATTTTTAAACCGTGATACACGAACTCCTTTGTTATCTAGATAAGATTTTATGGACAACTTCAAGTCTGCGGGGATAAAGGGGAACCCGAAATTTGCAAGTTTGGTACAATGCTGTGCAAAGCTAATTTCCTCGGCCGCACTAAAAGTTGTCGGACGTCCAATATTCTTACCGTGTACTTTTTTCAATTTATTTTTTATAGCCGATCTAGGTATTTTATAGTATGCTGAGGCTGCGCGTTGTGTTATTGATTTAGTTTTAATGGCTCTCAAACATGCCTCTAATACCTCCGGCTTGTAATTTACGTAATGCCTCGTATCTGTTTGTCGAGTTGTTTTACGCGGCATCGTTGACTATTAAACAAAAAGGACAAGAAAAATGAGGGACCATAAAAAAAGTAGGTGGGATAATACCTTTAATACCTCAAAAGAACATTTGAAACAATAATATAACAAAATAATGTTAAAAAATGTAAAAAAAAAATTTTTATACTAGGATTTTAGTTATCACTGTCAAATAATAGTGGGACAAAGTTAACCCAAGCTCAAAAATGTAAATTAACAACAACACATTTATGTTTTTTTTTTCAATTTGATAATAAATACTTAATAAGTACTATATTTGTGAAAATGTGTCAGATTTACAGAGTTCAGCAACAATTTTTTCGTACAGCACTAGATCAAAGTTATAACACGTGTTTTTTGGCGTCGATAAAACGTCACGACTAAGGCCGAGCGCCCACCAAAGTAACGTGACGTGTGGCGTGGCAAGTGATATAGCAAACACGTAACAACAAAATGACGAATGGTGTGACACAACGCCTACCTATGTATCTAGAAACTAGTAACACCAGTTGTCAATATGTCTTCTTCTTCATCGGATGACGAAAGTTTTTTGGCTTTAGTAAATTTAATCAATGTTAATAACAATGTTAATTACACCAACAAAATGTATGTTAAAATCTGGATCGTCTTTCATTTTTAACTTAGAAAATTATGAAAAGAAAAGTTAGAAAATTAATAAAATAATTAAAATAACAATATTTTTCAAAACACTTGTCACTCTAGTCGGTAAAAACACGTAACACGTGGCAAAAAATGGAACATGCTGCATTTTAATGACACCGAAGTAACATGTAGTTTGTCATATCACAGTCGTATCACTTTATTTGGCGTTAAATCTATTAATTACATTGTTTTGATACAAAATAGCGTGCTAGATGCATGCTACTTGCTACTTCACTTGCCACGCCACATGTCACGTTACTTTGGTGGGCGCTCGGCCTAACGAAATTTTTTTTTAATAACAAGGCAAGTGATAACGGCAAAAACTGTTATCATATTCGGTTATTAGTGTTGTCGACTATTGATAATAGTCACACGTTTTATCACAGCATACAAAAGTATGTGAAATTCCAACGGCGGGACAAAGTTACCACCCGGGGTTAAAGTTAACCCGGCTTACGGTAAGTAATAATAATAATTTAACTTATATAAAATTTGCAGTCGTTTATACGTAACCCGTAGACACAAGACATTTCCAACGTAATGCTTCTTTATCAATAGAAAACAATGCCTAAAAATAAATTAATAATTACAATTATGGATGTATTAAACATTTATTATATTTCATTTTTATGTTTTTATTGAAATTGACTTAGTAATGATGAATAAACACCATGCATTTATCCAAATTTAATTTAATGAAATTGTCTATTGAATTTGCAAGCTCTAAACTCTCTTTTTGAAAATAACTCAAAGTGACTTATAATAGCATCCAATATAGCAAAATATGCATGAGAACATCAATAATATTTATTGTAATTTTTTTTATTTGTTTCAAAACATTGGATATAGATGTAAATTCCTTCAACATCAACTATAACAGCAGCATTAACAATTTTAAGTATAATAGATTCTTTTAAATTTATTTTATATGCAATTGCACCAAAACAAATTCATAATAATAATTCAATGAAATCAAATATATTTTGTACACTGTATAATATAATTATGTTAAATAAATTAGAAATCATGAATCACATTACATGATAATATTAAATTTGAAAACTTTCATTAACTAGGTTTATTAAGTAAAACATCCATCAAGATTATATTTTATTATATTATATTATATTAGTTTATATTTATATTATATATTTTACTGAAAACTATGGCACATTATTCCATAAGACATCAAATGATTTTTAATTTCTCATATTTTTAATTGCTTTTATTACAGCATTTATTTCAATAGCACCATTTCCAATTGTACTTTCTATATTTTGTATTTTTTACTCATAATATTAATTATTTCTAAGACTTCTTCAAAAATAACAAATATAATATGAATGACATTTTCATTAACATATGCAGAAGACCTGCAAAAAAAATTCTCATTGGTATACTCGTGGTATAATATATAATATATTAATATAAAATATTTGTAATACATTATTATATTACCTATTCCTTGAGCCACTTATTTGTATCTTAATTTATTTAATTGTGAAAAACATTTATAATTACACCAAAATTATTATATACTGATTTATAAATATTAAATTGATACGACGACCTACTTTCACATAATCTAAGATTCTTGTTAAGAATTGTATAAAATAATAGGTAGTAGGTACATATAAATTGTAACGTTATGTTAATAAAAATATATTAGATATTAAAATATAATCTAAGTATTTATTATTATTTGCATATGCACCTTAATAGTTCTACTAGTGTTTGTTATAACCAAATTCAATATGTGGGCCATACAATTAACGAAAATAGCTTCAGGATGTGAGTCTCTTATTCTAGTTTGGACACCAGTTGGAGATTCTGACATATTTTTGCACTATCGTAAGATTTTGCTACAAGAGAAATATTAGAAATCCAGAGTTTTTTTGAAACAGAAAGAATTTCAATAGAAATATTCGGTTCCTCTCTCATTTGATACATCGTAAAACTCAATAAAATGTTCATATACACTATAGCTATTAGGAATAATGTATCTTACACATAGAAATAATTGTTCTGTTTATGAGATCCAAAAAAAATGAATGAAAATAAAATTATGTAAAAATATCTCATTTCTAAGTATAATTACTTATTATTTTTCTTGAATATTACCTTACTTTATCACACATAATGGAGTACATTCTACAGTCATTAATTCCTCGAAAAATAATATTTATTGTCATATTTGAACAAACTTCAAATATACTATTTTGAATGATCCAACTTGTATATTACATTTTTTTAATAAAAAAATCTAAAAACTCTTTATAGTTCTTAGCAAATAATGAACACTGCTGTTTAAAATTTCCTGCGAACAAGTAATTTATGATTCACAAACAGTAATTGGTATTAAATTAAAAACAGTAAATTATATATATATATTTTTTTTTTTTTTTGCTTTATGGGTCATTAATGCCTTTTGCAACTTCTACTAAGCCCTTCCATCTGACACGGACAGTAGCAGACTCGAAGCTTGCTACTCCGTCCACCATTTTTTATCTACATTGACTCTATCTCGTCATCATTGCCGAGGTCTTCCCCTGGGGCACTTGCCAGTTGGATTATTAATAATTACTTTTCAAATTATGCTTCCTTTAGACCTACCCATTCCAAGCGCCTGACATTTAGGAAGCATTTAATATTTGGTTGATTATATAGCAATTCCAGTTTGGTATTTTTTCTCATTTCGTAAACTTCAATTAATTCATTTCTCACAAAACCGTATATTTTCCTCAACACTACTATGTATTACTAATGATTATAAAAATTATTTACAATCATTGATATTACTTACATTACCAAGATACGATTCAATCTCTCCAATATTTTTTAATAATCACTAGTCAGTCCTATAACTGAAACAAAATCAACAAGGGTTTGATTTTCATTATAAATTAATATTATTATTAATTTAACATTTTAATTACATATACAAATGTTTATTTTTTCATGGTATTTATAAATATTATGTTATTAAACCATTGTAAAAATTATTATTCATGCAAAATTAATGATTAATGTCACAAATTAATAAATTCAAATAAAATAGAATCAGAGTTCTGGCAGTAGAATGTAAATTACAGAACAAAATTCAAATTTTAATTTATAAATAACCTACCAGCAAATGAAAATGTAAATAATACAATAAATTGTACTATATAAAATAATTTATTCAAAACTTAAATTAAGAAGCATCATAACATTGAAATTCTTTCATATTTATCTAAAATAAAAACTATTTTAAAATATAAAATACAAATATTATAGTCAGTGGATGTAAAAAATATTTCACAAGATTTAAAAAGATTATTAATAAGATTCTTAATACAAATTATTAAATTTAACAAAGGAAAAATAATCAAAAATAATACATAACAATATTTTTTACACTATCTTTTAATGAAATTTGACAATGCATTATCCTAATGTTGAAAGTCAAGGCAGATTGTACATGTTTTATTACACTACATTAATAAGAGCAAAAAATACTTCTAAATAAAGTTTAATTATATAAAACCAAAAACAAATGATTTAGTGCTTAGAAACATTAGGTCGTTTTCCAATAAATAAAGGTTTTATTATGTCTTGTGTCAGATTCTTTTCTTTGATTTCACTTTCTTGATTCTATAAAATTAAAAATTAACAAAAAATGTATTAAAATTGATTAATAACTTAAAGTAGTCCAAAAAAAAGGTATCACTGAATAAAAAGTTTGGTAGCAGCTGGCCTAGTGTATACATAAGTGCAATAATTAAAGTTACTTATATACTCACATAATTATTAATATCTTGTTCATGTAAATTGGTACGATATTTTTTACGTTCTGATTTTGTAGAACCATGTTTTGCTTTCATTGATATTGTTTTTTTATTTATATTTTTCAATACATCAGAAGTTTGCTCAAGCTAAAAATTGAAAAATTAAAATATTTTTAACAATTTCAACATGGTAAATTGTAAAAAAATTAATCAAACCAACATAAGTAGGTATAAGTTTAAGTAAAATTATATTAATTAGTCATTTTTCAAAAAGAAAATTTTTATTGAAGTTGAAAACAAAAGTACAGTGTATAGAAAAGACTAGATTCAACTTAAAAAACTTTTTTAAAAGATTTGCAAAAGAGTCATAAAACTACTTTGAAATAATTTTAAGTATATACTTTATTCTTTATTCACTAAAAATGTAGTCTTACTTAAATGCAGTAACATTTTTCTTTATTGATTACTGTCATAAGTTATATAAGATTTATAGAATAAACATTGAATGGTCCTAAAATTAAATATTTATTAATACTTGCTTTGAAAATATTTTTAAATACACCTCATAATAAAAAAAAAAAAAAAAAGATTTAACAAAACCACACAAAATATAACAAACTATCCCTTCTTATTTAAATGCATTAAGAACGAGTTTAAAACAGAAATAATTTATTTTGATTATTAATTTGAGTTATTCAGCTTTCTCAGTTTATAAAATAGACTAACAGGGTTTTTATATTTTGTAGTATTTATTTAATAAAAATGGTTAATTGCAGTAATTTTTAAAATTAAAAAGTACAATTTATACATTAAAGTTTACTTTATATAGATAAAGTAGAAGTGGTTTTGTAGTAAGCCCAATCCTCATAATCTAATAATGTGAGTCAAATTAATATAAGTATCTATTAATAAATATGTTGTATAAATGATTATATGAATATCATATGATGATTATACAACGTTATGTAAAATTATATAAATGGTATGTAAATAATGTGATATAAAACCTAACCTCTTAACATAATAATCCTAAATCGACAGTAAAATAAAGTAATAATAGAATTACGCCACTTTAACGTCATTGGAACTTGAATAAATACAGGTTGAGCATTTAGCATTTATCAGAAGTAGATAGGTAGTTCTGATAGACAGTATTACTGGTCATTTCCCTTTTTAATAAATTATTACTCATCCTACACATTGTTACAGCCACATCATTGAGAGTATATAATTCTTGTCCAGAATAACTTGTTCTTTATTTTTTTTGTTTTAAACTGTTTGTTATTCTATTGTGGTACATTAATAAAAACATTAAGTTTTATAAGTTTAACATATAAGTGTTTAATTATTCAACTACCTATCTCTTTTAACATTACATCACAAGATAACATTGAACATGCTATGTCGTTAAATAATTAATGTGGTACAGATTGTAGTGTCCTGCACAACGATCACTACAGTTTGAATATATGTAATTCATTTTATACCTAACTTAAATTTTTTTTTATGAAATAATTAATTATGGTTTAGCCAGGAAAATATTTTACCATTTTAGATTACAATAATTAACTACTAATGATATAAAAAAAGCACACAATCATCATACATTCTAATGATGTATATTTATACTCAGTGACGTAACTGGGAAAAAATTTAGAGGAAGGAAATCATTGATTAACCATGATCAAAATCCTAACCCCTCTACCCCTTGTTTCAAATATATTTGTATTGTATGTATTTTATACACTATACAAAATACCTGAACAATTTATTAAAAATTGAATAGTTACTGCTTTGGGTGTCAGTAATCTTTTTAGATTTTAATGACATGAAATTGAATAATGTCAACTAACATTTATTAAAGATTTTATAAGATGTAGTTAATAATTATTAACAAATTACAGTAGAAGAATAAATAATTAAAAAATAATAGAACAGTATAATCTATAGACTTTCAGTAAAACACTAAAGCACACTATCACAGCACAATTTAATGTGGAAATAGGCATGTAAGTATAAACAAGAAAAAATATATTTTATCAGTAGTGGTAATTGTAATTTGTTATTGATCTAAAAAAAACCTCTTGTTCCTGTAGTCATAATCACGATTTTAAGATAATAATATTAAATTGTGCTCATATTTTATGTAATGACTAGCTGAATTACCCGTTGTTGCCGGGTTTAAGTATATAAATGTATGTAACCTGCCAAGATTAAATTTTGTTTACCTGAACCTCTTTACAGTTTAGTATTCTGTTGAATACATATAGCATCTCACTTCTCCGAATATTTTACCTTTTGTCAATAAGTTCATGGTCTTTTTGACTTTTAACCGAAACACTCTTGCAATTATATCATGTCGATCATATGATCTTTGACCGGGAAGTAAGAGCTCTTTTATCTCGTCCCAGCGAGGATTACATGTAAAAGTAATAAAAAGGTCAGAGCGACCGTAATGTCTAACGTAGGTCATAGCATCTTGTGTTCTTTCGTGCATGTACCTTGGCCCACCAGTAAAAGTTGACGGGAGTATAACCATTTGGCCTAACTGATTAGCTTCTATGTCTCGTCGTCCAATCGCATCTTTTAAATGAATATAACTATCTGCACGCAATTTGGCTTGGTTGTTTTTGATGTAATTTAGTCTTTCAGTTTCAATTTTGGCGTATTCATCTACCAAATATTGACTGAAAAGAGAACGATAATTAATTAAATAGTTGTCTTCCCCTTATCTGACCATTATTCTATATGAGTAAAAACTTGATGCAGAGACCTTTTTTTTAAGCGGTAACTTGGTTTTTGGATCGCGTTGTGGTATATTGATTGCATACCCATCATCCCCCCCAACAAAACATTAAAGGATACTGCAGTGCGTTGTATGCTCGATGTATCTCACTGATACGATGAAGTGAGTTACTTCAGTTTTCGAGGATGATGTCTCTTCGATCAAACTGCTGATCTACTAACACTAAAGCAACTTCATTTGCCGTTGGTGCATTATACCTGCCTCTATGTTCTTCTGGTGGTTTTTTATCTGCATGTATTACAACTTTAAATGACTCTGAAGGAGGTATATTATCGATGGTAAATTGTAATGATCAATTGTAAATTATGCGGTGGCATGCCTAGTAAATCCAATGAGTTTAATAACTCTGTTGGATAATTTACAACTTCAGTAGCATCGCAAACTGTATCTAGATTTGTATGACACCAAGTTTTCTGGTAACAAATTTTGTATCTTGAGATTCAATTCGTTGACCTCCACATTTTTTGCTACTAAAATTGGTCTTTCTGCCAGCCACTCATGATTTGTGTATTGTCTGTGTACACTGGGATATATCTGGTCAATGAGAGCATCTTGCGAATAAATGATTGTGCAGAAATCGTTCGGTAATTTTATACATCCCGTTTCATCTGTAGTAACTTTCCCATCTCCAATATCTAACAATTGTTTAGAGAATCTTTTGCACGCAGCTTTTTTTGATTGAATCGAAATCGAAGTATCAAAATCGTTCGCTATCTATCTTTATATATATTTCGACCATGAATTGTTGACAAAGCTTATGCATTGTAAAATAACTTAGTCCTGATTGCGTCTAATCATCAACCGATATGCATAATAATTTTTTGAACTAACATTCTTATTTGTTTTGGCACCTGTTGCGGGATCTTTTTGTTTAATATTTATGCAATACCCGTCATTTACTACCAAAAATAAAATTAATATTTTTTAATAGTTTTATTTAATATAATTCATTTTCAATAGCGCAGTTATCGACCTGATCAAAAAATATTAAACCGATTTCAACCCTTTAAATTCAAAATTTCGAAAAATCCTTTCTTAGCGCACGTCTACATCATAATAGCTATCTGTATGCCAAATTTCAGACAGATCCGTCCAATGGTTTGAACTATGCGTTGATAGCAGTCAATCAGCTTACTGTTTTATTTATACAGATAATATTAATAATAGATTATTTTTGATAATAATCTAACTAATGTGATTATTGCAATAACATTTACAAAATAAATTTAAAATAAAAACTTCTATACAATTATTTGAGTTATCTTATAATATGTTAAATAATATTACATTATTTCTTAACTTATGATAAATCAAATATTTGTAGTGTTGGATGGGGTAAAATACTATTGGCCCTCTTAAAATTATCAGGGGGGCACTTGCCTCTCCTTTTCCCTCAAAGTTACGCCACTCTTTATACTATATTAATTTACATAAACTACAATTAGTAAATAATTAAAATCAACCAATAGATCAAAATTGTTACAGTTCTGAAAAATTATATTTTCCAAAAATCCTTTATAAATGAATCTACACATAATATTAAGTACCTACATTCCTTTAAAATATCAAATTAAATAATATATTAGTCTTGGCTATACACTGATTAGCTAGTGAACGAGTAGTATATAAATTATATACATGTTTATTTATAACCTAATAAAATTATAAAGCCAATATTTAAATATCTTTTTAACATTTTTACTAAATACTTACACCATCCCAAGATTCTTCATACTCCAAAGTAGGTACATTTTTTATAACAGGAGTTGGACGTACAATATCTTCAGATTCATATAAAATTGAATCAAATAAAATTCTATTTGGGCAATTTTCTTCATGATCCTGAAAAAATGTATTTTATATAAATATTTCAATGAATTAATATTATTAATTTAATACTTATCAAAAACAAAAACCCTTAAGTCTTAATATTGTTTTATGTTTTACCTTCAATTCAGATTCCGGCATAACATGTGATATATTATAAACACAATTTCTAAAATGAGGAGGTCTATCAGGGCACCTTATTAAATGCTTTATTAGTGTCTTCTGTGGCATTGAATGTGATGGGTTGAATGGACAATGGAAATCTAAAGTATTAGGTGCCAAATGCCTAAAATAAAAAAATGAAGAAATCATAAAATTAAAATACAAATACAGTTAATATTCAAACTTTCAACATTATTCTTATAGTATTATTAATATTACATTATTTAATATTCATTTTGAATTTACAGTAAATGATTTTTAAACAGATGTTAGGAACATTAATCGTTAATTTAATCTATATAATAAGGAATTCAATTTACTTAGAATTTTATTACATGAATTTTAATAACATTTTTAAAAAGAATATGGAGTATCAACAATTGAAATATAAAATGTATATGTTATACTAAAGATGAAATATATAGCTACTAAAATATTGAAATTATATGAATTTAATCTTTAATATAGTAATATACAAACAGACTATTATATCGGCAATTCTCAACCGGGGGGGGGGGGGTCACCAACAATTTTTTTAGGGTCGTATCATGTGATAAAAAAATTATTTCAAATCAACAATAGCAAGAGTCATTAAATTAAAAAAATATTAAAATTTACATAATTTTTATTTTATTTTTTCTATTAATTTATGCCAATCAGCTTCCATACTATACTTTTTTTGTAAAACTTATACACAAATAAATACAATAATAACAGTTTGTACAATTTTTTAATGTTTACATTACAAAAGGGTTGTTAGACATCTTGGTGTCATTATAGGGGGTCGTGAACTCAAAAATGTTGAGAACTGCTGTATTGTAGTGTTTAAATAATATTAAACAAAAGAATGATAGTACACGTCTATTCAATATTTAATATTTATAAATTTAGATAATTCACTTTTTAATGAATTAGTGAAACGTAAAATCAATGATATAACTTGTTATCATATACCTAATTTGGTAAAAGAAAAAAAAAGAGAATTAAACTTAGTTTATTGCACATTATATACCGATTGATTAATGATTAATTACATATCAAATGTTAGTAAACGAAAATTACATAATGAAAATCCAAGAATAAAATTATTATTATTATTATATATATTTCAACGGATCGTTTTTTTTGTACATAAAAATATCATAGTATTATAATATTGGTAGTATAAAATTGAACATAAACATAAATAAATAAACTGGTAAAATGTTTTTCAATACACGTTTTATTACAATATAAAAATTAAACAAGGTTGTAAAATGTTTAAAGAACTAACGTTGTTGAATACTTATGCATGCATGTTAAGGAGAAAAAAACAATTCATAAATTATTTCATTAGTGGTGCAAGATACATTTATGTACTCACAGTAATTCCATCGTGACGTAGTAAGATAATCTACGGAGTATATGAATATTTCAAACAATGACGAGTATAAACTATAGCTGGTAGACGTAAAATGAATATTGAATAACGACGTACATTGACGAAATATTAAATGAGAACCGTCACAAACGATACATGATAGTATTCTATTAGAGATTTGCAAGTTCATCAAAAGCATGTGACCACAGAAGGATATGTAACTGTTCTCCTACGACTGATAAGAAATGAAAAAAAAATTCTTTTAAACCATGTTTACCAACAATAAAAAACAAGACGATTTAATGTGAGAATTATAAAATGAATGTAAGTCAATAAAACATCTAAGTTGAACCTGTGCTTGGTCAAGTACTTTTTTTCATATAATGACAATGTAATTCTTTTGTATGAAAAAATTATTATAGTTTATTATAATATCCTATAGCCATATCTTTAATGTAATTTTATCAAAATGTACTAAAAATGTTGGTTAGTTTAATCATTGATTTTATTATACATATTATAAAATAAAATATTATAAAATATTATTAAATCAATGGTTTAATTCAAGGTTTAAGATATACAGGTTAGTTATCGCTAGTCCGAAACTCGGTTAGACTACGTTACGGTTCAGTAGTTCATATTTTCACCACACGTGTAAAGCGCTAGTAGTAGGTAGGGACATATATTACCGAATAACTGACATATGTGATATATTACATTGTGTAGTTATTGGTATTATTCTTATGTTTGTATTAATAATTACCATTATAAATTTAATATAAGTAATAAATAGAACCAGGATTTATATGTATTTAAAAAGTGACAAATATGATGCAAATATGCAAAGAAAAAGTGCCTAAATATACAATTATATGTATTACACTTTATAAAATGTGATTTTTTTAAAAACCACAATTTTGTACAAAATAAAATTCTAAATATTTTATCAAAAACAAAAAAAAATGATAATATCCACTGCTCTATATTTCAAATCATTTAAATCAATCTAAAACTTTTAGGAAACTTAAAAACAAGAATACAAATAAAAAAATAAACTAAACATAAATATTTTAGATTATTTAAAGTTACTTACTCTCAGAAAAAAGAATAGAAAACTTAAAAGAAATATAAAAAATGTTAATTTATTAAAAACCCATGAAATATGCATGTTATATGCATTAATGAACAAATATGCAATAACCTTCGAAATATGCAAAATAAGCAATATAGAATTTGGTGTTTAAATTCGGTGTGATATGAATCATGGACATTTTAAACCTCCATAGACGTGTATACACTTAGTGCAAACACACAAATGCAGATAAATCCGGGCTCCAGAATTTATTTAGGTTTCACTATGTTAATATCTAATTATCATTACTAATAGATAGCCAAATGGAAAATTATAATAAACCATTTATTTATTTTCGAACAACTTTAAATTACGATTGATGCATAATCATTATTTAAAACTGTTGATTACACATAAAAAAAATGGCTAAGAAATTTAAAAGTAGGATTTTGTTGCCCACCATGCTGAAGTAATAAACCAGATATGTGGGAAACATAATGAAGTTACTGTTACATTTCCATAAGTTAATTTCAATTCTAGTAAAGTTTTGATTAAAGGCCACAAGGATTATGTTGAAAAAGTCAAAAATGAAATCGATAATATTATTATTGACTTGGTAAGTTGTATACTAACACTTATTGTTTTATTGTTAAATTATTAATCAATAACCGTGTTACACAGCGTCGTAGCAGTGGTGCAGTAGGTGTGACGCACCGGGGCCTTCGTGATTTGGGGCCCTCAATTCAAAAGAAAACTGATATGAACAAAAATAGAAGCTTGCGTTAACTACAACCAATAGTTTGTTTTGATTTTTGATAGAAATAAATAATAAAAACATTTTGCATTGGTTAAACAATTAGTTAATAAATTGTTTTTTACAGATTCTCGCTTTATAAAGTGGTTTGTAATCTGCTGTCACAAGTAACATTACAAAATTATTGTGTAGTAAAATTAATACACAAAAATTAGGGTTGCCATACGTCCCGAAAAACCGGGATTGTCACCGGTTTTGGACTTCGCGTCCTGGTACCCCAAAAAAATGTTTTCGGGATGTCCATATGTCCCGGCATAGACATTTAGAGGAAATGTAGTATTGTTTAATTTTTAATTTCGACCATTTTATCTTAAAGTACATTTTTAATCATTATCGATTAACAATATATAGTAAAAACATACTTTGTAATTTACACAAGTAATTATTAAGTATATAATATATTTTATTTTACATTTTCTTTAAATATTATATTGCCTGCAATTAATGGTCCTCTTCAGTGGCGTATACATAAATTTTTTATGGGGGGAGGGGTTCATTAGCAAACAAATCATTGTTTTTATTTTATCATTACTTTTTTTTTACGTTTCTAACACCCTCACACTAAAAAATTATTTTATAACATTTAAAAAAAAGCCTAGAGGGGATCTGACCTCCACATCCCCGTCTCGTATACGCCACTGATCCTCTCAATATATTAAGAGTTATATAAAAAATATATTACTCAATATTGTGTTTGTGTTGTCCCGGTTCCGCCTTATAAATTTTTGGCAATCCTAAAAAAAATAGTTCAGTATTTTTGGATCGACGTGCACGTGAAGGGGGGTCCCTTCTTTGCGGTTCATCATGGTTTCTTTTAAAATTATAAATGTAATGTAATAATCTAATAAAAATTGGTATATGTATTACGTAAGTATAAATTTGATCTTCATATCTCTTAATTTTACTTCTATATATTTACATTTTAGACATTAGTGATTACGTTTAAAAAATTATTTTATTTTATTTGATTTTTATTAAAATTAAATTAAATTTGTTATAAATTACAAATTTCTGTTTTTTTTGGGGGGGGGGGGGGGAATATGATTTATTTTAAAGTATCATGAGAACTTTAAGAGTATTTGTTATGCATTTTCTATACACAAGGGCCTCTCGCCCTCATGAAATGTATTTCGCCCAGGGCCTCTAAAATTGTAGCGCCGGCACTGAAATAAATAATAATAAATTTTATATTTTAACTTTGGTATGTTTAATGGACTTATAAAAATTAAAATATGGTATTTAATTTGTAAAGAAAATTTAAAATACCCTTCCCAAAATATTATTCTGGTTACGCCACTGTCAATGTACTTATACAATTGTTATTAATCAAATGTTCGTGGACACACACATGCACTCTAAGTACGGACGTATTGAACTAAACAAAACAACAAAAGAAATACAAAAAATTCGTACTGAAATTAATACGTTGGTCATTCGATTTCTTTTCAAAATGACAATTACATTTAAATGGGCCTAAATATGATTTTTTGTCGAATACAACTGATGAAGACTATAAAGTCAAAATAAAAAAGAATGTGGCCTGGATAAAAGTAGCATCAACTTTAATAAATTCGTTCAAAGATGAAAATGACGCACAACAAAAATATAAATTTAATTCACGCGTAAATAATTAAAAAAATATTACTTAATCTATGCCCGAAATGCCCGCTTTAAAAAGTTAAAAAGTTCATTCGTCATCATATGCGCATTCATGGGACATTTACGGGTGAGACCACGCAGAGTTGATCGTGTGATTGGCGAATTAAACAAATTGTAATGTAACCACGGAGTAGAACAGTGTTTCCTAACTTCTTTTATCGGAACCTTCGCAGGAACCAGAACATTTTTGAGGAACCATCTTTTTTTAAATAAGATTAATGAATATCAGATATTACCCACATAACACAAGTACAACTAAAAGATCTATAATATATAGGCTTTATAAGTATCCATAACATTCATTAATTAATATAAATATTTAAATATCTAATTAGATATGAGTATTTATCTATTATATATCTACTAAGTATTCGATTGGCCGCTTTTTAATTAGTTTATGGATAACCATTAGATATACCTAATAATATAATAAATATATAAATATAATATACCGTATATATGATATATTAAAAAAAAAACTATTATACAGAATCACACGAGTCGCCTTCAATGAAAATTAGTGATAAACGTTAAAAAAATGTTTGTGTTCATTAATTTTGCTGATAACTCACTGATGAATAACAAGCAGCTATATTATAATTGTTCAACGTATATAATTTAACCATTGATTCTCAACATTTTCTGTTTACTGCCTCACACTCGTTCTATTGAAATATTCATAGGTGAAATTAAATATAACTAAATATTTGAGTATGCCAACATTTTAGTCCAAGACATCATAAAATGTTTTAGCTGTTCTTAATATTAAATATGACTCATTAATCGATAGTACAGCAGTATACAGTTTTAATTTTTGTTTTTATTTATAAAATATTAAAACCCAATAAATAATAGTATTTATCATTAGTAGTTACACTATTAAGACTTTGTGATCTTTCACGGAACAAGATATGGATTATTTTGTAAACTGTCACAAATCACATTAAAACATGTCATAGTCAAATCCTAAATTATATTATAATACCAATGCGATCGCTATCGGACTATAGGTGTTTTTTTTTAGTTTGTAAAATCAATCCAGATTTATTTACACCCAAAAGTAGTTAGTGTACCATCACATTAGTTAACTAATATTTTGATGTATAACCCGTGGGCTTGGTATTTTTAATTTAAAATTGATTTATATAATTATCGTTTATAGAATCTATAGAGCAATATTCGGTTCATGTTGGTACCATGTTAGTTAATTTTTATTTTATAAATTTAAATAATATATAATCTACAAAAATATAATTTATTTTTTCAAGTAACTACATTTTTAATTAGTGTTCGATTCAAATTTGACTACATGAGTGGTTATGTACTATTATTGAATCCGTCCTTTGTCTCTAGATTGTTGAGAGACACTAGCTCTACTTTACGTTAATTATTGAATTCGATTTTTAACCACACTGTGAAGATGATAATTTTAATCATAAATACTACACACGTTTATGGTTAATCTACGTCAACACGACTAGTTTAGTATAGTTTATTTGTTCGTATTTGTAGTATACCAATATTTAGTGCAATTAAATAACTAAACCATCATTGCCATTTTCATTTTTTTAGCTATATTTATAAATATCTATTGTGTAGTTTTCATATAAGATCACTGCATTTCCAAGTTGATATTCAAGTATTCAAGTGAAGTTCTGAGTATTCAGGCAACTATATAGGTATTCCTAACTGATACTATGTGTAGTGTTTATTTTAGGAATAAATGAAATATAAATTAGTATTAAATAATTTACTTAAAACTATTAAATATTTATTAAAATATCGCTATTAAAATAGGCGCAACTAGATCCCAAATATTGGGGATGATGAAATTGTTGAAATTAAAAGTTATATTATTTCACTGTAACACCAGAGGTGTTTAAGACTCTCTTGCGCCCTCCTAATTGTGCTTATGGTTATTAATATAAAATAAACGTAAATATAAAAAAAAATCAAAATTGTTTTACCTTTATTACATTTTATTTTGTGTTATTAGTTAAAATGACAGAAACAAACAAACAGTCAATGAAATGGAAAAAACATGAAATTGAAGAACAAATAGGATATGATCAATGTAAGTTTCAATTTAGTTATTTATTCTTAACATTTAGTAAGGTATCTGTTTGAAGTAGTCAAAAATATTCTAGCAAAAAACTTTAAAAACTTTAAAACTATGTTTATACACATAGAGCGATTGGAAAATAGTTATGTGCTATACTAATGTCTATGTCTATACAAATGTCTGCTAATAGAAAATGTATAATAGGTATAAATATAATAACTCGTAAATTTTTAACATTTCCGTCGAACTCTTCCCGTTTTTCTTGTACGGTGGCACCCTTTAACTTCTAAATGGTTTTTCAAAAAAGTATTCCAATATTTATATAAATTGTTAATATTAATTTTAGTTTGTTCTACCTTTTTTTTTCCAAAAAAATTAATTTGGGTTAATATTATTGAAATAATAACAAAATTAGTTTAAATACTCGTAGTTAACAAATAAAAATGATTGCCTAGAAAAAAAATAAATATTAATGTTTATTTAAGTTCAACATTTTTAAACATATTCACAACAGGCAAGACAAGGTAGATACTATGTTACCTTTCATTTAAATAGTTGGATTGATACAACTATTTACTTTTCAAGAACCATAAATAAAAAGAACACATTAATAATTTTGTGCATTCATTATTTAGGTACTTAATCATATATTTTAATAACGCACATAAAATTTTTTTAGTTTTTTTAAGTCAATAAATTAGAATCAATGACTAAAAACAAAAATTATTAATTTCAATTCAATCTAGTACTATACTTCAATTTATGTACAAATATTTATCATCCTGCGGATTATTCAAAATATATAAAACTCGGTATCGATAAATATATTTGCATGGTCTATTACACTTTAACAGGTAAACTCTAAGATAATGTACGAAATCTAAATCTTAATACAAACTAATTAAAATGTATTTTTAGTCTTAAGTATTAATAATACTTCGAGTAAATAAGATATAATTGAATATGGTGAGATCAATATGACGTAATAATTAAACTTTTACTTTAAAAATATAATACTACTTAAGTACGGCAGATAATACAGCTTAAATATTTTTTTCTCGCTTATTGCCAAATAGTTTTGTGAACTACTATTTTTTCATATTATACGAATGTTTTTTGGATAATATTCAATAACAATGAAAAGCATACTAAATTACGTATTGATTTATGATTATACTTATTTTTTAAAACATTTTTGGAGTACCTATAGAATACTTTAAATACTTTTTCCTTTGTAGACAAAAATTCTCAATCATGGGCTGGAAATTTCAATTTTGTCATTGGTGCTGACGTTCAATTAGGATATATTTGGCCGCATAGAGAACGTGATGCTAAAGATTGGAAAATTGAAATGGAAAAAGCTATTTGTGCTGTTGATAAAATCAATAACTTAACTCCTAGGCCTCAGTTTGTAGTTATTTGTGGTGATTTAATAAATGAATTGTCTGATGGTAAGCAAGATTTTAACTTGATATCACTTTGGCTGCATCTGAATTACGTGCAAAAAATTCTTTTTTTTTACATCTCAGCTGCGTGCGTGGTTTATCCAGTGTTCATTGAGCCAATTTTGGGATACTACCTGTATAATATAAATTTATTGCGCCCGTGTTAAAAATATACACTAAAAAGATATACATCACTAGCGTTAGAGAATTGGGCGGATTTCCCAATAGACAGATTAGACAGCTGCATAGGGCGTTACAATTAGGAGGCGGTTAGTAGCTAGTGTTTTGTTAAAGACATAATTGGAATGAAATAAAAATATTCCTTATTTTATATTTACGAAAAACGATTTAATATTAAATGTACAAATAAAAGTTTTAATATTGATGGTTCATTAAAATTATCATAGAATGTATTCATTTAAATTTGATGGACATTATTAAAATTTTTCCAAAGTAGATTAAATAACTAAAATCGAAAAAAAATTGTCTAAAAATTAAAATGGGTTAAGATACTTTTATAATTAATAACTGGGGTAGCAACATTTTAGTGCCCTTAGTCGTAAAAAAGTTAAATCCGCCTTTGATAATACACCTTCATGAATTCATACTTATCTAAAAAAACGTGCATGCAATTCAACCTTTTTTTTTGCATGTAATTCGAATTCACCGATAATTTTCAATAAATTTATTTATATTTAAGATGCAACTGAAATAAAAGAATTACAAATAAACGACTTCCAACAAATATTTTCAAAATTGCATCCATCTATATCTCTTGTTTGTGTGTGCGGAAATCATGATGTTGGTAATATTCCGAACGAAGATTCCATCAATAAGTAATATAACATAGATATTGTAAAATAATATAAAAATGTAAATATAAGCTAATGCAATTTTAGGTATCGCGAACATTTTGGACAAGATTATTTTTCTTTTTGGTGTGGTGGAGTACTTTTCTTAGTAATGAATACTCAATATTATAAAAACCGTGACAACGTTAAGAAACATGCAGAAGAACAAGATCAATGGTTAACAGAAAAATTGAATGATAATAAAGGGCAAAGAATAATTGTATTTCAACATATACCATGGTTTGTAGAAAATGTAGACGAGAAAACCCAATATTTCAATATTAATGAAAACTTCAGAAAAAACATGTTGGAAAAAATGCATGCAGCTGGTAAATATTTTTTATTTTAGCATAGATTGTATTTCATTGTACCTTTATGAAAAACAAATTGCTTTTCTCTTATTAAATGTTATTAATTTTGTTGAACCAGGTGTGTCGCATGTATTTTGTGGTCATTATCATAGGAACTGCATAAAGTTCTATAAAAACATCGAAATAGTCACAACAAACGCTATTGGAGCTCCTATGGGCCCAATGGAACCCTCTGGATTAAGAATAGTACAAATATATGAAAATAATATTATTCATGCTTATTACCCACTCGAAAAAATGCCAAGATCTATTATCAATTGAGAACAGTCAATGAACATAACGATACTTTTTAGCTAAACTTAATTTTTGATTTTAATTAACACAATAGAATTAATACAAAAAATGTATTTATTAAGTTAAATAGTTCATTATGATAATAGATATAAATAAAATAAAGATTTAATAAAACTATAAGAATTAAGTATTTTAATGGTGAGGATTTCCAAAAGATTTCCTTTGATGAGCTATGTATTTTGATCAGTGGCGGTTTTTTGATTTTTTTCTGGGTGGGGGTCCACCCATATATATTATCTTTTAATATATACAAAGTTTAAACCATTAATAACATTCACTATTTACTGTGGTAACTGGTAGGAAAATAAACAGTCGTGTACATTCAATCTTGCTCGGGTGGGGGGGGGGGGTAACAAAAATAATCGTTATCTTTTTTTTTCGTTGCACAGATAAATAACTGCTATAGATATTATTTTATACAATTTTTTTATCAATTTACAGTTTACTTTTACATTACAGTTAATTAATAGCTAGTGGAATATAAAAACAATATAGTTAACAAAACTTTTTAAACACCTATCAATATAATTATTTAATTATTATAATATTTGTGTAGTTATATATTTTAAGTTTAAAGCGTAATAATTAAACCACGAATATATTACACGTCATCAATAATAAAACAACTTTCTTTTTTTTTTTTTGGCCTTGGAGGGGTTGAACCTGAAAACCTCGTATGTACGCCACTGAAAATATAATAATATTTTTATAAAAAAAATGTACTTTATTATAGCCGAAAGTTTTAAAATCACTGACTGGCCTGGGGTGAAAATAATTAATATTAAAAAACATTAAAAATTACATTCACAATACAAAATAATTTACTTAGATTAAAATTAAAATTAACTACTTATTATTATGGATAAACACTTAGTAAATTAAAAATCAAAACAATTTAAAATTGTTATTCTAAATTTTACTAACCTGAATTTTAAATACTATTCAAGCTTGATTCAAATTGAATGATAATCTTAGTCTTTAGATTAAAAGAATATTTGTAAATAAACTCGTAAATAGTAATTGGTAACTTTTTTATACAAGATAAAAAGTTTACAATTTATACGTTCAATGGGCATCGTGGTTGGTTGAAAAGTGAAAAGCGTCAGTTTATTGCTGCGCTAATCCGCTAATATGCATTTTTCGAACGGCCGAACGCTAATATTATCACAAATAATAGATATCGTAAACATCACAATTTCAAAGAAATATAAACACCTAAATAGCTGAAGTAAACATTCAAATATACGGACTACTAACGACGAAATCATCAGAATTATGTATAAGTAAGCGTGTATAGCCGCATATAAATAGCTACTCAAAACCCGAACGCCACGAACGAAAAATGTATCATAGCCTAAACTTGGAATCCGGGAGGGGTCCAGACCCCCTAGACCCTCCCCCCCCGTAAAACCACTACTAATTTTTCTACACGAGTTATATTTAGATTGATTCTCTTCAATGAAACACCTTGATTACAACACACGGATTATAATTTGGCGTTAAATTATTAAATTCTTCTCTTGTTCAGTGATCAAAAAAAGCGGTAAGTGTCGGTTTTGGAGGAAAATATAGTCGCGCTTAGAAATAATTTTCATTAAAATAAACATGTTCACCATTTCTTATGTCTATACTAAAGTTTGGTTCATTTGCGTTTTTTCTGTTGTCATAGCAACAACAAGACCAACTACTTTTTTGGTCCTAATAAAATGTACTGATGTTTTCCTTTCTAAAAAATTCAGAAGCAACAGAAAAGTATCAAAACGCTTCTTGAAAAAGGAACAAAGGACACTCAAGAACAGATAAACATAAGCAGACATTTAGTTGAAATGGAAAACTACTTCTAAGTCCTCATCATCACAATCCTGAAATGTACCGATGATAACCGACCCAAACTTTGTTTGCCCTGCACCAAATTTCACTTTCGGATATTCCCGACCCAAGTCCAGATCTCCCACGGAGATGTAACGGGAACTGGCCTGTTTTTTCAGCTAACTGGTCAATGAATCCATATTCTAAAAACGAATGAAATATTAGTATACAATATATATAATACGAGTATATATGCAAGCGTCATGTATTGCACATAACATTATACACACATTTAATAGTATATATTTAATTATATATTCAGATTACTCACTATAAAAATATGATGTAAAAATCAAACTGGGTAGACGATATTATTGTTGTTGTTATTGTTGCTGCTGTTGGTGGTGGTTATAATTCCGTTGAATAACAACAACAACGACAGTGGCAGCAGCAGTATACTTTAGGGGTATGCTGTAGTAGACTAAGTGACTAGAACTGTTCACTGTAGACTAGTACTGTACACTGTTGTCGAATAAGTACATCGGTAAATACCTAACCATAGGTATTTAAGCCCAATTTAGTACACCTCTTCTATTTTTTCTCCACATCGATTTTCATTAGAGTAATATCATATTCTCACTTCCCATAGTTGACTTAAGTATCGTCTAATCGCTTTGATCTTGCCTCATTAAATTAGAGCCATTAGAGAAAATTCATATCGATAGCGAAAATAACACTTAACATTAATACGACATTTGAAAATAATATAACGCCTATTCGTACCTACTCGCCACAATATAGTGTGTGTGGTAAACAACTCATTAGATACACGATATTGATAACGAAAATGTGAAATTGTTATTTACATACTGTTTTTTTTAAATGCATTGTTAAATAAGAGTAAAATGTCAAGTACAAAAATGAAGAATAATAATATTAATTTACAACTAATATATTAAATTTAAAAATAAATATGTCTTATATTAAAACTTTTTATACAATATTTTACAAAATTTAATCACACCACATCACACCACTATCAACACCATCTTATAAATAAGTAACGGTAGAGGTCGATGAGCCAGGGTCTGAATCTGACAATCGAAGACCACACGCTTATCGACCCGCCGATTGTGCGACATCTTGCTAGTTATTATTGTTTTGATTTAATGGCCGAAAAACCGTATAGAGATGTTGTCTCTATACAAATTGAATCCAAACCCTTCCTCATCGGCGCTCTACGTGGCGAAGAGACACTCTTTATGCTTGTAAAAAGACGTGTGATGTTTAACCACATGCCGTATGACCCCCTATACTTTAATCATAACATTATCCACATATTTATTATCACCTATATTATTTAATGTTGCATTAGAAAAAGTTGTAAGGGAAATGAATATGGGACAGCATGAAGGAGTAAACTTACAGGGTCATAATATAAGACTATTGCCATACGCAGATGACCTGGTACTGATAATAGAATCACAAGAAGAACTTAAGTCACTATTCACACGGCTAGAAAAGTCATCAGCAAAAATAGGTTTACGCGTCAACGAGGAAAAAACCAAATACATGGTTGTTAGAAAGCAGAACACCGCAAGATTAGGCCTCTTCTTAAGGATAGATCAGTATAATTTCGATAGAGTGTATCAGTTCAAGTATTTGGGGATAATTCTAACAGAAGATAATCAAATAACAAAATAGATAGAAGCAAGAATCCAAGCTGGAAAAAATGCTTTTTCAGTCAAGCGAATCTCTTAGGAGCTTGATCCTTGTCAAGAAAATTAAAGAAACAATTATATACTACATTGATAAGACCAATTGTTACATATGAAGCAGAGACTCTTAGTTTTCGAAAGAAAAATACTGAGACTTTTCGGACCTGCGAAGGACAGTGTAACTAATGACTGGAGGATAAGGAAAAACGAGGAATTAGACTCATTATACCAAAAACAAAACATCGTGGAAGCAATAAGAACTAAGAGAATAAAATGGGCAGGATACGCTTGGAAAAACCAAAACTCACTACTCCGTATATTACTGGAAAATAATGTCACAGGAAAAAGACCCATTGGAAGACCGAGAATGAGATGGGAAGATGTAGTAAAAAATTATGTGGAAAAGCTAGGAGGAGGAAATGATTGGAAGATGCGAGCAGCTGACCGAGATGGATGGAAGGCTGGTTGAATGTCGGTATGGTCCTAGAGGCCGCTAACACAAAAAAAATATATATATATATATATTATAAACATTGTATTTGTCTAATGACAATTATGGAATAAAAAAGTATTTTAATTATTTTTATTTACTTGTTCATCCTGTCTTTAAAACATAGATGTATTTTTTGGTAGTTATGAAATTATTTTATTTTTTTCTTCTTTTAATTTCCTTTTTTGAGAACCAGATAAAACTTTATTTTTATTCATACTTTCAATATACTCGTATAATATAATATTATATAAAAAATGTAAAGTATATATTTTTTGAATTAAGTAATTTTTAAAATATTTGAATATATAATATACAAAATCTATAATCAATGGTAAAAATATACGCATAACGATCTATACACATTACACATGTCATGTGTAGTGCCACACTACATAACTTTGTAGACTGGAGACATAGAGTATAAGCATTGATTAAATATACTTAAATATATTTAATCAATGGTATAAGAGTATAACAATGGTATAAGACAGAGTTTAAACGCTTTATCTTTAAGGTTTTTAGAGTAAAATAGACCTATACGCATTCCAACGTAGTAACTTGAGTTTTACTCCTATAATAATTTTGAAAACATATTTGATTTATTATGAAGTCTATTTTAAATCTTTCGAATCAGAAAAATAAAAATAAATTTTTGAAACTATTTATATTCATTTAAATTTATAAGAATACAAGATTGTTATTACCTATTGTAGGTATTCCCACACGATAAGGTTATTATTAAATATTTACTATACGATTACGAACATATTTCGTATAACTGATTATTATAAACAGATTAGCACTGATTTAATTTGAAAAAAGAAATTATTCAATTTTTTTTTCACGGGAATTAAATATACTTTAATCAAAAGCCCCAAATTACCGTGGGCCCTCCTGCATCGCGGGGTCTGCGGGCACTCGGTTACGCCACTGAATCTAGTGCATTTGAAGAAAAACCTGAATCATCAGTAGATGAGATGTCTGTCAACAAGTCAAAGCAAGTCAACACATATTCAATGCCTTAAACTAAAACACTGATCAAAATCATTATGTATGTTGTAGTATTTACTTTGAAATCATTAATAATTAATAAGTTATTGTATTTGAAAAATTTCTGTGTGCAATACCAAGCGGTGAAGATTTTTTTTTTGTACAATTTTAAATTTAAACCCCAATTAAAAAAAAATGTACACAGGAATTTTCAATATTTTTAAATTTATTTAAGGTAAACATGCATATGAAAATACATTTGAAAATAAATTATTTCAATCAAACGAATATTGTTTTCCAAGTTGTATTATACGAGTATTATGGATGATTAGTAATAACATTGATTATAAATACTAATATAGTACTTATAATCAATGGTAATAAGATAATTTACGATTTTGAACATTTCAGGCGCATTACCCAGAAACATTATTAGTTGCCTATCCTGAAAGTCTGATCACGACGGTACATTTTCCAAATGAATTACCTGTCGTTAATTATAGAATAAACATGTATGTTATAAAATACATAATATATGAAATACCAGGGGGTATAATAACAGGACTAAGAGGGCTTCAGCTGTCTCAAAATTTCTGAAAACAATTTCGAAAAATAAACCTTCCTTTAATCACATTCACAATACAAAAATTTTTTAAAGAGTATCTTTTTAATTATATTTATATATAAATATGTTTTACTTTTAATTATCTTATCTATGAGTTTTTTTAATTACTATACAACATAAAATAAAAATATAATGTGTATGTCATTCAATGTTTATTTTTATCTGCATTTAAATAAATGTCTACCATAAGACTAGATATCATGGTTATAGTCTTATCGAAAGTATAAATATATATGCATGCAAAATTAGTTACATTTATTAAAATTATAAAAAAAAAGTATATATTTGTATTCATAATCAATGACAGTAATTAAGCAAGTTGTACATCAGTCTTTACGAATGTTTATTCCACACACATTAAAGTTTCATATATTTTAAATTTATAAATTATATTATAGATATAACATCAAAACTGAGTTTAGCGTCATTTGAGTATCGAACAATGATGTAAAACTCGTAAAATACATTTGGTTAGGAGGTAATGAGTTACATTTTTCATCTTGTCTTAGGCCTCACCATGTTTAAATAAGATCCTGTACACGAATACATATGTACTATATCTTGGAAGATATTTTATGAGTGAAATCGCCTTAGATTAATACGTCATTAAAATAATTATTAATTATGTAAAACCGTGTCATATTTTAATTAGTTTTATAAAAACGAAAAAAAAAAATACTAATATGCAGATAACATAATAACCCTGCATTGTTAATGTTATTGTTACTAAGATTTTCATTTCATTTCATGCATTGTGCTTGACACATTACTTTTATTTAATTATTACCTAACATCTAAATGTAAACGTCATATGAATAATATTAACAACATTATAAAAACAATACACCATTATTATTTACATAAATTAAAAATTTTACTTTAACAAAAATTCTTACTAATAAATAATTAGACCTTAACCAAAGGGGCTGGGGTTCAGACCCCCCCCTCCCTCGAAATGTTTTACTAAAATAAAATAAAATAATTTTAAATGCCTATTAATTTAGAAATTTTAATTTTTATTAGTCAAAAAACGTGCTTACTCTCTTAACTTCCCCAAAAATCCTTTTTTTAGTTATGATCTTGATTATATACATAGGTATACGTATGTTGACTTTTGAGGTATCGTGTTCATATTTTCGTTAAAATATTTCCTTTATAATATTTATTGTTTACTTGATTGAAATGTTCATAACATATTATATAACATTTTGTTTTTTTATCACACTCTTCAATAATTATATTTTCACTCAACTATAATTTAACATTTTTATAATTTCCGAAACGCCAACCCCTTCACAAAATCATTAAATTATTCAGCGTTCCGAGTTATTAAAGCGTCTTGATTCTTAGGTAGGTAATACAATTATTGATTATTTGGGTTTTCCATTAAAAATATATTTTTCACTCTATTTTTCTCCCAATATTAACTTTTTCTTAGTTGACATTCAACTGCCATCAATTTACTTTACAATCAATTTCGGTCCTATTATCTAAACTAATAATATGTATAACTATTTATGTTAAAATATCTTATGATAAATGCTAGAAGAAGGAACACAATATGATAAAATGAGTAACCAAAATATTACTGTCTTACAGTAAAACATTGACATTTAAAAAAAAAAAAGTACAAATAAAAACATTCTACACAGAATTAGGTTGAACGAATTAACAGGATAAAGAATATGTTATATATTACGAATTAAATATAGAAATTTGGCATCATATCTACATACTTTTTACTTAACCCAATTTGGTCACAGTTTGTTAGCAAGCAGTGGTGTCGAACTACTTTTTAGCAAGTGGTGCAAAAAAAAATTTTAACCACTAACCCACACGGCCACTCCTTCCTAGATATCTTCAAAAATATCATTTTAATTTAGGTCCAAGTTCAAAATATTGATGCTATTTATATATATATTTACTTAGTCATCAATGATCAAACTATTATCATATTAAGTAGAAACCTACTACCTAATAATAATAAAAATAATCTATTGTCTAATTAGTGTTCTCAGTTTTTTAAAATTATATAGACCCAGACTAGGTCACTTGTACTCTCCCAATTTTAGGTGGTGCATTTTAAACAAATGAACCACCTTATGTACGTATTTGACACCATTCCAAGCAAGTATATAAATAACAATAAAATCAATAGCTATTGGTAAATCGTAATAAATTAAGCCAAGCAAGCTTTAAATAATAATTTTGATTGGGACTTAAAATGTATGTCCTGATTGTATGATTCATACAATTATAATACATGGTCTTAAAATAATCAATATTTTTTCAAAGTGATATAGCTTTGAATGTAAAATTAAGAAAATGAATCAATAATCAATCGGAATTTAAGATTTGAAACTTTTAGGATTTTTATTTTTATTTTTTATCACAAAATAAAAGAAACTACAATACCTTTTATTCAAAGGGTATTTTTAAATATTTGTTTCACTTTTTGTGGCGTTTCAGTAACTTTAATTCTTAAAACACGTTGTAACATGGTCGGGGTAACAATCGTTACATTTTATTAATAAATCATTAAAAGCATTGATATTTCAATAAAAATTATTAATCAATATTGATCTGATTAAAATTTTTGATTTTGATTTATAATAATATATACTAATATTTTTCATTCAACAACTGTGAAATAGATAAAAAATATTATAGCCTTTACTCTATATACTATGTATTATAAATAATAAGGTAGAAATAATGATTATTTACATTTTATATTCAAGACCATTTAAATTTCACAACAACAAAAGTAATTGGAAAGACATTTAAGTGTTGTGTGTTTGTACAACAACACAATTTATGTGATATTACAAAATATTTTATAATTCTTGGAAACTCACAATATACCATTACTAACAATGGCTTTATATGATTATGATCATAATTTGAAATTAAGAACAAGTGGATGCTATTTTTATATTTTAAGCAAAGCGAAAAATGTATTTAAAATTTAAAAACATTTTTTATATTTATGATTATCCTTTTAAAAATAATTTCAAAAAGAAAAGTAAAATGTATACAAATGTTTAATACGAATTTTTAATGTTTTTAAGATTATTACAAGTATATTTAATTTTTATAATTAATTACCACTAAAACACCAAAATATTATAAATATATTTTAAAAATAGTAAGTTAAAAGTATTAAATAAAACTTACTTAAAAATGTAATAATTAAAATAAAGATACCATTATATAATCAACCTTTACATATTTGTATATACCAATAACTGATCGGCACACTAGATTAATTTTGTAAATGAAATTATGTTAAAATATGATTTATGTGAGCGTTTTATTTTTCTTACTAATATTGAAACTCATCAAGATACCTAAAAAAATTATTTAAAGTACCTCAAATTTGAAGAGATGTATAGGTCTCTCTACATTCAATCTACTGATCGCTTTGCAGCAAATTTTCTCTATCACTAGTCTTTCTCTTCAATTTTTGATATGAATTACATCCTTGATCTTCAATAATTTGACTTATGTATTGCAATTTTGGTCTTTTTATAAAATTTGATGTCAGTGTTAACTTACGTTATTTGTAACGCGTGTTACTCATGTACCTGCTCCCATAACCAATAATATGGGCATTTTATACGCTCGTGTGGCCTCAGCCTGAATATGTTTTCCTTAAATTTCATATATTTTTCTCAGATAACTTCAATTATTTATGATTTGTACTTGTAGTCGTGGCTGTTATATTATCATAATAAGTTTTTGTACAAAAATGTAGAAAATTTAGTTTTATTTATTCTACTACGAGACATAATTTATTTTTTACCAAATAATTTGGAATTTAGTTTGAGTTAATTGACTCTTTACTTTTAAACTTGTAGGGTCCTATTAACAACATTTTGGAGTGCCCAGGCACACCCGGCAAAAAAAAAAACCCCCCGTTATGATCATGTAATTGTGTTTTTAAGTTTATTTGTGATTATCGTTGAAAACATTCATACTTAAAATATTTTGCAGATAATTCCGTCTTACACGGGGTCCACAGACATAGGATATGTACTACACAATTAGACCAAATAGCGTCATTTTGAGGATGGCAAGTGAGGCATATGTCACAGTATGGTATTGACATCGACGTATAGTCGGCACATTAACAAAATCTAATAAGTTTTCCAGAAGCCAACTTTGCCGACAAACGTTAACTGCTGGTCAGCTGACATCCTGGATCCCCCTCCTCTAGATCCGCCTGTAACCGATATTTGTTTTAGATCTACGAGCCAAATTCGAACCGACCGCGTACTGCACGGGCAAGCAAACAATAGAGAACGTTACAGCAGTACGCAGAATTTCATTTGAAATTCACAAATGCGGTAATAACAAATACCCCCGTGAACGGTACGTGATGAACCGATTCCCGAACGCGCGTGCGTAACATGAATTGCGCTTATTATGTATGATGCCCTTCCGCTGCTCCTATAGGCCCCGGCATGTTCAACATCCGCAATAGGCGCCGCCACCTGCCCCGTAGCTCCGATGTCCACCTCGTGCGACCGGTTTCTCGGTGCGACCGCGCGCGGAGATCGAAAGTGGTCTCGTTCGCAGCATCGCGCTCGTTACCCACCCGCCAACAGCCAAGGAATGAATTTCTCCTTCCGAAGTCCTGCCGCACGATCCGTCGCCGCAGTACCAACAACAATCGTGCGCGAAATGGATGAACTATCCGGACACCGCCACTAGCACGTTTTGTACATTTACCTGTACACCTCCGCCGTGCCGATTTTATTTCCAACGGTTTTCATTATCTTTCGCAGCGGTCGTAACCGTCGTATCCATCTCGAACAACAATTAATCATAGCGCACGCGTTATCACATCGGATCCTGTTGAAAATAGTGACTGGAACGGTGCAAAAATGATCTCTTTGACTAACGCTGGAACTATAATATTCTTCTTCACGTCGTCAATGTGCTTTTATTTAATTCAAAGTCAGTCGGTGAACCTTAGAACCGGTCACAAGTTAAACAACGATCCTTCAGGTAATTTACTTTTTACATTACACGTATTCATATAAATATTACCATAATATTATGCTTGTCTGAGAGATCCTACAAAACTATTTTAAACTTGATAGGTACCTACTAAAAGTGGATAAAAAGTAATATTCTCGTACAATTATAATATGGTTTTTTTTTTCGATCTAAAATTAATAATTCTTTACAAAAATCATGTAGGCTGAAATGAGCGTATATATCGATGTAAAGTGATCCATAAAAAAGTGATACTCTATATACTTGATTGTTTCAATAAAGCTGTACACTAATATGTTTGTGAGTAACCTAACCGATGGATTTTTAAATGTTACTTATTTTACAAAATGAAATATCGCTTAAAAATTTAAAAAAATAAATACAAAACCATAATATTGAACGTTATAGATGAATTATAATATCCATGTTATTAATTAATTTAAATTATACTTGGTTGCGGTGAAATAAGTTTGAACATTTGTATTACCTAGAGTAATATATTTTTATTCTCATATAGATTTTAAAAATATTTCGTGTTTAATGTATAAAACATTAACATTAATTTGTTATACTAGCATTTATTTAGATTTTAATAGTAAATTATTAACAAGTCATACGATTCTCATATCAATTAGAAAAATAAATTACTTATATGATATATTATATATTACAAATCAATGTTTATGCCTATGTGGCTGATGATAGTATGATAACTGAAGACAAAAAAACGTTTATCGGATTCAGCTTTCTCTCGTTCGTAAGAATTTTTTCGACTTTACTTTCATTACGAAACAGCTTAATCAATGTTTATATTCGAGTTATTCAATCATCGTATTATTTTAAATATTAATTGTTAATACTATATTCGCAAGTCACAACAATCAATAATAAACATACTTACTAAGTATAAAAATATCAGCTATCCGTTAGATTATTTATATTTTGTACATAGCTTACATAATTACTATACTTAAATTAACACGACTAGTATGTACATACAATTAAATGACACTATATTAACCTTAAAATTGATCTTTGTAAAATTATCAGATAAAAATATTTCAGTTCAAGGATAAAGAATGTTTAACATTTATTTAAAATATATATACTTGGTAAAAAATAAGTTTAACTTGTAATAACGATTGTATACTTATTCTTTATCTTAATTTGTGTCCTTGACAAGGTTTTTTATTGGAATATTATTGCAGAAAAGAAAAACGTTTTTCTACCGTAGTTTGCCCAGAAAAATAAAAAAGCGTGTACATGTATTATACCACATTTGTTTAAAAATTAATATAGAGAAAATAACGAGTTTCTTTTTTATTAACTTTGCTTTGAGACTTCGAGCAAAATTAAATAACCAGTTGCTGAGTTGATCAAACTCGATTTTTTTTTAATACGAAAGCAACTTAAATTAATCCAATTATAGTAAATATTAACGAATTGATAGTTATCAATTAGATAATGGGTCGATACAAAAATTACAATTTGACGTTTGCGGAAAATGTTTATACGAATCATCGAACTAAAATATATTTTTATTAACAATGCTCTTTAAATTTGTAAACCAAAAAAATTGAACAAATAAATTATATCTATAACTTCATATTTATTATTATTTTACATTTCTATCAAAACGTTCTAGTTAGGTAGATAATTGGAGCTGCGGCAATTTGATATTCTAAAGTACCTTACAAAATAAAATCATAATCCGTGACAGAATCGTAGAGCAATAAGCTTTTCCCTAATAGCACTTGTACTTAAGAAATATGATATTACATATTTACATACCTGTAATACGTTGTAAAGCGTATAGAACAGCTAAAAAAAAAAAATTAAATAACATAAGACCATTCAGTCGTTATAATGGGTGTCGTTCATACAGCATGCATCAAAGCGAAACTGTTTTAGGCTATTATGTCTGATACAATAGACGTGATATACTTTGTTCACCTTAATGTGTATAATAACATTACGTCAATCCAAACAATCGGCATTTATGTGAAGCGCCAAAACGATTAATATTTAATCAACAAATATAATACTTACGGAGCAGGGCGTAATTACAATATAGTTCGGGGACGTGTCAGGTCAGGAATAAAACACCAATGTCGTAGACGAATTTTATAATAAAATCATCTAACCTACAATATTCAGACGATGCAAAACGTAGGTGGAATTATCATTGAAGTTTGTGCGTCCAGTAAATTCTGTTGCGTGCCACGTTAAGTCTGTATTATTATACGTGTAGCTCTACGAAAAGCGATAAAACGTAATATATATGTAATATACGTGTGCACGCGTTTGTTCGCTCTATTATACTTGTATAGGGGAACGGGCAAGTATTGTGTAATGTGACATTCAACCGGTATCAAAGAAGAACTTCCTCGAGTGCAAATATGTCTCCGTTGAATATGTATATCAATATATATATATATGTATTATGTGTGTGTAGGTAGGTTGGTCTTAACTCGTCGAGAGAAAGTAGATGCCAACCTTATTACACGAACCTATAATTTTGTCTCCAATCACATTTTCACGCCATATCTTTAAATTGTTTTAATACATGTATACAAACATCAAAATGTATCGGATGAAAAAGTGCCTATGAATTTGCATCATTATTATTATTATTATAATTCAGTATACATGTGTACTCCATTATTCAATAATGGGGTTTTTTTTTTACATCTATCCTATTAAGCTTGGTAATATAATTTAATAGCTACTTCTAAAAACTATACAATGTTACGTAAGATTATGTGTATAGTATAAAGAAACATAATGCTAATGTTATGATTTATAATAAGTATAATTTTGAGAACAATGCAGATTGATTTTGTTTGAGTATGTATATGAATAATTTTAATTTAATGAACTATTTATAAAGCGAAATCTTGTGTACGATGAAATTAAAAATTTTAATTCGATTTGAGGAAGTTGTGATTTTTAAAAATTGAGTATTTTGTTTTTCTTTCGTTATTTGAATATTAGTTTTACAAAGGTGGACGAAAAATACTAAATAAAAATATTACGTTTTTTTTCACAACACTTATATTTTATTTGTTCAGCTAAAAATTAATCATGTGCGTATATAAAGAAACGTTGAATTAATGGTAAACTTATCCGTTAGACATTTATGTATGGCTTTGTACCATATTTATACCTATGTAAGAAGGTACTTAGATACATAAATATTACCTCACAATAAATATTTTCGACAATTATGCAATTATATGGATTTATGACTTAGGTAACATAGTGCTTAGGCAATGTAAATATTTCAGTGCTTTCTTTTGAAATAAATTTAAAAAATATTACAAAAAAACTATTTGATATAATTTTTTAAGAAACATGTATTCATTCATATATATACGAGTGTATATATATATATCGATAGTTACATTGTAAGAATAGCTTTAAGTAAAAATATTGTTGTTACTTATAAATTACTTTATAAAATATTGGAAATCTGAACTTTTAAATCTGAAATTTAAATGTGGTTAGCTTATTCAAAATTATATTTAGCATATTATTTCATAGCGCTGAGCATTAATCATTATTATTATAAGGTCATATGTCAGTGTCATATATTTACGTCTTCTTTTTTTCTTTACCTATTCCTCTCTCCATTATATGAAGTACCTAGTACTTATAATATTTATTTATACAGATATTACATACTAAATGAATATCAAAATGTCTACGCCTATTTTTATGTGCTACTAAAATAAACGTGCATCCAAACGTCTTTACATTCATATACTGAACGATAGGATATTAAGAAATAAGTTTATCATATAAAATTATCATATATCATATCATTATCTACAATCGATGTTACACCGATAAATAGTAATTTTCTTTTACAGTTTTACTTCTTTAGAATTGACGTTGTAGTATACGTTAAGCAATGTTTAAGTAAGCATGTAACTAATAAATATTGCCAAATGTATCTAATTTACTATTAAAATTTACATTTTAGACAAATCTAAAAAAAGTATGTAATAATATGTGCAAAATATATAGTAGCTAGTGCTTTTATTTATATAAATAGTTTATTGTAAAACTAAAGTAAACTAAAAAAAGTTCTCTCATAAAATGATAAATGCTTTGCTGCAGTTGGTATCTTTGTGCCATAAGTAAAACAAATAAAGTAATTAAGATTTATTGTAAATATATACTACTATAATAATACGAGTATACTACAATATATACACTCTGATAATAAGACCAATTATATTATAATTTTAATATTCCTTAACTAAATATGAACATTTCTAGAACATTGGTGTGTACTATAAAATATTATAACTATCTCCTAATGATTTAATTACCAATGCATTAAATTCGTTGTTAAATTTTTTGAAAAATAAAATAGTAAAATATTAATTTATTTTATTGATTATACTACTACCTCCAAGCTAACTAAAAGTATTAGAACCAGACCACGGGGACATGTCTAAGAAACGAATTGGAAGGGATAAATTTATTTAACTTATTTATTATTAGTCAACGCACATCATATAATGATAACATGTTAACACCATCGTATCCATATTGAGTGAAACCAAAAGTCAATATGACAAGAAGTTCCGTGAATTTTATACCAGATAAAGTATAATAATTAGCAGCACATAAGATGATTAAATAAACACTTAACGCATAGAATACAGAAAACAAATCGATAAATATTTTTCTTATTTATTGTGTATTTTATTTTATTTTAATAGTCGGTAGTGTCGGTAAAAATTATTAATTATACTGAATTTTAAATTGTCAAACCCATGATTTTCATGTATTTCCATTTTTAAATATTAGGAAATATATTAGATCGGATTACTATGATTTTTAAACCTTTCACTTAATGCACTGGTTTTATCAAAAGAAGCAAACTCTTGTTGGACACAATCTAATATTGTTTACAAGTTTTTATCCGATTTTTCAAGTACTTTTCTAAAGTGAATACAATCGAAATCTAAAAAAATTTTACAGTTATAAGTAGAATATAATTTTTTTAAGAAAAATATAATGAAATATACATAGTTCTTTTTAGTTTTTTGATTTGACATCGGGAATCTGCAGTACTTTAACATCTCTCCAAAAAATACTGATAGACGCAAACTATAAACACTAAACAATACCACCATAACTATTATACTTCACAAACACATTCAATACAAAACTTCCGACGTTATTGTTATCAAAGAGATAAAAATATAATCGTTCATTAATTTCAAAGCAGCGTACTCAGGTGTAACATACCTATCATCTGTAAACACGATAATAAGACGTTCAAGAACTTCAAAAAGAGTACCTTAACAGGTTACGATTGCACATATCGATGTTTTTTCGATAGTAATATCTTCGTAAATATTAATATTTTTTTCCAACTTTTTTAAAAGTGAAAATTTTATATTTATTTGTGACAAATATATCCAGAACATCTTGTTATATAAAATTAATATTTTGCTATTTTATAGAAATGAAAAGTTAAAAATTTATTTTCTAATTCGGTTAAAAGATGAAAATACGATTTTGCCATTACGTATTTCATTCGAACCCCTGGTATAGAATTACACTCAAACGATAAATTTAAAATTATTATATACGAAAACGTTTCCATCCCGAGAAAACATGCTGTAACATACCAAAATTATTATTTTGACTTGTTAATTTCTCAACACTTTAGATCGTAGTCGAGTTTTGCTTTCAATAAATATAAGTAATGATGTGCAGAATTATTTACATCCTATTATGCCGCTATCGGCGACATAACACTGCACGTATTTTTAGTCCGAAATGCTTTGTATTTTACCATCGGTAAATAAGACAAATACTAGAACTCGTATTATAATATGAATGTACCCAATCGCGCATCTATTATGGCATATTGGCGAACGTGTAACAGCGTATTATGAATACGCCACGACTACCGTTGTGCGCGGTCAGAGGAAAATACATATCTACGTAATACCGTAAGCGAATCGTGTTACATAAATATACGACGGGTACGCATTATAATATTATGGTACTGCGAGCTTGTACCTATCGACATTGTACTCAAACGATACGTGGGCAGATATGTAGGTAGGTTAGTCTAACGTGGATCATGATCTGTCACTTGACCTCCTGCGTGTCCGTTCCGTTTGCTTACCGTTGCGTGCAATACCAGCTATGAACTGCACGATAGCTGCTCATATATACTTATATATTTTTTTATCCACATCAATTGTAACATTATCGTTTTATTAGCTCGTTATTATGTTCTGAAAACAAATGCGCATTTGTGCGTTGAAAACGTTTGTCACGCGCACTAAAATGTCTTCTTGAATTCAGTACCGGAGCGGATTTGAAAAATTAAAATCAAAAACGCTGTAAAAATCTACACTGGGACCGGTTAGTTAATGGAAAATATTAAATACGACACACGAGATAAATCGTTATTTTGTTGTGCGAGGGTAACTACACGGGCTGACGTGGGTTTTAAAAATAAAACTAACGATATACCTAACCTAACCTAGCCATAAGGGTGCAAACCGCAGTGTTCGAAATCTATCGACGGATAAATTCATAACCTTCCGAATTACGTATGACGTTTGAATCAATCGTGATTACGCACACACGAATAGCTTCGCACCGAACCCGGTCGTCTTTCTAGATCGTTCGAGGACCGGGATGGCCGGTAGATGTCCGTACAAACAATTTATATTGTCGTTTTTAGTGGTTAAACGCGAAACGTCCCCGGACCCAGTGCTCTGCTCGTGATATGCCTACCGAAACATGCTGTTATCCTCTCTTGAAATCCTTATATAATATGTTTGTGCGTAGGTGTGGACTTATTGAGGCAGAATAGCATTACACAGCAGATACTGACGCAGTACCTGCAAAAGCGTCTGAACAGGGCGGGCGGGAGCGTTCAACAAGTCGGTCAGCCGCAGCAATTGTTGCCCGCTACCGGTAACGATTTCCCCGTCCCCGGTGCCGCCGGTTACGGCGGGCTTCAGAGAAACACCGCGGAAAACGTTTACGCCAAAGAGGACATCGATGACATTGTCGAAGACCCGCAATATTATCAAGGTCAGATAACAATGATTCAGGTGTACACATGCGTATTATTATTGCATTTTTATTGTAAACAAATCGAACGCGCGCACGGAGACGCCGAACCTAACCCAACCCGACTTGATCCGACTGTACACTCGACTAACCCCACCGGACTTGACATCCGATTTATGGGCATGGTTATACAACACGTTTACGTGTTATAAGCGTTTGCCGTAATACAAATAATATTCCCGATGGAACGATACGATTGGACGCGTCTCGTGTGTTACGTGTACAAGTAGTGTCGCTGCAGATGACGCGCATTTATCATAAACCGTTAGAGGCTTGGGAACATTAATATCGTAAGCTATGATTACCCGTCGCGATAACCAGTGCAACGTGCCGATGTGCCTTTTTAAACAGGATTCGCGATTATGTTTCCGCAACGTGTTGTAAGCATGGCCGGTTCAAGCAAAAATAGTGCACTGGATTGAGCTCTAATTTTAACACGGCCCATCTCTTTTTTATGTGACATGAAAATTATTTTCATTTTTTCATTTTAAAGAAATAACAAGTAGTGTAGGGACTATCGGGATATTTTTATATATTTTTTATTTTAACGTCAAATTTGTGAACTTATATAATTTATTATATTCGTAAATTCATTATGTGTATGCACTCGCATTTAGATTTTAGGAATTTATATGATCAAATATTTATTGCTTTCAGCCTTACAAACAACTAAACCTCTGTCATAATCTTAAAAAATTTAACAAATTATTATTTTAATAATATTCATAAAATAAAATAAAACAAGCTTAATTTCATTTAAAATTGACTTTTCTTATTATTAGTGAAACCAAGCTGTGTACAAGTTTATCAATGTCTAATTTTTCAGCGATTTCGCTTTCAGTAGAAAGGTTGACTAATCGATCTTGAGATTTATTTGATCGCAAATATTTGAAACTTCTCTCGTCTGTTGCAGCAGTTACAAGACCATAGGCGTGCGCAGACTTTAATTGCAGATGCAGCATATAAAATTAAACAGCCCGTTTTTAACAATCGGCCAAATTAATGTTGAGACAGTTAAAATTATCGATCAATTTTTACAAAGGCTGTGTTATTGTTACCTAATAGGCTATAATAGTGTAATAATTTTTTTTTTAACAATTGACAAATGTAAATATACTTCCTTACATTTATTCACTACTTTTGAAAACACCAAGTTAAAATTACTATCAGACTTTATTAGTTATATAACATAAAATCATAGAATAATTAGTCACTACGTAGACACTTACGAATACGCGGCTTCATGAAGAACAGTCACGGTCGTCTGAAACTGAAGAAAAACAACATAATTCATAATTCGAATACTATCACGCCATATAGTGGCTATATAGTTAATAACTTCGTCTGAGATTAAATTAATGTTAAATATTATTATCACTTATCAAATTTAAATTCGATATTCTGATTATTGAGATTATTCAATCGATTACTGAATTATTTTTAGAACGTACGTAGGATTTTCCAGAGAAATCGGCCAACGCACCGGTTAGGTTAGAGCTAACTTGCTAACAGTAATAACACTGCTAACCACTACAACTATCACAATAACATAAAACTGATAACTTAATCTACACTCTACTTTAAAAATAATTATTTATTGGTTCACATCAATTTTATTTACTTATAATTTATATTAAATTATTAAATAATGAATTGGCCGGACCGGCCCACAAACCAATCAATCGGCCCAATATATGTGGCAGATGCAGTACATGAACCTTCTGCTGCACCCGTGCGCATGCCTATGGTTAAGACAGTATAATTCTTGATATCACATAAGTACTAGGGTATAGTTCTATCAACTTGTTTCTATATAATATATAATATATATATATATGTATATATTTTGGATACCGATAAAAATAAAAAAATATTTGAGTCAATTTTTAAAATGCTGCTTCTACTAAATGTTCGCTCTATGCAGATGACTAATTCGCCTATACCTTGAACCGGTTCTGATTGAAAGCGCAGCGTTTAATGTGAAATATCAGTAAATAAAGTAAAGTACAAGTCAAGCACGACATTTTAAAACAGATTTCTTGCGATAGTACGATTATAAAATCACATTATTTTTATCGCTATTCTATACACTATTGTGTAAAATCATTAATCTCAAAATACAGTAATGTTATATTTGGATGAGAAATGGCTTTTTTTTTATAAAAGTATCATTTTTGTTTTTCAATACGTTTACACTATATTTTTATTATTACTAGTGTAAAATGAAATAATGCCTTGTATTCATTTATGTATTTATAATTATTTATGATATAAAAATATTGTATATTAATTATATTATTATATTATGAACTCATGTAGATACTTCTTAAATTTATAGAGTATAGTGTATAACACAGATTTTCTTACATTGTAAATTATAATGTTTATATGTATAATTTATTGAAGTACTCATTATATAATTTAGTTAAATATACAACTTCATAAATTCGTACCAATCTATATATTTTCGAGTCATCACATCAGCACCTCTCCTCCCGTGTATTTCAAACAACTTCTTTCAAAATAATAAAAATAAAAAAATAAAACAAAAAACATCAATCTATTAACGAAGAAAAAACTAATAATTTTCAAAATGAGCACTTACCACGCCTAAATATTTTAGTTTCTCCTCTTTCATCCTCTTTAATCCACTCTTATAGGTACTCCGTTCCATCTACTAAATTGTACACGGTGCCATAATCGTATAAGAAAATTTAATAAAACAGATTAAAAAATTATGATGTACATACATATATGATGTAAATAAGTCATTATTAGAGGGTTGCATCACATGATAGTATACCTCTTCATTATTATTCTTCTCTCTGTTTTGTCCTTAGTCTCTAAAATAACCATTTTGTTTATTGAACACGTAACACAAATTATATATATTCTTATTTTGAAAAAGAAACATAATTATAAATTTTTTGTTCATGTGAACTAAACATTATTGTACGGTAAATGTTGATAAGCTATAAAAGTTGTAAGAAAGTGAACTAAATGCAATCGGAATGCAGATAATTTTAAATGTATTCTACACGTATAGTTTATACACATTAATACTACTTTTATGCATGAGAAAACTAAATATCGAAGTGTGTTGTAAATAAGAAGAGAGTACTTCATGCGGAAATTTATTATAGTGAACTAGTAAATAATAGTTCGTTGTGTAGCGAGGACAGTAAACGACTACATATGTATTGAACTAGTGATTCAAGCGGAGGTCAGATCACGAACGAAATTTTTAGACTCTGACCAAATCCTTGACCAAATTATTAAAACATTCAATATATATATATATATATATATATATATACCCATATAGGTACATTATACTCTTATAGCATTGAATATTGTTTTATTAATTTATGCAAATTACTATAAATTAATTATATCTTAACGTTTTTAATTACCTAATATATTTAAGTAAAACCTAGACTGTAATAAAGCATGAATTTGAATACAATAGATTCTAGATAACTATTGTTTGGATTAGATATTTAAAATTAGTTTTAGTGCATATTAAAAGTTCATATTTTGTAGAAAATATTAAATATCGAATAATAAATGGTATCAGGTACCTATGTCTTAATTTAACTAGGGTAATTCGTATGTTCAAAGGCATTCTTCAACACACATCAACTACCTCCGTATAAATAAAATAATAATCAGTCATTTTTGAGGTATTATAGTTTTTATTAATAGCTCTTAAATAAAAAATAATACGAATTAACAAAAACATTTACTTGTTCATCTATTTTAGCTATTTAAATTATGAATATTTCGGTATTTTAATTTAATAATATCGATGTAGAAGCTAAAAACATGTTCTTATCTTTTTACGTTCAGGATTCCATGTATGATAGATAAATAACTAATAGCAATTAATGATGAATCAATATTATAACGAGTATTTTAGATCAAAATGAAAGTTTAATACATTTTAATTCAAATAATTATAATAAAATTTATTCACAAGATTATATTAGAAATTTGTCCAACGTTGATACCATTACATATTAGTTTTCACTTTTCGTTGTATTTATATGAAATCTACAGCGAGTGCTATACATAGTATTTGTGTAAAAATACATCCTTATTTTATATCAATAAAATGAAATTAATAATAACAAGTGTTGGTTTGGAGAAAAAAAACACCATGAAAAATAATATTGTCATTATTATTATTATCTATAGTTAATAAAACTACCTACTTTATTTCTTACACAATAGGCGAAAAATGTATTCAATGTTATACTATTTTAACAATCGTACGTTCTAATTATTCTGGGTTAACAAACAACAATCGTAGATTCCTTTAAGATGCTATCAGTTTTTCGTTACAAACGATATTGATCACAAAATAAATACATGTATAATAGAAATATGTAACGCCATTAGAAATGACGAAATTACTGGACAACTGTGCTATAGGTTAGGCTATTCATTTATTGTTTGTTATTTTGTAATAAAAACTGGTAGCAAACTTAATAACGTATACTTGTAATAATCCAATAATAACAATTCTTGATGGCATAAGTTTTTTTTTCTATAATACGTATCGTGATTACATAGTTAATTTGATACACATTTATGGTCTCAGACGTTAAAAAACGTTCAGAGTATAGCGCATATTATATAAATGCACATGCATTGGCTGATATATACATGTATACACGTAAACCTAATGTATTATGATAAAATAATGATAATATTATGACTAGAAGTATACGAATAAAAGAAGAATGTATAATAATTCAGTCGGGTACATATTGTGTGATGAATTATTTTTTTTCTGTGTATCCATTACACTTATTGTTGAGAAATACTTTATAGAATACATATAACATACTATTATGTGCTAGGGTTAGTCGATTTTTAAATCATTATCAAAACGAAAGCACGTCACTAAATAAATTGCTATTTGCTCGGGTACTCGTGAATCGCAATCTGTACGGGCTGATTCGCATACCCAACTACTTCATTGTAAGTGCGCAATTGCAATACCCCAAAGAAAATAGACACACTTAAGACTACTGAATTTTCCTAGCAGAGCCTTGTCTATGATTATTTAGGTGGACCCTTGCCCCAAAAACTAAAAATTTCATTAAAAGAGTATACTGCATAAAGAATTATAATAACCTTATTAAAATACCAATAAGAAAGCATAATGGTCACCAGTCTTTAAAAAAAAAATTATAATGCAAAATTGACTCAAAATAAGTTATTGATAAGGTTGCTAATAACTTATAAATCATAAATGAATTCAAGGTACATGTTTCAATCAATCCAATCAATAATCTTAATACTCATCACTAATACTCAATGGTATTTCAGTAATAGATTCTGGCATCATGATCTCGAAGTTCCAACGGTATCAACACTGGCATCCTGTAATTATAATAAATTCTATAAAAACATTTCAAATCACTCTAATCCTCTCGCCGCCAATCTAACCTCTAACTCAAACGAACATGGTAACGTGATTTCATTACTAAAACTAACTAAATTTAATTCATATTGGAAGTAGTGTCATTGGATGCCTCCTTCCCCTTATGCTAATCAGCCTAGTTAAAAAATTATTAACACAATTACTCATTGTATTATTTTTGTATACAGATTGTAATTGTTTCTATATTTAAATAAATAAAAATAAAAAAAAAATAATTATAATAATAATAAATGCACCATTCTGACTATAAGTATACATTTGTAGTATCTATGTAAATTTAAATCCAATAATAAATTATAGCAATCGAATTACAATTCTGAAAGAATATCGATGTTATCATATACATATGATTAATAATATATACTTTAATAAATTAACAAGAAATTTAAGACGTATTGCACAGATTAATTTCACTCATAGTAAATAAGGTCAGTGCCGAATTTACAAAAGGGGATGGCGCTTGAACGGTAATGGGTTGCATGTAATCGCAATTTTTGAAAGGACGACGAATTCTAAATAATACTTATTTTTATTACTTTTATGTTAAGCAATGGTAACAATATTCTCAGGTTGATATTCACCTCAGTCTCTGTTCACGCTATGCATATTGAATCCAATCGACAACTAATGTTTATGTAATACAATGTGTTACCTTAACTTACACAATATTCACTATAATATAATATAAATATATTAGTACAGTATGATACACGTGTGTACAATGAAACTTCTTCGGAGACAACCGAATAGGCGTGATATCTACTTTTAAATTTCCTGAAATTTAAACGTAAATAAATATAATTATCATGTATTGTTATAATTTATAATGTATACAATTTATAAACACTAATTCTGCATATTACAGAAAATAAAAAGCACCAAACAAAATTCAAAACCGATATTTTTTTTTTTTTTTAACTTAATTCTTTATTTAGCAATCTGTTACAAATTAGAACAATAAGCTTATTTGATATAATAATAAAACAAAACAGGAATGACGGAGTGAAGAGACCTCCCATTGGAGGCACTTCGTCAGGAAAGTAATTAACCTATATTACACGTTTATATACAATTTATCACAGCAGGTCACGACACCACTGTCGTTTTAATAATCTTCTTTGGGGGTTGCCTGGAATAGTTGCGGATGAGAGTTGAGTAATAAGAGGGTTTGGATGTTGGGTGAGTCGGCTATTGAAACGCTTGTAATGGAGTTTGGCTAATTCGGTGATAGTTGGTATTTTTAAATCAGAGTGGAGGGATTTATTGGAGATGTAGTATGGAGCTTTTGAAACTGTTCGAAGAATTTTGGATTGAAATCTTTGAATATGATTGATATTAGATATTTTTGCTGCACCCCAGAGCTGGATTCCATATGTCCAGATGGGTCTTAGGAGTAATTTATAAATTAATAGTTTGTTAGTTAGTTTTACTTTTTTGGCAGTTAATAAGGGTCGTAGAAGACGAAGACGGTTGTTGAGTGCGACAACTTTGCTTCTGATATGAGGTGCCCAAGTAAGTCGGTGGTCGATGTGGATTCCAAGATATCGTACACACGGGCATTAGGTAAAGTTTGGTTGTTTAGAAATAGTGTCGGGCAAGTGCCGTGCCGAAGAGTGAAAGTACAATGGGTGGATTTGCTCTCATTCATTTTTACTCCCCATTCTCTATACAATGTTTCGAGGAGGTGAAGATGATTTTGTACATAGAGAGAAGCTAAGTTAGGGTCAGGACTGATAGCTATTATAGCTTTGTCATCTGCAAAATCGCCGACTAAGGTTTGAAAACCGAAATTTATTATGAAATTGTATATAATTAACAGTATAACCTTTTGTAAAATATTGTTATCATAAACTTTTCATTTTAAATTTTTTTTTTTTTGTTGTTATGTGTATACCTATTATAATGTCACGGGCATACATTCTATCACATAATGTTACAGATATATATATAAATACTATATCAATTGCATTACAATAACACAATGATTCCACTATAGCGGGCTAAATATATGTATATGTAGAATCAAAACCACACTCGTGGATAAATTAAATTATTTAATTAGTTCACATGATCATTATACGGGAAATTAAGATAACAAATGAATAATCAAAATGGCAGTGACCACATCCTGACAGTAATTATGTACCAGACGAGAGATCTCACGCATACGCAGAATCAATAAAGAATTATTATATTTTATTATCATTTTCATATACACACACACACACTTGCATATATCAGATATAAAAGGGGGTCCCGAATAGGCCCTAATTCAGATATGTTTTAGTCTTGTTAATGCACGCACCTAACGCCAGTTGGTTTTATAAATTAATTATTTGGACTTAGAATAATTTTACAAATTAAATAAATTGGACTTAGAAATATTTGAATAAAGTTAATATATTAAAGTTTTGAGTTATTTATTTCAACATTATTATTATTTTACATTGATTACGAAGCTGAACAATTGAGTGTACTCATCTCTCGTTGCATTGTCCGGTACCCATATACCGGCACGCAACATTTTTAACAATCCTAAAAACAAAGATCAGTGTACAAATATCTACTGCTATATTGCTATATAGTGAATACTCATTCGAGAGAAAAATGCCAACGAAAAAAAAAATCAAGGCTACATGATTTTTTAATAATTATGTAGATACTTCGTGCAATATATAGTATGTACACAGTATAATAATTCAGATACATATTTTAAACTCGGGACCAGTTTTTGATTTCGTTTTCATATTATCAAGAACGTCAAATATCCATTTATAGATTAGAGGTTTTATTTCATTGTGTGTAACGCCGTGTGCCAAAACAAAATGAAATGTATACATTACACGAGTATTATTATACGTTGTAAAAAATTGAGAATATTTCAACGGTTTTTTTGTATGGATGATCAATAACATATTATTTCAATTAGGTTAGGTAACTATGTGATTGTTTCTATATTCTGTCTACCTACGTAACGAATACATCAAAAACATAAAAAAAAATATTATTGAATATTCAATTTCACTAAAATAATATTACGTGTAATCATACGCATTAAAGTTATATTACCTACATTTTTGTTTAACAGATATTTATTTTAATTTTATTCCACAAAATAAAAAAATGTTAAGATTATACCTACAGCACATAAAACCTATGTTTCCAAACCGTATTACGTGGTCTAATGGATTCCGTATTTCGACTTCTAGTTAATTTAATAACAGGACATAATTATAGTAGATATAATATGTTGTTTTCTTTCATTGTCAATGTTATCGATTAAGTGTGATTGACCTTTCTCCGCAACATCGATGAATAATTCTACTGGTTTGATGTAATTCTGTAACATGCAACGGGTTAGAAAATTATGACATATGAGATATTATCAAGTGTGCATTATATTTCGAATGCATGTAATCTTCGCGAGACATACTAAAGCTGTATACGTATCTAGACCAAATTTAGAAGGAAGATGAGAGGGCTGCGACCCAGGGACTTCCATAAAGTCGGTGATTCCATCGTTTAATATTAAAAAGAATGAATAACTGCTAATGAATGTAATACGTAGATCAAAATAATTACATACGACAAAGTAAAAGATAGTTTTCCTTATGCATTAATCCTAATATTCCTAATTAGCATTCAAATAATAGTCAGTGTCTTAATGTCGGTATAATAATTTTAATGGAACACAAAAAATGTATTCATCTGCTGACAACATTTTTTATTCTCGCTTCACCCGATCAATGTTACTAATAACAAACTGTTTTGAAAAAAATTTTCATTTGACATTTAAAGACATTAATTTCAACAGAAAACGAAAATCATACGACTTTGACATTCGTCAATATTGACTAGTATAATAAACAATTAACACCTTATTGTTAACTTATATTGAGATTAGAGATCAGATTTCACCAAAGATTTTTTTCGATAAGGCTTATCTTTTTTTTTTTAAATTTTTATTTATTTTATTAATTTTTTGTTGCTTAATAATTATTAAAAAAAAACAATGAATATAAAAATCCAGTTTTCACATAATATTTTGCTGCAGTAGAAACATGTCTTCTAATTGATTATCGTGAAATACAATCTTGCATATTATACTAATCTCAAAAGTTGATCTGACATTGTGCGAACGGGGATTTTAATATCCTCTACAGATCACTGCACGGTCCCTTCTCGGAACTACCCAACGTAAAGTCTACTGGTTACTGTATTTTAATGTAATGAAAAAAATTAATATTTATTCAAGTTTAAATGTACATGAATAAATTATACTAAAATTGTGAATTGAAACTTTAAAAGATCGTTCCACATTTCAAACATAAATGAACATGGACGTTCTGACGGAGGGGGGAATATGGGGGATGGATCCCCCCATGGCCTTTTTTTTTAGGTAAGATAGATTTTCATGATTAACGATAAGTTATATTAAATATTTGAATGAAAATTAAATAAACAAATATTTTTTTGACTCGTTATCATTTTCCATGCGAATATGTAATTGGTATACAAATAACAGATTACAGACCACGGTTACAGATTTATATCTGTAATTTAATATTATATAGGAGTAAAGTATAAACAATAAATTAGTCTAAATATACCATCGATTATACAAGTAATAACATATTAGTGTTTATCAATTGTTTTTAGCAATTTGTATAGTGTATTGACGAGTTACGACTGGCTTGTATTTTTATTTTTGATCAAAATGAAACTAAGTAATTCAAGTACACAAAATTTTTTTTCAAAAAAAAAAATTGGTTCCTCCTATAAGTAGTACTGATATAGAAAGGTGTAGGTAAAGTAAACAAAAGTAAATTGTCAGAGCAGCCTGATGTAAATTGTTGTATGTTATTTTCATAAAAAAAAAAGGGGTGTGAGGACTTAGCTTACCTTTTAATAAATTTTCATATCCTCTCGATAAAAAATACTGAGAACACCTCTGTAATTGAAATACATATTATGGAGAAACTAATTAGATTTATTATGATCATCATCATTGGTGCAACTACGGTGGTGAAAGGGAGTGTTTAAGCACTCTTAACTTAATTTAAAGCACTCCTATGTTCCATACCGTTGTAAATTAAAAAATCTTTAGTCAATGAAAATATTCCAAATGCAACGGAAAGCTTATGTTTGTTGACCAGTGTGTAAAATATTGTATTGTTATGTCACGATCACTTGTTTTTGAATGACATAAATGATTTCTTAAAAGGCCGTATTGAAGTTAAAGACAATCAACATGTTGGCCGTCCATGCTCATTAAAAACTGGCAATACCATTTCAAAAATCAGTTATATCATATGAAAATATTGACGATTGCAATATCAATAATATAATAATGAACAAATTTATGTTTAAGAATCAATGTATAAATTCGTTTTGATATACTGTAACATTAGCATAATTATATTTTAATAAAAAATAATAAAATAAAGCGAAAACTAATAAATGGTTTATAAATGGAAATAAATTAATTAATTAATGTGTAGTCGGGAGTATTATTATATGTATAATGTACAACCGGTTTCAAATTAAAAATTCATCATCATAAAAACAAAGTTAATAAAATCGCGACTAAAATGAAATTAATAAAGAAACACATTGAGAAAAATTGGTTGTTTTACATTGATAATTTATTGTAATAGACGATATTATTTAAAATAAGTTCTTATTAGACATAGATATGTTAAAAAATAAAAACACTTAGGTTATTATTTACAAGTTATTATTTAAAATGTATTGATATCAGATCTTATTTTTAAATTCAGTTTGTACATTTAAAATATTATTAAAATTATTTTTCTTTACTTTATTGCGTATGTGTAACTCTTCTATAACATTATTGATGTAAATCTTATTTTCGGTACTTAACAGTGACGTAGTCAGGATTTTTAAATGGGAGGGGCTAATCATTTTTTTGGATAAGTAAGGTAAGGGAGGATATAAGAATTCACCCTTAACCCCCCCATCTGTTATTCGTTAATCGTCAAATTTAGTTAACACCAAAGGTTTAAAATACTTAAATAAAAATAGTAGTATACTAGTTTAGTACATAGATACATTATATATATAAACACAGCCCATGGGGGCTATAGCCCCTTAGTCCCCCCTGGTTACGCCACTGTTATTTAATATTTATAAGTCTGTATTAATATTAAAATGTATATTATGGTTATTTTATTTTCTAAAACATGTTTAGCGAAATTTGAATTAGGGTATTTTAATTTTATTTCAGAAATGTGTTCTTTAAACCTTATTTTTAAATTTATTTTCGTCTTACCTACATAAAATGTATTACGAAGTATTAACCTAAATGTAATTGTAATACATTTCATTTAAATGTAGAGTGTATTAAAAATTCAGTGATTAGAGAGACGTGGGGAATAAAGCCTCTCACAAGATTGTTTGCCCTACAAGCTGTTTGCAACTCTAAAAACTTAGCCCAATTTACACCACTGGGTAGGGGGGTGTGGGTTCATAGCGTAGAAGCCTCAAGATTTGAACTCTAGTGGTGCCACTGATCACCATGGTAACTCGTGTTCATCTTATTATTAACTAGCTTAATTACTCGGCTTTGCACGGAACATTCTTGGTCGTGACATAGGTTTTAATGGATTATTACTTTACATTATTAAAAGCCAAGTTTGGTGTAACTGTTGGTGGTTATAAAACAAATAAAATGAAAGTTCAAATGAATCAGTATTTTAATCAGAAGTTTCAAATAGATGCTATTTATTAAAGTGTATTTGGATTCAATATTTTTTGTTTTTCCATTTTTGGTGCGTACACAAATAAATCGGAAGGTTTACTGACGCGTGAGCAGGCCACACACAATGTGAGAAGCATGAATTTTCAAAATTCAGTCCATATATTCTTTTAATTGTCCTTGTAATTTGTTAATGATCATTGCAAAAGCGAGTCGCACTGGAAATTGCAAAAGTTTCAATTCTAATTGCTTATCTGTTGGAGTCATTGGGATGCGTGGTAATAGTACATGTTCACCTTTACATTTTCCGTTTAAAATGATGGCTTCGATTATGTTGTTATACAGTTTAATAACTTACATAATTCTTAATCGGTGATTATTAAAATCATCATATTAAACAAATCAAATATTTCCTACGTAACCAAAAATTGAAAAATGCATGCATCCAGTCCAAAACTGTTTCGACCCTTAAATATGCGATTTTCGAAAAATCCTTTCTTATTGCACGGTGAAAACATGAGAAGAACCTCAATTCCAAATTTGAAGTCCGTACGTTGCGTAGTTTTTGAGATACCTACAGCGATCAGTGAGTCAGTGGTATTTGGTTTATATATATATATATAGATTATAATACATCCGTATTTGAATTGTTAGAATTGTTTCATCAATCGTCAATAATTAACGAACTACTCTAGCGATAGGTGCACTACAACGAGTAATAATACGATCGGTGTAAACCTGTTATTTGACGTTACGGCACCACACGCATATCTGTACGTAAATCGTAATTATAATCGGTCGAGTTGTTGGCCTCGCGCGCACCGAAAAAACAACAACTAACTTCGAATCCGTGTTGGATTTATTCTTTCGATAAAGTGTTGTGTACATCGTGATCGAGCGCGGTTCGAGTAAACCTGTACGCGGCAATCAGACGTCTGAAACATTGTTTATTTATAAGTTCGATGCATTCTGCGAAATGCTCGTCCGCTCGTGTACGATACGACGTGTGAAGGAGCACATCATAACCGACCGGAGTGCGTGGGTTCGGCCGTCGCGTTCACGATGCCGCCACACACACGCGCGCGCGAGCGCGACCGAATAATAATGTTGCGATAAATTTAATATCGTATGTTTATGGTACGCTATTTCTGGTCGAACGGACAGCGCGAGAAGGTCAAACGTGAACCTTGAACCCGTGCCCGGTTTACGAGTTGTGCGTTATGTTATGCATTTCGTAGCAATAGGTATGTGCTCTCCCATAGACTTGCACAGAACACTTTTTCGGGGTATTTAAAATACTGCCTCTGTATTCCCTTCCCCCCCCAACAAAAGTTATTTCAAGCGTTCAAAATTCTGATAAAAATGTATGCAAATGCGTCTGAATAACTGTTTGTTTTAAAATTTCAATTTTTCCATAAAACAAAGTTACTGAGCAGCCATTCCTTTATTATTAGTGATCGTCTTCATAATTAAAATTTAAAAAAAGATTTAAAAAAAAAAAAAGAATTAAATATATAACACTTGAAATATTGCAAATGAACAAAATCATTGTTGTATAGGTATAGGTACTTCAACGAAACAACAAAATAAATTTGATAAATAATTGTAATTGATCATAACACAATTCAGTTGTGTTTTCGAAATCATTATTAATGTTTTCCGGATTTAAATGTATAGCCGCCAATGCTTGCTCTAAAAGTATTAAGCTATTTAATCTCTCTTGAAACATAGTACTTCTTGATTTCGTTAATTCATTAAATCGTTATTAAATTATTACATAATTTTTGTTTCAAAAATAAATAAAAATATCTGGGACTGAATATAAAATATAATAATTATAGTGTAATAGAAAATTAAAATCAAATACATTTAAAAACCAAATATGTCACGTTTTTTGTTAATTTTTTATATTTTTAGAAACAAGGTTCTGTGCTCAAGCTATGCAACTGCATACTATGTATACCCCCTGATTACGTATATGGGATTCACCTCGAGGGAAAATCTAAATTCGAAAACCAAACGCGATTACCTTTCGAGGTCAAATGCAATGGGCGCGCGCGAATCGCCGAAAGAAATAAACGGGCGGGAACATCATTTAAATAATTGTCGAAGTCGTAACGAGATGGATTTTCGTATCACTCTGCGTTCGTAATCCATGTACTGTTCGTTTACAATTGTCGGAGTTTTCTATGATGCACATTTTAAGCAATTTAATACACATTTACGACGGTAAAAATTAAAAATGTTTGATTCAAGTCCATAATATATGCACGCAACTAAATTCTATATTTATTACAATAATATATTACATGTTCTAAGAACTTAAACACGAGTTTAGAACACCCAACTTGTGTCCCTGATTGATGATGTCCTCGATCGTTGGATATTAAATTATATTAATTTTTGTCAGTATTAAAATATAGTTACGAAAATGCGAATATTTTACAAATCAAGGTGTTTAATTTGTTTCGGTCTCTATACACGTAAGTGTAGATAAATAATCGAATCCTTGTTAAATTTTACGAGGGACTATAGTTCATTGGTCGAAATACGTTTCGAAATGATGCTCAAGGTGCTAGCTTTCACCACTTCGTTAGTTCTCTCGTCGTAAGATAATGTGTTTATTAAAACTCGCATTATATTTAGTTTTTACAAATTACACTCTTGCACGAATAAAATTTATTTTTTTAAATTCGTGTTCACTTCCGTGGTATTATTGCGTGTATGTAGTATACATGTATTTATTTCAGACCTTCCTTCCCGGGGGTTGTCGTAAATGTTCAGGGGAGAGGGTATTTGGTATGTGATACCATGGTTGTGTGTCATACATATGTCATAGGAGTGAGTAATTAGTAAATAAATAACATTATTTCAGCCCCGGTCACCGTCCTGAAATTAATACTGATAATAAACGATCATAGATATATATGTTTTTGTTTTTCTGCAAGTTCGTAATACGATGTCATAATTGATCATCATTGATATCAACTATAATAAAAACAGATAGTAAAGTTGTTTTGAAACATTTTCAAAAAAAAGTAGATTCATGCAACTATAAATGTATACTATGTCGGTGGTAATATTAATTTATATTTTATACACAGAGAAAAATGTATTTTTAAATTGTTTTAATTCACCTTAGTTATATTATAATAACAGTATCTATTTTATCATGTATCTATTATAATTTATAAGTATGTTTTTATTTTCATGAATTTTACTAAAAAAATATATTCATATTTTATTCAATAATAATATTCTGTTGATTGTAACATATGTTTCAAGGATGTGGGAAAGTATTTATGATTTATGGGGAGTCTGAGGGGAGTGTAATTGAATGTAGGCCATTGGGTAGTTTCCTAGTCCTGATAATAATTGTACGAATATGGATACATATGCACAACAATAATTTAAACAATAATGTTTTTACGAATAAACGTCCACGATCTTATGTTATCGAGTGATAATTCGACCATTGACACATACAATGGGGTACATATCTATACAATTGTCAAATTATTACATAAAAATTAACAAAATTAAATGATTTCTTTGTAAATGAAACATAAGACAAACGATTACTGCGTACGTGAAGTGAAATCTTTATACTTCCATAATGGCATATTAAAGAAAATTTCGGTTCACAAAATAAGTAATGTGCCTCCAGTATCCAATGCGACATTGCGCCCGACCCAAAACGTACTTCGTGGGTCAGGGTTAGAGTTACTTGTTCTATGAGACTCGGGACAAATTTCGTATTTTAGTGGGATAAACTTACAGATCTGATGAAACATTGAGTAAAAGTAAAAAAAAAACTCCTCCGATATATAATAAGAAAATAAGTACTGTATCCCATTGTTTAGATCTATAATGAGAATTTTCTGTACTTATATTTTTTTTCCTACAGCGATTGTAGACGTGTATATATATATATATGTACCTGTATATAAAATTGACCTTGATTGTTGTGGAAAATATGTTTAATCGGTTTAAGTTTGATAAAACGTTTTTTTGGTACAGATCCCACTCTATTAATGAAATTGACAAATAATAATTTAATATAAAAATAGTCTTGTATTATTGTCAGTAGTCTTGTTCTCAAGCACATTGACCAAGATAATGGGACCGGCGACGTCCTGCTACGGGCTTCAATACGGTAACTATAAACTATTGTTATAACTAGGCCTCAAAAGTTATTGCATTTGGAACTTATTTTTCTATTGTTCGGATTTATTGCTAAGTAAGAAAAAAAAGTAGTAAAATGTCGGTATTAATTTCTTTTTTTTTTTACTAATATCTAGATACCTACACAAAATATATAGATACAAATATTAAATATTTTTATATAGCCCTCTGAAACGTTCAAATAATAAAACCTTTGAGGTATTTAAAAAAATTTTTTTTGCATAATTGAAATCAATAAGATGGTTAATATAAATATAGATAATTATAAATTATATAAAAAGGGAGTGTGAGGTACAAGGCATTTTACGTGATATTTTGGGAGATGAAAATATACTCGAATCAACACTGATGATTGGTATTAAATAAAAAGGGGTGTAGGTATACTGAAATCGAATATATCTTAGAAACAGGTTCATATGATAAACGTGAATCCATAGTATACCTTAAAGTGTTTATATATTTAAACTCTATCGCAAACAATACAGTCGCATGAATTTTAGTCTCAGAAGATAACTATAGTACGCCGATTATACAATGTTATAATTTATTTAAAAATAAGACAAAAAAAATAAACAAAAAAAACAAGGAACACCAATGGTAGAAAGTCCAAACCACTACACCTAAAATACGCTCAGCTATATATACAATAGATGCAGGATAATTCGAAATTCAGGGGACCGAGCTGAAAATTAAAAATCTACAGAGGTTTTCAATTTAGCCTGAGTACCAATTATTGAGGAAAAACTTAATTTATTTATTAGAAAAACACTTAATTTATTTCGATTCATCCGGGGGGATTTAAATGCATGTTTTTTCTTTAAATTAAATTGACTTTTTTTTTAAAGGACCAATAGTTTGGTTCGAATTATCAAGAGTCTACTGCATACTGAATATAATATTATATTGTTAATTTCAATATTATTATGGATATAATGAAAATAACACGTATTTTAAAAAAAATATACGAAACATAATCGATTTTATATTAGGTACCATACATAATCGGTAATATCGAAAATTAAACTATACATAGATAGCCACTCGCAATACTTAATTTGTATTAATTTTTTGGCTTTTACATGAGTATGTCACATACACCGTGACAGCAGGCCCGTATTTAAAAATTTTGTGTCCCCGGGCATATAATTTATGCCCCCCCCCCCCCCCCAATAAATAATAATAATATTATAACACTTATTATTTAATCCATAATCCAAATTTTTTAGTATTAAAATCTAACTTATAAATGAAAATCGTTTAATACTTTTTTTAATTAAAAAATTATAATATAATAAAAATAAATTTTTTTTTAATTTAAAAATTATAACATAATAAAACATACTATTTTCTTTTTTTATTATCTTATTTTTTTTTTTTTCATTAAGTACATCATTTTTAAAATTAATTTTGCTAAAATATTTTGCCGCCCTCGGGTATGTGCCTACCCGTGCTCCCCCTTAAATACAAGCTTGCGTGACAGTGATACTTTTTTGTGAAGAAAATCTGAATTACAAGTCTAATATAATAACTTATCAATGATGAGTTATAATTTATAAACACTGCTTAGCCCAAACAGTATTATTCAATTATATATGAACCCAATATGTATACGGATTCTGTACAGATGCATTTACGACATTGTGACTATCGTTGATATTTATTAATTTTTTATAACATAACGTAACAATAATATTGTTTTATTTATTTAGCAGGCGAATGTAGCAATAACAATTGCGTTGATGATAGCGTTGCAGCCACCAATAAGTGGTCGTTGCCACTCTTACGATCGGGTGATAAAAAATTATACTTGGGTATATTTTTCAAGGTAAAATCAAACTTAAATCAATACGAAAATGTTTTTAAAAAAACGAATTCAAAATATTAATTTTCGTTAACTTTAAACTTTTTAACTTGTTCGTAATTGTTCACTTAGGCTAATTGGTACAAAGCCGCTCAATACTGCCGGTATCATGGAATGCACTTGGCAAGCATAAGTAGTCAAGAAGAAAACGACAAGTTGGAAAAATATATTAAAGATTTCGGTAAGGAATTAATTACTAAACAGATAATGAAACTTGTACGGGGAAACATGCATAACTTTTTTAACAATTTGATTCAGTAAAAAAATATCTTACACAGAATAATGTCAAAACTTGTAATGGTATACATATTTTTTTTTATATACTTCACTATTCCGCCAGGGGAGGTTTTTGCTCGGTACAACAATTCTGTATACTTTTGTCAATATTATTTGGTACAACTCGGATTGTTTAGGTTTGGGACACGAACACTTTTGGACCTCTGGCACTGACCAAGCCGAAGAAGGTGCATTTTTCTGGTTGGCCAATGGCAGGCCAATTGGATTTACCAACTGGAATGCTGGTGAACCGAACAATTTCAAGTATGAAAATGGCGAAGAGGAACATTGTTTAGAGTTGTGGAATCGAGATGGCAAAGGGCTCAAATGGAATGATTCACCATGTTCGTTTGAAACTTTTTTTGTGTGTGAAATGTAAACTAAAAATATATTTAGTTAAGGAATAATTCAATATATATATAAATATTTAGATTTATTATTATTTTATAATTTATGTAGGCATTACTTACAGTAATTTAGAATGTTTCATTAAATGTAATTTGTAAATAAAGTGTAAGACATATTTCTCAATATAGGTTAAAATAAAATATAAGTTAGGAAATTTATTTTCAATGTATTTACTTGTAATGTTAGTTACCAACTAAGAATACATATTTAATTAAAAACTATAATATAAGGCACTCCAAAAATGATTGATGAATTTTTAATGAAATATTTGTCAATATAATTAATCATTTTCTAACACTGATTTATTTTTGGAGAGTCTTTTTGATTATTATTTTACAGTTTTTTAAAAAAATTATCAGAATATAAATTATAAGTTACTATTTAGAATTATTTTAACACAATACATTATTTTTTCAAGACAAATAATTTATTTATATTACAAATATAAAAATATACATAAAGTGCAATATTTTGTTGATTGTAGTTTTACCAATCAATTGTTTAAAATTAATTACATACACCATTTCTACAACTCGTATATTTGAATTATACTAAAAAAACATTTCAAATTTATTATATTTAGATATCAGATAAACTATTCAAATTTAATTTATTGTAAAACAAAGAAACCCATCAGTTCAATATTTCAGTACAACAACCAAACATATCTAACTGATATAATTTTCAGAAAGGATTTAAATATCTTTAGAAATTATTGTAATATTTTACCATAATATAATCAGACAGCTATATTATATTTTTATACATAACAATAAATAGGTCTGGTTGTTGCTCCCACGTTCTCATTTTAATTTTTCAAAATTCATTTAAATTCGCAATTTATAGACTATAAACAATTAAAAATATATTATATCTTTATAAAAGTATAAAAATGTTACATAATTTCAATTGCAAAAGATTTAGAATATTAATATATTAAGGTATAAAACCATTTAAAACAATAATAAAATGGTATAAATAAAAAATAAAAAAATAAAATTATTTACATTTCGAACTTATTAAATTTGTTTAAAACATTCATAAATGTATGTTTATTTGATTACTACCCTGCAAATACACAATTAATTGTGGACGGAACAATTAAACCCAAAAAACTAGTTAAATAAAATATTTGGTTTTTTGGTTTATCACAAAAATAATACTAGTTAGTAAATATACAAAGTAAAATAAAGGGATATTTTATTATATGATATGATCATTAATTATTAGAATAACAATTTTCAGTGTGGAATTTATAAAAAATATTTAATAAATTATCAGGTAAATAACTATTTTAATTTGAAGGAAGATTTTTTGATAATAGTTGATTCATACATTTTTAATAATAAATAGGATTTGAATTAATCAACTATAAAATTAAAAACTGTTATTATTTATAAAAAAAAGAGAGCTAGACTTTTTCATTTGAAAATTATAGAAGAAATTAATATTTATGAAGGTTTCAATAAATAGTATTTTTTTAGGAAATAAAAATAATTATTTGAAAATTGCTCTAGTGTAATTTGGAATGCAACCTTTACTTACATAAATTAATTGTTTACCAAAGAATTAACTATTATAAATTAAATTAAATTTTTTTACAAAATAAAAAATGTTGAAGTATACTAAGACAATAATATACAAATTATTAAATTAAAGTAGACATTTTGTTCCAACAAAAATTATGAAGATATTAAAAACTAAACATATATTTTATCCTTCTAAACTAAAATTGTAACATTTAAGAATAATACTGAATAATTTTTTTTTTTTTTACTTTTAAGAGTAACATTAACATATAACAGACTTTTCTATTTTTTAAATTAAGTACAATAAAATAAAATCTTATCTATTTAACTATCTTTTGTTACCCATAAAATAATTTTATCTATTACTTTAAATTCGTTTTTCAATACAACTATTACAATTATTGACTTATAATTGTAACCATTATAAATAGAGATAATGTTTATATTATAAAAAAAAAAAAAAAAATAGGTTAACAAAAAGATATTATTAAATTGGATGACAACTAATACAATAATACAATTGTTAAACATACATACGAGTTTACTGGAATATTATAATTTAAATAAAAATCACAAAATGTATGATAAATTAAATGAAGGGTATAAAAATGGCCGCTAAACAAAAGTAAGGAGATCATTAATAAAGAGTTAAAAATTAAAAATAAACTGCCTAAATGTGTAAGAAATTCCGAGCAATTTCATGTTTGTTCTTAAATAAAATAAATAATCAATAATTATATAAGTCGTTCTTCTGGTGGTGGCTTCAGTACGTTGTCTAATTCAACTCTAGGATTACAATATTCTTGACAACTAGGACTATATGTACCTCTTGTTGCTCTTTTTTTTCGTGCCATCATTAAAAGTACAAATAAACTGCCCATACCACCAATGAGAAGAATAAGTAATATTGGACCAACAATTAATGCTATATCTGCATAATTGTGAATAATAGGCAACTAAAATAACAAAAAAGTTCAAATTATAAAAGCAATAAAATATAATTTTTTTATTAAGTTAATAATATATGTATAAGCTTTACCGCTATCTTTAAAAATTGTCTAAAATTAAGGTAAGATGAAAAAAAAATGTTATCATCATATTATATTAAATATTCTCGGTAATAATTGAGGTTTGGGACTTATTGCATACAAATTGTAGGAAATATGCACTTAAAATAATCAAAATATGCGCAAAAACATGCAACTATATATTTTTTTAATGATAATTAAAAAAATTGATTTATTCATTTAAATTTAGACAATTTTTTTTAATTAGTATTTTTTTACAACAATAGTAATATAAATCATTATATTATAATTATTATGTTATTGTATATGTTCAATTTCATTTTCTTTATCTTCTCCTACAATGTTCAATACAAACTGAATACTAATTTTCCGTTTAGATTCTCTAAACCAGGGTTCGGCAACTGGTGAACCGCGGTCCAAATTTGGACCGCGGAAGGCAATAATCTTGGACCCTGTCAACTTTTATTTTCATACTTTTAATATTGTAATTTTTAACATAAATGAATTGTAATAATCAAATAATTATTTTTATTTTTATACTACTATTTTATAAAATATAAAGATTTGAAAAATATTTTAATCACTGGACCTCATTGATTTATTATTTTAAACTTTAGGGCTCTAATGTAAATTACTTGCTGACCCCTGCTCTAAATGATATATGGTAACCGATAGAATACACAGGAACAATTAGTTATTTTCCTTGTGGCTCTATCCTGACTTATTCTATGATTAGGTATGTTGACTGATGCATGAAAGTAAAAAATAAATTATGTTAACCTTTAAAATAAATCTGCATAACATGAAATGATAACTGCATAAATATGCTATAAAGAACAATTAAATTCCCAAAATTGGTCAAATATGTATTTCACACAGAAAACGTCGAAATATGCGAAAAAATGCAATTAAAATTTTTGTATTTTAATCTGTTATGACTTAAAACAAATGTATATTTTATTTAGACTATTCTACAATCATTGTCAAACAATATGCAAATGCAATAATAATCCAAACCCTAATGATAATGCAATACCTTGTAAATCTAAAAAATTCAAAATTAAATATATATATATATCTAAATATTTTGAAAATTAGTAATATTAAAAATTAAAAAAAATTAATTACATAAATAAATATTAAATTCCAAAAATTAAAAATAGTTTTAGACAAAACAGAAAAAAAAAATTTAAATTTTTTTAAATTATTACAATAACAAAAAGTTACAACATTTAAATAAAACATATTAAAACCAATTTAATACATTACATTATGATAGTTTTTTAAATGGTTATTCAATTCGTGAAGAGTATGGAAAAATAAATCCAAGTCCTCAAGTTTATTTCTCAATATTAACATACAATTTATCAGAGCAAAAAGACAATAGTTGCGCTTTTGAGTAGGAATATAAAATGTATAAGTTGATCTTAATGAAAAGCTTGGGACATTCAAAAAAATTAAAGATAATATATCTGAATAATACATTTTGGCAATTACTTTAAAAATTAATATTAAAATATGTAAGTAAATTATGTTAAATTCATCATTAAAATTTGAATAAATATGTATTATACAAATTACCAAAAATAAAAATAAATTAAGTCTTAAGTAAATTAGTTAACTTTAAATGCAACAATATATAAAGATAAATACAATAGTTCTTACCTCAGTACAATTTTTTCCAACATAACCATTGGCACACAAACATTCATAGTCTGAAAAATCAGTACATCGTTCTTGGCAAGTACCTCCATTACTACAAGGCGATTCCTAATGAAAATAAAAAAATAAAATAAAATAAGCCTTCAATTAAAATTAATTTAAATAGCTTACAGATAAACATGGATTTCGTAGATCACAGTAATGGCCACAGAAATTGTTTTGGCATAAACAAATGAATGAACCATCGGTATTCTTACATTCTCCTCGATGACTACATTGTATGTTAAGATCAAAACATTCATCAATATCTATAGTACAATCTTCACCAGTGTATCCTACATATTTAAATAAAATAATTTATTGAACTTTAAATATTTGCATAAATAATGGTTACATTATTTTCTTACCAGTTCCAGTACAATTACATGAGTATTCATTGATACCATCCACACATTGACCACCATGATGACATTTTAGTTGATTACTATTATCTAAACAATCATCAATATTTTGTTCACAAAGATGACCTTTAAAACCTACTGGACATTTACAGAATGGAGACTCCTGTAAATTGGTTATGTATTATTTTTTCATTATAATAATCTTAAACAACAATGATTTGAAGATAAATGTAATACCTCTTTTTTACATATACCATTATTTTGACATTCATATATATCACAAAATGAAAATTCACATGAAGTACCCGAGAAGCCTTCCAAACAAGAACATGTGTAATTATTACCAGTAGCTGGATCTAAAATACATCATAATTATATAAATGTATGTTTAATTTTATATTATATAACAAATAGTATTTTTTTTTCATATAATACCATAATTGTTAAAACAGTTGCCACCATTTTTACAAGGTGAATTATCACATGTTACAAGTTTTAATTGTTCACATGTTTCTCCTTCATAATCATCTGAACAGTTGCATTCAAATTTACCAAGGTGATCAATACAAATACTATTATGGTGACATGGGTTAGATTCACATTCATTGATATCAATTTCACAGCTGAAAATTAAAATTAAATATATTTATTTTTATTTTTAAAGTTAATATTAAGTACCTGCTAGCAATTATACTTGGGACTAATACAGAATGGATAAGGGTTTAACTATAATTTAGAGCTTAAATTAGAAAGATAGCATTAAATATAAAGGGAATAATTGTGTGTATGACAAGAAGGAAACAAGAATTAAGAGAAAGATAAATATTAGTTATGTAGTAACCAAGGAACAAAAAATAGAAAAATAAGAATGTTTTGAAAAGAGAAAAAGGAAAGCAGAAAACCAGGGTTGGAGAGGAGATTATTGAGGATATATTGCATGCAGTGTCAGGTAGCATAATGAGTGAGAAAATAAAATAATTTGGATCAAATTTTGAATAACAATTTGGTTGGAACCCAAAACTGATGAGAACTTTTATTAACGTTGATGTTAACATAAATAGTTACTCAGATATGGTAAGGTTGTATTGATAATGAAGAAAAATTAGAGATTTAATAAGGAAAACAAGAGGTGATTCAGGGGAGTTGATCTGAAGGTATACTTGTAAATTGTGAATGAAATAGTTATGATAACTATTATTTGTTTGACCTCAGTATAAGAATGAATTAGAAGGTACTGATAATTATTGAACAATGCATTTTAATAGAGGAGATTTTCAGGTATGACATATAGAAAGAAAAATCAGCGATGTTATCATAAAAATAAGTTGACAGAGATGGTTGAAGGAAATAAATTCTTTAAGTAGGAATTTAACAAGTAGAAGGAAAAGGCATAAAAGTTATCTGGGAATAATCCAATGTAAGGAAGATAAAATAGAAATAAAGATTGGAAATTACGTAATGGGTGTAAGGTAAAAGGTAAGAAAGGAAGGCTAATAAGGGAGCACATTTGGAATTATCAATTGTAAATAAATCATTTGTGCAGGCTGGATCCATATTCATGAATAGGAATTCTTTGGTCATGCAGTGGTTACTTATTTTAATGGGACAACAGGAGCATTCAACTTCAAGGTTAGATGAACTAGTGAAACATAATGCCTCTATTGCTGAGCAGAATTAAGAATCAAACAGAGAGTTGTGTTTTTAAGGTGAGCAGATAAAGTGGAAGAGTAAAAAAATAGAACCATCATCAACATATGACCTGAATATAGCTTTAAGTATAAGGAATATAAAAGAAGACTTCCTACTGGGTACTAAAAATGAAGTATAGAAAATTGGATCAACAAGAGATGAAACAAGCAAGGAGTTTGAAGTAAGAAATTCATCATTTGAAATTAAAATACGAGAATAAGATCCAAATAGAACACATTTAATTAAAAGTACTATTTTTAACATAATATAACTTTTATGAGCAACTGCTGTAATATTTATGTTACTCAATTGTACATTGGGTCTATTCTTCTTTACTTATCAATAAATAATAACTTACAGTAAACCAGTCCAGCCTGTTTTACACAAACAAGTATAATTAGCAATTCCATCAATACATTCAGCTCCATGTTGACACTGATTAGACAAGCATTCGTTGATATTTACAGAACAGTCATCAGCTTCATAACCAGGTTCACATTCACAGACATAAGATTCATTTGCTTTCTTACATCTAAAATAAAAAGCTTTAAAATAACTAATACTAAGTGTATGAAATACAAAATATACCTTCCATTATTTTTGCATTCAGAATCATAGCAAAGTAAACAATCTAAATCAAAATGTTCTGCGATTGAACTATGAGATGACAACTCAAAATAATCAGTTTCATTACTAGTATTAAGTTGAGATGGAGTAAAATAAGGTAACAACAAGCCTCCAATTCTTATTTCTCCAAGACAGCCCTATAAAATAATAAGTGTAAATAAATAATTAATATAAATAAAATGTTACAATTAAGAATTAATACCTTATAAAAACCACCAGCAGAAGTTATATCTTGTTGTATCACATCTTCAAAACGAATATTTTCATCAGAATCAATCATATCTAATGAATTTGTATCTGCATCTGTTATATACGTTGCATGTTCCACATTATTTTCAGATGAATTTTGATAGTGCTCTCCCCTACCTTAGAAACAAAATATTATTAATAATTTTTAGCATGAACTAATATTTAATTAATTAATACTAAATATTAACTTTTTGATTCAAAAATAAACATAAAAAAAGTGAAAGAATATAATATATAACTCAAAAGCCAACGTTGTTTGATGTGATAATAATTAAACAAATTTATAAAACTGAAGGTTTCAAACCAGTAAAATTGAGGATTGAATTATTTTTATAGGAAAAAGCACACAATCAAAAATTAAACCACAATTTTATAATTTAAATAATCAAAAATTAGAAACCTTAATTAGTTTATTTTGTTCTTTATTATTATATTTTTTCTTTACAAATTGTTGATAATAACTGAAGTTTCAATTTATCAATAAAACATTTCACGGAATATATTTATTATTTTAACTTGATAATATTATATATGATACATTTCTAATATAAAAAGAATAAAATATTACCTACAAAATGTAATTGGAAAAGACAGACTAATTGGATTAATACTTTATTATGTTTGTTTCAAATCTAAGAATCAGTTGTATAATTTATATTTACGTAAATATTGTACCTTTAAGATACAGTATAGGGGCCCCCCTAGACTGATTGCAAATCTATGACATTTTGTAACACATATACAAAATTTTAGTGACAAACCCATTTAAATATAATTTATATTACTTCACTATTTATTAATAATAATGTTGGTAAAATAATGAATAATGAATTAGAGGCGATTCATTTTTTACATTTCTATGAAATTATATGATTAATTCATAGCAAGTCTTCATAGAAATGTACAAAAAAAAAAATATGTTTAATAAGCACTAGAAATAATATTGTAAATAGAAAAATATATATGTGTAAAATTATACATACCAATAAGAATTGGATTCGAAGAAACCAATTCAACCCAATTTGAATATGAAAAATTTCCAGCAAGTATATACTGATTTGAATCATCAATTGCACCAACTAAACCACCTTGAATTTTATTATCAATTATTTTAAAAATAATATTTGTCCAATCTGAATCCAAATGATCTTTATGCACATGTCTCATAATTATAGAACTTTCTTTTTCTAATTTCCAAGCAATAATTAACTGAAATATGAAAAATCTATTAAAACAAAATTCTAAGAAAAATATATATTATTTTTAAGTACCCGATCTTTATAAGCAATCATTGAAAAAAAAAGGAACTCTGGATCACTGCTTTGTTTCTTATTAGAAATGTACATAATTGTGCCACTTGTTCTAGTTCTATAACTAACTTCAATATGAGTCAATGGAATAACCTGTTGTCCTTTGACAAAATTATACTGCAAGAGTGGCTCAGAAGTATTTCGACCATCTAATGTAACATTGGCTACACATTCATATCCGTGATTCAAATTTCGGCACTCACTATTTAAAGGACAATCTTCGATTTGACAAAATTCCATTTCTTGACACTGTTTTCCTTTGTAACCCAAAGGACAATCGCAAGTAAAGTCATTCCAAGTAATAGAACATGTCCCAGAGTTATGACAAGGTTGTGATAAACATGTGTCATCAGACACAATACCCTCAACAATTTCCTTTGGATTAAACGATACAGTACCAAATGATTTAGGTACAACTAAATCCTTATTCTTTATGCCTAATGGATAAAATTCAACTATCATTGTTTGAGATCCATTACTGATCTAAAATGTAAATTACAATTTAAAAATAAATATATAAATATAATTAATATTTCACTTAAAAATTAAATTACCTGAACATCTTGAATGATTCCTTTAAAGTGGGGTATCCCTTGCAATTTATCAACTGTTTGACGAATATGTCTTTCTATTGTATTAGGACGAGGTAAAATATTATCCATAATGATTGTTGAATCTGATAAATCACGTTTTAGTGGTTTAGAAGATGGAAAACCTCCTAAGTAAAGAACTTGGGCATCAAGTTGACCAGTTGCACTAATAGTTTTTCTAAAATATTCAGTTCCATTTATTTTCACTTGAACCAATGTAATATTACGAACAACCTTAACATAATATTTTTAATCAGTTAAGTCTTAACTATCATTATCAAGTGTTTTAAATATTCTTAGATCATTAATTCACCTGTATCAAATGATTTTGACCATCATCAAGTTTTACACCACCAACAGTATACGATTCAGGAGTTGCATTAAATAGTATCCTGACTAGTAATTCACCACCTTCAAGTTCAGCAGCAATATGAGTTTCATCAGGAAATGCTACCGATCCTGGTGTAGAACCTAAATAAAATATTGCTCCTCGAGATTGACGCGTCCGTATAAACATAGAAATGTCCACAATGTTTTTAACGGCTCGCTTAGTTAAAGTAAACACATTTACAGTAATAAGACTATTAGTGATATTCTCATGACCAAATGTTGCTGCTGGAAAACCTATTAAATAAAATAATATGATAAAAATAGATAATATTTCAATATTTTAACAATAATTAAACATAATTAAAATAAGAAAAAATTACTATATTGACAAGTATTTCCAAGATATGGTCTTTCACATGTACAACTGAATGTTTTCCATAAATCAGTACAATGACCACTGTTGTAACATGGGTTAGGGAAACATTGATCGTTTCTTTGACAGCCAATGTCAACATTAGTTAAGCCTATAGTTTCTACTTTTTCATCAGGTAAAACCTAAAAATATTAAATAACATTACAGCATAGAATTTCTCTTAAATTATTTATTTATTTTCCAACCCATTGTCCATTTATAAGTAGATTCTCAATACAACCAATAAAAAATGGTGGTCCGTGGGGTAATAGTCTCAAATTTGCAATAGTTCCGCCAACATAGGTAGTAGGAAAACTAGTATGTGTAGGGTTTGCTCCTTCATTTAAATTAATAGGGTAAATAGTTTGTTCTTCATTAGCAGACAGTACTAAATGTGAAGAATTTATAGCAACAAATACCTTCATAACAAATAAAAAAAATGTAAAAAAATAAATTAGAATATGAATGAAACAATAAACTAAAAAAATGTGATTTACCTTTTGCCATTGACTATTATTAAGTTCAGAACCAATGAATACTCCTTCCCATTTATTTAATAAGCTAGAATGTAGATTTAAACGACCTTTAACCAACTCTAATATATAAAATGTTGATCCACCACCAATTGCTAATAGACCACTTGGTAATGTTGTTTTAAACCTAAATGATATATCATAACCTTCATCCCTGGTGGTGTTAACCACAATACGAGATTCACCAGTCAGTGACATAGTAGTAGTCTAAAATACAATATGACAATTAAGTACTTATTTCATAATTTTAAATTATTATTAAATTAACCTTATCACAAATATCACCATGAAAACCATAAGGACATGTACAATTATAACGATGTTCAGTCTCATCAATCAAGTATGGTCTACAAATACCATTGTTTAAACATGTATGTGAACTCTGACATCCAACTAATTCAACAGAACAATTTTTACCACCATATTTTGGGATACAGTCGCAGTAATAACCAGCACGCCGATCAATGCATGTTCCATGATCACATGGCCTAAAAAAATGTCAAGATAAATTTATGAACAAAATTAAATATTTTTTGATGTTTAAGAATATTTATCATACTTGAATCTTTCACATTCGTCAATTTCAATTTCACAGTACACGCCTTCAAACCCTTCATCACATAAACAAGCATAACCACCAATTCTATTTTCACAACTACCCCAACGACATGGGTTGCTATCACATTCATTAATATCAATTTCACATTTGATACCTGTAGTACCAGGTAAACATAGACATTCAAATCTAAAATAGATATATTTAAAAAAAATTATATAGAAATAATTGATAGCATAATATAAATATTTTTTTTTTTTAAATAATCATAAAAAGGAAAATACTTTAGAAATCAAGAGAATCTAAATAATGATTAAAAATAAGTGTAATTTTGTTAGATACTTTTTAGATAAAAATTTTTTAACTAAAATTTGTGATCTTATATTTTAAAACTTGTTATTAAGTTATTAAGTTTTTTTTAAATATAAGAACTATTACGTATTTTTAATTAAGTAATTTTTGTAAATATAATCCTATTAATTATATATTTTTATCAGTTAAATTATAATAATTTCAACTTCTCTAAATTTCTGTTAAATACAACTTAATATAATAAAAATTAAATTAAAATTAAAAATTATTAAATGGTTAATACTCGTAATTTTAAACATAGATAAATAAACAAATAATTTATATATAGAAATAAATTAATAAAAGTATAGCCTGGAGTATTACTATACTTGTAAAATATGACGGGTTTCAAACTAAAAATTCACTGTCAGGTATATAGTCAATAAAAGAGTCGCGATTTTATTGACCTGACAATGAATTTTTAATATTAAATTGGTCTAACGGCTAAGCTTTTATTTATTTAATTATATATTAATATAATAAATAAAAAGGTTTTGAATATTAAAAATTATTTTATGTCAATAATTAAAAATAAAATAAAACTTTTATCTCTTTTACCCATTAGCAGTTGCATAGTTGAATTCTTGCTGAAATATTGCTGAAAGATTTTTTTTATCTGTTAGATTGTATAATGATAAATTAGAACGTTCAAGACAAGTACCCCCAAACTGACAAGGATTAATTTCACATTCATTTATATCAATTTCACAATTTTTTCCTAAACAAAATTAAAATTAACACAGTCATTAATTTTTACCAAATAACATAATAATTTCAATATTACCTGAATAACCAGTATAACATTTACAAGAATAATCTTTAACTCCATCTATACAAGTACCATTATTCATACAAGGGTTATGAATACAATCATTGATGTTCAATTCACAATGATTTCCTTTTGTTAAAAAGAATAATATAATGTATACTTATTAAATTTCATTAAATTATTAATTCTACACACATACCTTCGAATCCTGTATTTGAACAGTTACATTTATAGCTATTAATTCCATCAATACATAGGCCCATATTTTGGCATGGAGAAGACTATAATCATTATATAATTGAGATGATTAGTAATAAATACATTTTAAATTAAATTTTATAATCTATTAATATTAATAAATACTAACCTCACAATCATTAATATTTGTTTCACACAATTTTCCTGTTAAACCAATAGGGCATGAGCATGTAAAAGATGCAACATTATCAATACATGTAGCACCATTCAAACAAGGATTTGAATTACATTCGTCAACATCAATTCCACATACTTTACCTATAAAATGCAATTTAATAATTTGATTGAAAAACTAAAAGTAAAAGGCTGTTGGGAAGACATCATTAAAAAGGATATAGAATAGATGGGGAGGAAATCTGATTGGAGAAACTTAGCACTAGACAGAGAACAATGGAAGCTTATATATGAGACTGGATGGGCTTAAAGGCCCAATAAACTCAAAAATAATAAGAAGAAGATCATAAAACTAAATCAATAACATATTTTTAAATATTATAATCAAAACATACCAGTAAATCCTGGAGGACAAATACAATTAAAACCATTAATTTTATTCTCACAGGTTGCACCATTATAACAAGGTTGTGACAAACATTCATCAAAATCTACATCACAATTGTTACCAGCAAATCCAGGACGACAAAAACATTGATAACTCCCTAAAATAATATTAAAAATAAATTAAGCATGTACACATATAGTTAATAAATGTTTTACAGACCATTAGTATTCACACAAATCCCATAGTTGCATATATCTTTATTGGCTTCACATTCATTTATATCTTGATCACAATATATACCTGAGCATATATTTTATATTATGAACTGTTTTAATAAAACATTTAATAAATAACTATATTTCACCTGTAAAACCTGATGTACAATGACATGTATAACCATCAATATTTTCGATACAAGTAGCATTATTTTTACATGGACAATCATTTAATAATTTTGAGCAATTTTCTCCAGTATATCCCTCAGGACATATGCACTCATAAGTGTTTATACCATCATTACAAACTTTCCCCGTAGGACAGGTAGCCATTAGACATTCATTGACATTAATTTCACAAATTTTACCTTCAAACCCTAAATAAAAATATTAAAAATGTTAATTTACTTGAAGTAAAAATAATACAAAAATATTTTACCTGGTAAACACATGCAGTAATAATCTTTCAGAGATGTGGTCTTATGTAAACAAGTACCATTATTTAAACAGGGTCCTGGACTTTTAGTACATGCATCAAATGGTAATTGGCAGTAAGCACCCATAAAGTTATCAGTACAATCACATCGAAAACCATTAATAAGATCATGACATGAACCACCATTTAAGCATGGTTTAGATAAACACTCATCAATATCTATTTGACATGTTTGACCTATAATCATTTAATTATATAAAATATTTATACAAATACAAATTAATTGAATAGTTATAATAAATGTGGTTAAATATTCTTAGAAATTATTTTATTTACTAAAAATAAATAGTTAATTCATTAAAATTATTATGATATTTTATAATTTAATTATTAAACTAATATAAATACATATTAAGAATAATTAAATGGAAATTTCACAATGTTTAATTGATATTTATTTATTTTATTAATAATTTATTAAAGAAATATTCTACAAATAGAATATCATCCACATAGTTAAAATTATTCTAAATACCAATAGTTTTAAAAATATAAATTATATACAATAAGGTTAACATTTTTTTTTTATATTATTAAAATTTATTAAATAAAGAAATGTAGTTAAAATAAAATAAATATGAAATTTAATTTTAAATGTAGTTTCAAGTTACATTTATTAAAATAAAATATACATCCCTACTCAAAGCTGATGGTATTTATTTTCAATAACGGTATTTTGGTGTGAAATTATAAGCTGTGATATAAGTCGTTATACCCAAAATATTAGACTAACAATATTTTGATAGAGTAATTTTAGTACTTTTAGTGTATTTAATAATGTATTGCTGATAATTCTGTATTATTGTAATAAGCACCAACATAGACAATGCTTTCAGTATATAAATTAATGACTTTAGTAAAAACAAAGTAAATATTAAAAACGCCAAAATTATTAGTAATAACCAGGGTTGGGATTTTATAGCATTTGCATATTTTTAATGAGATACTTAAAAAATAGCAGAGTAAGCTAAAAATGTGTTTCATGATACAGAGAACTCAAATAAAAAATTTTATTTTGCTTTTTTTTGCATATTTTGCATTTTTTAGTTTATAGTGCTTTTTTTTGCATATTTTGCATTTCTTAGTTTATAGTGCTTTTTTTTTGGATTTTTTGAAACTTTTTTGCCTTTTACCTGTGTTTTAATCAAAATCGGGCATACTTTATGAAATTGTATTTTGGTAAACGTGTTTTTTGTTTTTTTTTAATCGAATTTTCAAGATTCAAAATTTTAATTTTAAATTAAATTATAAATATATAGATTAAGTAAATAGACCGATTACGTTGATGCAAATCTGTATAATTACAGCGATAATATATAGGGAGGTATAATATAATACAATAATTTCATTTTAGTTATTTGGTTTTAATTTTTGTTATATGCTGATTTTATTTGTTTATTTGGTGATTTTTACCAAATCTACTAATAGCCGATTATCAATGAACGAGTGTAGAATAATCGCTTTATACAGTCCACATTCATCTCGTGTGCTCGTATAAAATTATTAAATAATAAATTTTCTTTTTTTTTGTTGTTTTTATTGCATATTTTTAGAGCTTATTTAGCGATTTTTAAGGTAATATTATAGCGCATATTTATGCAATTTCAAGTGCTATAAAATCCCAACCCTAGTAATAAAAAAATTATTGAATGTATTATTCACAATATTAAAATTTAACCTAAAATACATTGCTTAATATAATTTAGTTTATTTTTAAATTGTTGACTTTTATCAATGAAAATGTTTATAAATGTAATTATTTTAGCTTACAGTTATCGTCATCTTACATATAAAATAAATTATATTATAAAGGTAGACAAATTTAAATCTTATATAGAAATACAAAAAGTAATAAAGGCATACATCGAAAAATAAAATTTTAATTACTGTACTTTTGGTGTTTAATAATTCCAATACATCCAATATTTTCAATACACATGTATTAAAAAAATTATGGTACACTAATATATCACCTTAAAATTGACATACCAATAGTAATGTTAGCTCAACACCACACAAATAAACTACAATTATTATATTAATGAATAGTTAAAAATAAAATTATAATCAGTTATATAAATAATATATAACTGTACATATTAATAGCTATTTCCAATTCTAAGGAAACTAAGATATTCATAAGAGTAAAATGGAAATTTGTTTAATTTATAATGTATTTTAATATAATTTGGTTTTACATTAATAATTAAATAACAGTTGATTATAATTCTGTCAGGCTATGTCATTGTTTTTGATTAAAAATAACATAAAATTAAATAATAATGTTAATAATAACAATTAATTAATATTTGGCTTTTGAGATCAAATTAGAAAATAATTACTTAAATTAAGTTTAAATTAAATTAAAATTAAATCAATTAAAATAATTTTAATTAATTTAAACTAAAAATAAAAATAAACTATAATTTTATAATTAAGCCTTAACTTTTTAAATTAGATGCAATTAAAATAATAAATAAGTGAATTATTTTTATAATGGTTTGAAAAAGCAATTTCACATTTTTTTTATTAGTTTCAAGTTTTATTACCAGTGAAACCTGGGGGACAATCACAATGGAAAAGATCAGCTTGTCCAACTAATGAAGTGCAAGTTCCACCGTGAGCACAAGTGTTTAGACTGCAAGCATGACCAGGATCACTAGAACGTTGATTACATTGCTGCCCAGACCAACCAGGTTCGCATTCACAATAATACCCACCAGCCTACAAGTGATAAAATAATTTTGGTGAAACCTTAAAATGTAAGGTGCAGTGAATTTTCAAAAAGAAGAACACAAATGTTCATCATAACAGAGGCGGCATACTAAAAATTTAAGTTATTGGTATTTCATTTCATCAAACTTTAAAAACCTATCTATTGTTAAACCTTCTTCCACACTTAAATTACAATAGAATATATTTTTTAATTCTATAAAAACAATTGTACAATCAACAAATAATTATTGTGTATATTAATTTATTAATATTAACTGTGAAGGATTTTAATTAATAATGTACAAGCTAGTATTTAAAGAATTAATTGTTGTTGTGCTCTATGAATATATAAGTAAAAAAAAATTATTGTCGAATTTATATTTCACTCAATAAACTGCAATTTAAGTGATTAATATGTTAGTGTAAATTGGATTAATTTAAATTATATTTAACCATGAATCTTTCAGAAAAATGCTTTAAGTCATTGCTTCAACAATAACAAATCCATACAATAACAAATTCATATTACATAATCAAAAATAATGCTCGAGCAATATTTTTAAAAAAATGAAAGCCGCCACTGTTCATATAGGAATTTGATTAATTCAATTTTTTACAGTTGACATAAATAAACTCACATAATCACGACAAGACATGCTATGATGACAAGGACTAGAATTGCATAGTTTCATAGTCATTTCACAATTTCGACCAGTAAAACCGGCAGGACATTTACACTCATATTTAGATCCTTGGGGTATACAAGTACCAAAATTCAAACAAGGCATGATTACACAACCATCATCAGCAGCATGCGAACGAGCTACTATATTACCATGCTCACAAAAAGCGCCTGTAAAAATTGTGAATAACTATACCCATGCAATATTGTGCAATAATTAATTACTAATTAAAAAAAACTCAAACATTTATAAACAAATGATAACAAACTATTTAAAAATCTATAGTTAAAATTTCTAAGAAACATAAGTAACTAGTACATTTTATCTTATTAATGATAAATATTTTATTTAATTAAGAATAAAAATATGAACTTAGGTAAAACTAAAAAAATGTGTTCTATAATAGATTTTTGTAATGTAAATGCCTGATATGTAGAAATATTCTATATCATGGAATTATGCAGTCAAATTTTTCAAATGAAAACCAATAGTTTTTAGAATAGATGCCATAAATCTTTTAAAAAACTTTAAGGACTTAAAAATACATTTGTAATTTAATTTATCACTTTAATGTAACTATAATTTAATAATTTAATTTTTAATGGTGAATTTTAATAATTATAAATATTTGTAATAATTAACCTAATTTAAACAAATTGTTTATAGGATAAATTATTTATGAATATTAGTTATTAAGTAGATTTATTAAGTTTTAATTCAAACTATTCATTTGAACTTTGGCAATCATAGTTAATTAAGTTACAACCGAAAATGAATAACTCAACTCTCTAATTCAGCATTTCTCAACCAGTGTGTCGCCAGGTAAGTCCAAATGTATTGCCTGGAGTAATAATATTAAATGACACAAAATGTACAAACATTATTGAAACTTATTACAAAAATTAAAAGGTATTAGATATAATTTCTATGATGAATAAAAATAGATTAATAGCTATTGACTTAAATAAATTTTATCATTATCGTATTTCTAATTGATAAACATTGGCTTTGAGTTTCTAAAAACTACTATCAAATCAATTTTTGAAATCAGTGAACATTTTAAATAAGGCACAAGAAACTAGTTTTTATACTGCCCAATTGATAGCTCAAAAAAAAAAAAAAATTTTATTTAATTGCTGAGTCTTATTAATTGATAACTTTTCATCGCTGGAATTTTAAAATGTTTGATTGGGTGAGGAATCCATTTAATCCTAGTTTAGAAACCTTACATATTTTATTAAAAGGGAAAGAAGAACTTGCAGAATTAATAAACGATTGCACTGTTTAAATGAAGTTTAATAAGCTCGGGCTAGGCGAATTTTGGATTTACACAAAAAAAAAAAAATCCGAGTTTAACAAAATTGGCACTTTCTGTGTTATTAACATTTTCAACGTCATATTTGTGCAAGATAGCTTTTTCTACATTGAACGAAATTAAAAACAAAAAAAAGGAAAGATTAATTAATGTCGAAGAAGAGTTAAGAGGAGCCTTGTCAAAGATTTTACCGCGTATTGATACAATATGTAAGAAATATCAGTCACAGATTTCTCATTAAAATGCTGTTTTATGTTATATTTTTTTTTGTTATTTTTAATTTTACATCATCAATTAATTATAAATATTTAATATTACCCATGATTTCTATTTTTATTATTGTGTGTCACAAAGTATGAAATATTTTAATAGTATGTCGCCATAATACAAAGGTTGAGAAACTGCTCTAATTTATTAAAATAATAAACAGATACAGAAGACCAATTCTATCTTAAAAATATTGGTTTAACAATAAAACGTTGAAAACAATCTTTAAATGAGGAGACCTGAAGTTTTATTTAAATTTAGAAAATAATAATAATAAAAAGTGGTTATACATAAGCTTATAACACATCTTTTTTAATTTTACTAAATTTCAAACGTTTATAAAAAATTAAAATTGCGATCTATGAAATAATATTGTTTTCAATCCCATAAATAACCTATAAAAAATATCAAATATAATTTAGTAGTGAGTAGGTGTTACAATACATGGGTCATGGAAGTATTACAAAAGTCTACCCATCGATTCAAAACCAAAAAAAAAAAAAAGGTACAACTATACATAACATCACATTTAATATTTAATGTAAACTATGGTACTAAAATGCGGCACCAACAGTATCCAATAGTTATATAAAACCATAAGAACATTAATATATAATGACAGATTGAGATACCTAAAACTGTATATTTTTATAGATAAAATACATTAATTTCTTAAGTAAATATTATAAACTAAGTTTTTGATATAAAATGTAACCTTGGTGTGTTGACCATGATATGTTTTTATATTATGAAATTTAACATAGATATTTCAGCTGACATAAGCGCCACTAGAGGAATATACTTAATGTTTTTATACATACATATATATATATATATTAAATAGAAAGTCAAAGTCCCATAAAATTTTCTTTAATATTAAGTTTCATGAAATGTAGCTTAATAATATAGTTAATACATGTAGTATAATAAAAAATATAACTATATATAAAAATGATGCACTCCTATGTTGAAATCTTTTGTCACGTCACACAAATTCTTGACACTAGTTCTCAAGCCTTCATATATAGCCTAAATCAAATTTATATATATTTTTGGGATCTCTTTTCTCATTAATGTCCACTTTAAGGCTTTTCGTGCCACTCTGTCATATACCTTTTCTAAATCTATATACACCATGCATAGTTTTTTATCCTTTTCCCTATACTTCTCTACTAGTTGTCTAATACAAAATAATGGTTCCATTCATTATACAATAAAAACTAAATAACTAATATTATTTAATGGAATTTCATTAAAATATCTAATTTTGTCAAAATGTTTTAGGTAATCAAACTCTTGTAAAAATACTTGTTGAAATAAAGCTCAATTTTTTTTCTTCATCAGCAATACATTTTTATATGGAACTTTGTATTATATATTAATACTTTTCATTAAAACAAAACTGGTAACGGTCCAATATGCGACCTACACACTGATTTAAGATCCAATATGCGAACTACGTTATAAATGTAATTAAATGCAAATAATTTTACCTAACCTTTTTTTCATTCCACTTCTCAGTGTCATCAATAACTATGTATTGTTTTAGTCCGTATTGTTATGTAACATATTTTTCATATAGGTCAAATATTCATCAAACATAGTTTTTGGATTTTGACACAATCTCCACCACTCTTCTTGGATTTGTTTATCTAGTAAAGGAGACGCCCTATTTTTTTTAATATTATATTATTTCACATAATGATAGTTGACTATTACAATGGCCGTGTAGGTAAAAAAGTCACTATCTTTACGAATCAATTGGTAAGTCTGGCAACCCCGTTTTGCACATCATAATGTTACTACTTTTTTCATAGTGCCATCAGAATTTTGTTTTTTATTAATTCTTAAATATTCCACAAGTTGGCCATTACATACAACACTGTCTTTCACCTATATACAAGTCATCGGATTATCGGCCAGTAATAACCTTCAGTCTTTAAATTATTGAACATATACCACCAGGGACACCCGGATGAGGGGGCCAGTGGGGGCCATTGCCCCCCCTGAGATTTTCGGGTCCCTTACAAAATTGGAAGTTATTTTACATGAAGCTGATCTTGGGTATTCAGTGACTATTCGACAATCCTTGTATCTAACAAGTATCTAACATTTTTTTAATCAACAAATGATGATTCAATTAATTTATTTGCTTCAAACAAAAGGAGATTGACATTACTTTTTGAATAAAATAATAAAATATGATGCGAATTCAATCAAATAAAGTTGTTTTTTGTTTAAACTTTATTATATTTTTTCTTATAAATATTAAAACTAATAACTAATAATGTAATTTTATATAAACTTAAATGAGTTTTGATTTTTAAAAAATTATTATTGATAGTAATACAAAATATGAGTAGATGAAATATGTAGCAGTAAATCTTCCTAAAAGTATTTAGGTACTTACAATTTTTTTGCCCCCCCTGAGCTACATTTCTGTGGGCGTCCCTGCATACCACTTCATCTCTAATAATGCGCCTATATAGGTGACCAATAGTAGATGTCATGTTGAATTAGAAAAATTCACACACACAAAATAAAACTCAAATAAAAAATCACAAAATGAGCGCACGCCACATACGAATGAAATTGGAACTGTACTAACTGAGGACAATAAAAACATTATTAATGATTGTAAATACCTATCGGAGAAAAACATTGGAATATTGAACAAATATCGAACCAAAAATAAAATGCCCAAAACAACAATAACCGCGTTAAAGAAACCTGTAGATCAACTCAAACTTATCGGTAGGTTGAGTAGCATTCATAGGTCGCATATTGGACCATTACCACAAAACTATTATATCAACATTTACTGAGAACATGAAAATTTCAATTTTCTATAAGTCAAATTTTAAAATTATACTATCCACAACAAAATGTAAAATAAGTATTAAGTGAAAAAATAAATTGCCACCCATTTTTTCATATTCAGTTGCAATTTTATTAACTTTGTATGATGATGAATTTTTAATTAAAAACCAGCCATATTTTATAAATGTAATAATACTCTAGGTTAAGCATTAATTTATTTATTTTTATATATAAACTATTTGCTTATGTATATATTAAATTCTATACTAATATTATTTTTTGAGCTACAAAAACCAGTATGCAATTAATATTGCTGTTTTTATTATAATTTTTCGCAATTATTAAAAAAACAGTTTGAAAATTAGTTAAATTAACCTCTAAAGTACAAAAAAAAAAAAACACTCATCATACCTTTTACTTTTTATTTCATGATGATTGAAACAATCCTTCTGAATATATTATATTACTCAAAAATAATAAAATCATAGTGTAACTAATAAATTGCTCTCAAAATTTAAAAATATAATAGGAAATAAAAAATAAATAACAAAATGCATTAGAGCATACAGCCATAAGTAGAAGAACTGAAGGCAGGTAAGTTTTAGAGGATACTGATTAATTGAGTAATACATCCAAGTTTTGTGGTTTTGAACACAACAATACTAAACATTTTGATATTTGACTTTCTTAAATAATACATTTGAAATATGCAACTTGATCATATGCTACCTACATCTCTAGCAAGGTGTTAATTTGTGCATGGTATATTACAACTTGCGCATTTGAGCAGAAAAAGTAAGTATGTAAAATATTACAATTAAAATAACTCATAACCCGGATAAAAATTAAAATATCAAAAAAACCAACCAACAAAACACAGATAATGTTGGTCCCTTAAAGTTGATTATAGATCAGTTTACTTTAATATTAAAGCTTACTTATGCATCACTACATTTGAAATACTTAACACAAATGTGTTATGTTGTATGTGTAGTTGACTGAGACAATACATACGAGTGTGGTGTTCTCTTAAGGTATTAAGACTAATAATAAAAGCATTTATCTTATTTTTTTTATGTAGTGAAAAAATAAACGATTTATAGAACTTAGACTTTCTATTTCATTGTACATAGAATTAAAATTATAAATATGACTAATAAATATATTTTGGAATAGTAGTACAAATACAAAACAGTTTAATTTTTTATATTAAAATAATGTAAATACCTGTATATCCTGGAGAACATGAGCAATTATATTGACCATTTTGTAGTAATATACATATACCTCCATTTTGACAAGGATTACTACTACAAACTGTTTGTTCAGTACAATTTGGTGGCAAACCTAAATAAAATAATTATATAAATATAGATTTTTATAATTTGTCTATAGGATTTAAATTAACATTAATATATGTAAATTACATATCAATTATATTAATATAAAATATTAATTATATATGTAAATTTAATAAATTAAATAATATATCTGATGTAACAGTGAACAATTTATATACAAATGATATAATAAATTATAAATAATAATTTCTAATCTGAACCACAAATTTGTTTAATTTAATAATGATTTGAAAGAAATATAATTTACATTTTCTTTGAACATTCCTATTTGTATTATTTTATATTCTCCATTCCAAAAAAAAATATACCGAATGATCAGTTTTTACTGATATTATGCAACTTCCATATAATAATGAGCGGTGAAAGAGGTATATATAAGAATTTAGTTCTAAAAGCACTTAGTTTTTACAAGTATTTTGTAGTTTATTGAAATACAATGATAAGTAATATGCACTATAAAGTAACTAACCACGGTCCGTAAATAAATAAAATTTATTTACCAGTATACCCCGATTTGCAATGACATGAATATGATGCAACACCATCAACACAAACTGAATTTGATGGACAAACAGCTGATTCACAATCATCAACATCAATTTCACAATTTCTACCTAAAAATCCAGGAGCACATCGGCATTCATATGTTCCAACTTGATCTCTACATTGACCACCATTTTGACAAGGATTTGATATACATTCATTCAAATCCTAGGCAAACACATTTAAAGTATTCAAATACATAAGCATAATTTATACAACTATAATAAATTTGGTAAATATTTACTATTTCACAGTTCATTCCACCAAATCCTGTTTGACATTGACATGTATAACTCCCATAGTTATCAAAGCATATACCATGATTGGAACATGGATTGATTTCACATTCATTTATATTTGTTTCACAATTTATTCCTTTATATCTACATGTACAAATATATAAAATACATAAAAATATAAATTAAATTAATTAAATAAGTAAATATTAATTTACCCTGTTTTACTACATAAACATGTATAGTTATTAATTCCATCAATACATATACCACCATGTTGACAAGGGCTAGACAAACATTCATTAATATTTATTTCACAGTCATCTCCTTTAAACCCTAAAATAAATAAAAAACATTTTTTGATATCATAATTATTAATAATGACAAATGCAGTATACTAATAATTTAGTATAATATAAATGTTCATCTAATTATTCAGATACTTAAATAACATTGATAATAAAACCAAATGTACCAACCTGGTGCACAACTACACTCATAACTTTTCTCTCCTAAAGCTAGTTCACATGTACCATTATTTCTACATGGATTATTATCGCAAACATGAGCAGATAATTCAATTTCACAAAATTTACCTAAACAATAATAATGAAAAAAAAAAATAAAATAAAAATTATAATAATTATAAATGAATGATTTTCACCTGTAAATCCTTTATCACAATGACATATAAAATCTTCACCATGTTTTATTTCTTCACATTGTCCATGCATACAACGATTATTTAGTTTAAGACAGGGTGATCCTAAAATTTAAGAACTAGTTATAACTACCATTATTTATGTAAATTAATAAAACAACATTAATTCCTACTTAATTACATCTAAGTTTACCCATTCAATTGACAAAAATTGGTTGCTACCATGCAGCCTTTTTCAAAAATGTAACTATGCGCACTAGTGTTGACCGTAACCAGTGCTCGAATTGGGGGGTGCGCAGTGGGACGGAGCTCCTGTATTTTTTTTTACGTATCCCAACTATATTTTTTCACCGGAACGGAGGGACACGTTCATCCTAATTGATGTCCAAAATAATTTTTATGTGAATTTCAATTCACGTCAATTTGAAAACGAATTTTACGATTTATAATATTTAAACTATTTTCATAATTAAAGATTATATGGTGGTTATGATAAGGGACAACGTCATAATTTCTGAAGAAATATAAATATCAATGTCTGTGAATTTGGTATATTATACTTTATACATTGTAGGATTTGTTATTAATATTGGCGATCGACGATATCATCATTTCAGAAAAAAATAAATGCCCGCGCCACAACTAATCTTCTAAGGGCATGGCCCGCACTAAAGAGTAAAAATAGATAAAAACAAAAACCAAATATATGATTATATCATTCGATTCATGAGACTACCTGATCGCCTACAGTTATGTTAATTATTATTTTATTTTTATTTTCTATTGTAACATGTAGGATGTTGGTATTGCTATCTAAATATATTATATATTATATTTGGAATTTAAATATTAGTTTAGCTGAAAAGTAGCATTCAAAATATATGTAAGGCTGGCGAAGGGGGGGCAGGGACAAAATCCCCCCACAGGTCTGTGTTAAATAATTGCTCACATGGAACGCAGTTTTCAAATCGTTGGACTGAGCTCCTCTACTTAATTTTTCCCAATTCGAGCACTGACCATAACTATATGACATTATACATGGCTAATGTACTATATTATTATAATATTTTTACCATATTTCATACGTGTTTGTTGTTCAATAATAACTTTTACACATGTTTGAGAGCCAGTGAAAATGAAATTGTTATATTCGTAACTATTAACTATTAACTCAAAGCACAAAGCACTTGGTAGTTACCAAAGTTTAACAGTTTTGATGGTTCAGTGAGTGAGCGCAAAAGTGGATAAACTTACATGAAATAGAGTATAATGATCATTAATAATAAAAACAGAAGTTTACCATTGTCAATTTCACAATTATTTCCAGAATATCTTGGCTGACAAATACAATGGTACTTATTTTGTCTTGGAACACATATACCATGCATCATACAAGGAGCATGAGAACAGTAATCAAAACCTGTACCTAAAAACATTATGTTTGGAATAAAAAAAATGTAAACTAGAAAATTAAATCAAAAAATACATACATGACTGGCTATTTAAGGGACAGTGTCCCCAAATAACTTTATAAGCTTGATTTAAAGAAGAATTAAAAATAAAATTTGGTCCTTCTAATAAACAACCTTCAAAACTGTCTCCAACTCTTAATACTGATTGATCAGTAACCATATCTGAATTTAATATTTCAGAATTAAATGTTGAATTTGCTATAACCTTAAAATAATCATACAATTTTATTACTTTGATAAATTTTATAAAAATAATTATATTATACATAAATGAATAGTTCATATATCAACTTACTTGTTGTAAGCCATCAATAGACATTATTAATTCTCCAAGCTTATATATTAAGTTAACATTATGCCAAGAATTATCAAAAAAATCTCCTTGAATTTTAGATTCATAATGTCTATTTTGAAGAAATGCTGTAAATAATAAGCCATCATGAAGAACTGCAACTGAGATTTCTGTGAATGGAAACTCAGCAGAAGTATTGGTTTGAGAAAATATTTGTCCTCCGGTACATGTTCTAAAGCTGAATCCTACATGTTTGTGTAATGAAATAGAGGGGAATAAATTTAACCAAGATGAACTATTGAAATAGCCTTCTCTATCAAAGGTTCCAGGTTTCTGAGTATTTGTACATATCAAATGCACAAATAAATTTACTAAAAATAAAATTTTTTGAATTAATTTCAAGTTTGACATCTAATAAAATAAATAAAATATTGAAATTACAAATAATATATAGTTATGATAATATATAGATTTATGAATCTAAGTCTATAATATATTTCAATAATTATTATAGGAAAGCCTAGAGGTAATAATTTCTAATGAGATTCTCTGTCTTTATAATATCAGTTATATAAAAAGTCCTAACTATTAAATAAATCCCTTTCTTATATTACAGCTGATGAAGTTTCTACAGTTTAAAAGTTGACCTTCCCCTTCAATTATAATAAATTTAAACTAGATTTTTCAAAGCTTTATTGTTTTAGAATTTATTTGGTATAATATTAGTTATTCGATTAGTATGATTAAACCAAATATACTTAACATTACTAATTTAACAATTGTTTTATGACATGTTATAACTAAATATAACTAAATATTTATGTTTTGAAAATGTTTTTAACATGTTCTTCTACCCAGTTGAAGCCTTGTCACCAGATATTTTATTTTATTATCACAACACAAAAATGCTAATGGCTATAAATTTAACTTTGAATAACAAAAATATATGTTATTACAAAAATTTACATTATTATTTGACTATAAAATTAAGCCTATATCCATAAGTACTTTTACATAATTATACAACGTACTAAATATTAAACTAAAATATAATAAATATTAGTTTAATATTATAATGTTAAGTCTAGCTTAAAATATTTATATTATCCCATTTGATTAAGATAAAATTGTTTTAGGATTGTTATCATTCATAAAAAAATATTAATTTGATTATATTAATTCTAAATAAATATGTACAAACAAAATATTTTTAAAATTATTTAAAATGAGTGAAAATATAATTTATTAATCTATTTATTATTTATAACTATTAGGATAATACAATATGAAAGAAAATTATAATAATAATCTTAAATAAGAATAACTACAAAATAAATCTTACATTTAAAATATAAGTATTATATTTGTATTTGCCACTTTGATTTTGAAATCTATCCAATACTTTAATTTAATATCAAAAATAAAATACTAAATAACATTTATGATTTTGTTATATAAAACATTACTATATTTAATTTAATACATTTAATTAATAATATAATAAACTAAATTTCTGTTCAATATATTAAAAAAATGTAAAATATTATTATAAAAAAGAAATAACTAAGAAAAAATAGAAATAATTAAATCAAACCTATATTATTCAATATATAGTATCAAACTTGAATGGCTTAAATTAAAGTTTGATAACAGGTACATATGTAATATAATACTTTTAATAATTAAATAGAACTTTTATTAAACTAGAAATTACCTATGTAAACCAATGATAAACCAATATAAAAGAATAATCTCCATTACAACAGGTTATTTACATTCTATGTAACTAGATGAATAGTAACTTCAACACACTACATACTAATTACCAAATAACTTTAACATATACTCTAATATATTCATAGTTTTAACTATTTTACTAATAATGAATACTTACCAACGAAAATAATGGACCGCATTATATCTAATTAATGTATGGATAGCTGTAACATAGTTTGTATATAAACGTAGTCAAGTAATTGTACGTGTTGCAGACGTGTGCATTCAAATCAACAGCCCTAAAGGTTCAATTGCTCACAACAAATAGATTAATATAGCACGCAATACCTACCAAAGTTTATTTAATTCGGTTGTGTAGAAAAAAGTGACAAACATTAAAAGTTACATCCAATAATGAAACGTAATGAGTAATGACACTGTTAAGTAATTAACTCATATGAACGAACGATAAACGGAAAAAGATAAACATTGGAATTTTGTTTTTGTTAAGTTATCAAGGACATTAAGAACTACCATAATCTTTGAGGTTATAGTGGTCGCAGTTATGGTAATTACTCTATGTGATCACATTATCATCATCTGTATTAAAAAATCTAATAAGAGATAACTTGACGGTCATAGGTTTTATCACAGAATAGATGGTTTTATCAAAATTTGGTCGTTATGTCGCTGTGTAGTGAATGTAATAATATTCATGTTTAACTCGATCCATGACTCGAGTGTTAGATCTTTCAGCGTTTAACTTTTGTCGTATTACAATTTTTTTTTTATTCAATTTATTGAATGATAATTTTTGAATAAAAAACAACATGTTTAAACAAATTTTACGATTAAAATGTGCTCATAATTTAACTTTTCGGGACTATTATACATCAAAAGTATTGAATCTTAATAAAAATTATTTAGCATTAGAAACAGTGTTAGTGGACGGAAAACCTTTTAAGCGAGATGAATATACGAATGTTACTCCTAATATACTATCATTCATTGGCACTAATAATCATAATCGTATTGGCCACCCTTTATGTTTATTCAAACAACGACTTATTGATTTTTTCTATGGTCACTTTAAAGGACGAACGGGTAATCCAATTTTTTCTATTTATGACAAAATTAATCCAGTTGTAACAATAAATGAAAACTTTGATTCTTTGCTAGTTCCTAAAAATCATCCGAGTAGAAATAAGACAGATAGCTATTATATAAATAAAACTTATATGCTCAGAGCTCATGCTACTGCTCACCAATCTGAACTAATAAAAATGGGTTTAGATAACTTTGTAATATTTGGAGATGTTTATAGGAGAGATGAAATTGATTCTACCCATTATCCAGTATTTCATCAAGCTGATGGTGTACATATATTTACTCCAAATGAATTAGAATTAATTCATGGAAGCAATATTAATATATTTGATCCCAACCAATATATTTCAAATGAAAAACAAGGTGTTTATTCTAAAGAAGCCAATGAAATAGTTACCAATCACTTAAAAAATACATTAGTGTCAATGATAAAACAAGTATTTGATGAAGATATTGAGTACCGTTGGCTTACCGAGTACTTTCCATTTACACATCCTTCATTTGAATTAGAAATATATTATAATGGCCAATGGATAGAAGCTTTGGGATGTGGAGTTATCCAACATGAAATTTTGAAAAATTCTGGAGCTGGCAATCGAATTGGTTGGGCGTTTGGTCTTGGGTTAGAACGTCTAGCTATGCCTTTTTATTCTATACCAGATATACGTATATTTTGGTCAAATGATTCCGGATTTCTCAATCAATTTGAAAATATACCTAAAGACGGAAGAATAAAATATAAACCAGTAAGCATATATCCTCAATGTATCAATGACATAAGTTTTTGGTTACCTGAAGAAAAACCATATTGTTCGAATGATTTTTATGAACTTGTAAGAGAATATGGCGGTCATTTAGTTGAACAAGTAAAATTAATTGATGAATTTCAACATCCAAAAACTAAAAATGTAAGTCATTGTTACAGAATAGTGTACAGACACTTAGAAAGAACATTAAATCAAGAAGAAGTGAATGAAGTTCATAAATTGATTGAAACCAATGCTACAAAAATATTAGGTATTAAAATTAGATAATTAAAATTAATGATTTCTGTAATTGAATCTATGTTAAGACTGATGTGTTTGTTGCTTATAAGATTATAATCTTCAATAAATATAGATATACCATACTAAATATTTTATAAATATCATTAATATTATTAATAGTTATCTTCCTTAATTCTCTCTTGATTTTACTAGAAGTTGTATTATCCATTCGATTTTTGTACTTTTTGATAATTAAAAAATTTATTTAATTATAATTATGATGATATTTAACATATATTATTATATTAATATACATCCTATTATCATATTGGAGTATATAACATGTATTTATTTTTAAATAATAAAATAAAAAAAAAATTAAATTAAAATTAAAAATTATTAAATGGTTAATACTCATAAATAATATATAAATAAATAAACAAATAAAATTTACTTCAATAAAATAGCGACTGAGTATAATAAAACAAAGGAAGGAATACATTGAGAAAGATTAGAATTAATAAAAAAAATTAATTTTATTTTTAATTACTGACTAGTTAGTTTTATACTTAGGTGTATTTAAATTTATATTTAACATCTGAAAATTATCATGTACATTTTAAGTGATAATTAATCATTATAATCTAATGCTAGATATAGGAAATTTTATATCTGGGGTTAATAAAAATGCAGCATCTTTATGTAGGTGGAAGTACAGAGTATGTTCATAACTTTTTTTAATTTTCATCAACTTAAAAGTGTCCTTGTATCAACAGTGCCTTAGGCAAGCATAGCTATTTGCCTCATTCCAAGATCCAGTACTGATAATCAATGGTGTATGCTGTTTTCTTGATAATTGATTTTTGAATTCGTTCACAGTATCAAACACTGATACAATATATTTAAATTTATGGTTAATATATAAGGGATACTCTATATAATTGTTTGATAATATCAAAGTCATACTCAAAATATATTACCTTAAAAATAATATTAACATTCTTACTTAGGTTTTATAGAAATTGTTACTATATAAAACTAATATAAAACTATTTAAGATATATAAATAAAATATTTATAAATTTAATTTTGTCAGTATACAATGAATTTTTTTTTAAACAAATGTCATAACTCTTAAACTCCTTCCACTAGTTAAGCCACTCCATATGAAAGAAAATATATTTATAGTTTTATAAAAAAAGTTAAATTATTTTTACTTACTGAAGTATAGATATTTCATTCAACTAATGATGTACAATTTTTAATTTTTTTAGGAGACAAAATAATAGATTTAAAGATATTTAACTGTAATTTGTTCAATATAATGTATATTTATATTTATTGTCTTAATTTAAAAATAAAAACATTTGAAATCTTTCATCAGTCTTTTAAAAAAATAAATTATTATAATATAAAATACTTTTAAATTGATTATCGTAATATAGTACAATGTATAAGTGTAACAGTTTATTTTCTAAACAAATTTTTATGAGTGCTAAATTTTCATTATTAATAAAGGTTTATAAAATATCAATAATACTCAAAACTAAAAATAGATTATGAAAAATTGTTATTTTATTTTTTGTGTAGATGGGTACAAGTATAAACACTTATGATACCATAAGAAATACAATTTCAAAGTATATTTACATTAGATATTTCATACATTATAATCAACAAGAAAAAAATACATCATAATAATATTATATTATGTATAATTCATTTTTATCATATATATACAAATATTACTTTCTACTGTATTTAATATTTTATTTTATTCACCGTCAGAAGAATTGTCTAGATTATACAAAAGGTCTTTTTTAGTAAAACGTTTATTTACACACCCAATATATGCACAAGATATAAATATTTTTTTTTTTAACATTAGTTCAATTGAATTTTGGTCATATATATGTTTGCATATTTTATTTTTTACAGGTTTAGTAATTGGTTGTTTTGAATATGGATCTAATTTTTCTGATATTATATCTTCTATCATAAAATCGGTTGAAGGTTTATCATAGTGTTTTACAGCAAGTAAATGTTCATGATTTTTAAATGATTTCAAAGCAGTTTCATAAATCGTGCTTAATTCTTCATTTGCTAATTCAGTATATGCCCTGAAAATAGATAAATATTAAATGGTCAAAAGATTATAAACAAAATAAAAAGAATGTATACAATTTATAATTTTACTGTGTATAGAAATTTAACACAGTAATGCAGAATTAGTTTGTAATTTACACTAAATAAACTATTCAAAACTAAGTATGCTTGAACAGTCAATATGCATAAAAATGCTGCAACTTTTAAGATAGAAAGTTTATGGATGATACATTTAAAGAAACTTATTTGCATGGCAATATTTCTATGCATAAAGAAAAACTAAAAAAAAATTATTAAATTTTTAAAAAAAAAATCAATTGAATATAGGATTATTATTTGTAATTTAAAAAATAATATTAATTAACAAATCTAAGATTAAGTAATGTATATAAACTTAAAAACATTTTTTAATAATTTTGATTCATATAAGAATTTGAAAATAGTCAACTATATTCTAAGCCAGTGTTTCCAAACCCTAAAACTAAAACGACCTCTTGGGTTGAGAAACCTTGTTCTAAGCCATACTTAAAAGGTTGGGTATTTTCATTTACAAGTTCATAATTTAAGATGTTATATAGAAGCATAATTCATTAATTGTATACAATTAGTATATTAATTAAATTTAAAAAGACAACTATATAATAAAATTCAATGTACATTTTGTACAATTATCAATTGAAAAATACATTTTACGAGAATTTTCTAAGAGATATTTCGATTTGATATATTAATCAATGTATATTATACATTAAATTATTGATGTCGAGCAATAAACACAAATAAAATATTTAAAAATTAATATAAGACAATATTAAAATAACTAAGAGTATATATTATACTTACTTTTCAAATTCACTGATACTTTTAACTTTCAAGTCCGTCTTAATATTTTTTCCAAATTTATCTTTATTACAATCTAATATTGATTCTATGCCTCTATCATATTTACAAGTCTGTTCTATTAACTTAGTATGTGTGTTGATATGATCTTTAATCTCTAAATTATTTTTATTCAAACCACTATTTAAACATTCATTAAAACCAACTTGAGAGTTGATAATTCTCTTAAAAAGTTTTTCTGACTGTTGTCGAAGACGTGAAATTGTTTGATTCACTTCATCATCTTGACTTTTCTTTTCATAAGCATCAAAATCCACTTCCAATTCTATCATAAATAAATACAAATTATTAATGCAATTTGAATTAAAGTATTTTCAAAATCACCTGAAGTTCCTTTAAGTTTCCTTATATTTTCCATCAATAAATGAATTGATTGTTCATTTTGCAACAAGTGTTTATTTGGTTTAATATTGGGAATATTACTTAAAATATCTGAAAGGTCTGTATCTTCAATATGAGCACAAGGAAGTGTAATTTCTTTACTGCAAATAATTTTATCACGTAATTTAAGTACGGATTCTAGTTCACTACATACATTTCCTTTTTGATAATTAATTGTTTCTGTGCTTTCGTTTGATTCCATTTTACAACAAATTAAAAATCATCTACAAAAACATTTATAATATATCGATTATTTTTAAACATATACAAAACATAACATTTATAGAAATACAAGCAGTAAAAAATTGAATTAAACTTCATTACTTCATAATGATCATATTATATAGAACAAAAAAATAATTATTGTCAGCATTTAATTTAATAGAATAATATTTTTGTAAAATGGAACATTTTTTTGATTCCCATTATTAGCCATTATTTTAAAATATTTTGTTTGATATCAAGTAAAATATTATTAACAAAAAATATATATATATACAGACTTTATAGCACTGAAATGGATAGGCTCTTTAATTTATTGATAAATATATTAGTGAATATTATAAAACAGATAATTATTTTCGCAATATAATGTCTGTTGACTAAGATGGTATCCAGGGTGATTTTCTTTATAAACTTCACTGTCAGAATCATTGTGGTTATTGTTTAAAAAAAATTTGACTCAGGAATAATACAGTCTGTCCTAAAACTTGGCTCAATTAGACCAATACTTAAGTCTGGAGATATTAGGGATGTTACAAATGACTGTCCAATAACTAACATACCCAGTGGCGCATATAGGGAGGGTCAGGGGTGTTAACTGACACCCCTCAGAGAAATAGTGGATGACTAGTTCTATATGAACTTGTAAGAATATTTGTTTAATTTAATACTAACCAATTTTTCAACTATCCAAATCAACATACTAATTATGTTAACCCTAGAACTAAAGCGTCACATGAGAATTAGTAGTAGGGCTCAACCCCAAAAATTATGATATACAATCTTATAAATTAATACCCATAAAATTGAAAAATAATTAATATTAGGTTTATTTAAAAAAATGTTGTTTTTAGTATCTTTGTTAGTAAGAATAAAACTAAAAACACATAAAAATAAGAGTTGTTCTATGTCTAAACTCAGATTTTACTGATGGGGGTAGATGAGTACCTCGAAATATATATTTTTGACACCCTTGTCAAAAATCTACTGTGAGCCACTGATCATACCCTATTAATCAAAACTTTTTGAAAGCTCGTCTTTAATTCAATTCGCCCTTTAATTAACCATATTTTAGCCGAAGAACACAGATTTCATCCTGGAAGATCAGCCACTAAATGTAACTTTATTCTTTATTTCTACATCTCTTATTTTTTTCTTTTTTTGACAACTGTTAAGTTAATGTTATTTATACAGACTTTTCCAAGGTCTTCGACCATGTTCATTACTACCTCCTTATTATAACATTAGACTCTATTGACATTGATGAACCTTTTCTTTCATGGCTTTACTCATATTTAATATATAGGATACAATTGGTAAATATTTTTGCTGCCTCTGCTGATTACTTTATTCCCTCTTCAGTATACAAGGAGTTGTTCTATCAACACTTCTATTCGCCATATTTGTCAATTTAGCAACTTCCACCCTTCAACATGCGAAATTCCTTAATTTTACTGATGATATGAAAATCTTTTATCCAATTATAATAAAATCTAATTTTGGCTGTTATCTCTTTCAAAATGATACTCAACAACTAGTGTTGGAGTGATTCTTTAGGACTCGTCCTCAACATCTCTAAATTCCCTGTAATGACTTCTTGTCGTACAAATTCTTCTATTTTCTATACTTATTCCGTCAATAATATCTCTTTGAACATTTTTCATATTTCAATGAAAGACAGGATTTATCCATACTCGTATCTATGCCCAAATATACTCTACAGAAAATTTGTTACAAGACTCTCAAACTGCTAGGCTTCATAAACTGTTTCTCTACAAAATTTAAACTTCTCTCTTCTCTGAATATCCTTTATTATTCTCTTGTTCATCCCATTCTTAAAATATGATTTTGTATTTTGGGACCCATCAAAAAGGTCCAAAGAAAATTCCTTCATCATGTAGCTTAAAAGCTCAATATCCATTGTTATTACAATTACACACCAGTCCAACATCTTTTACCCATAGAAAGTCTCACTGATTGTCGATACTTGACTCACATATTATACCTCTACAACCTACTTTCTTCAAAAATTGATAGCTCTGATTTACTATTAAGTGTTTCTTTTTAAATCCCCATTTAATGAACACACTTATCTGTCTCTTTCTATATTCCATTCTCTACTACAAATTACTACCTTAAGTCTCCAATAATCCATCTTATGCGCATTTCCAATACTGACCCTTCTTTTAATATGTTATATTCCCAAGAACCTTTTCATTTTTTCTTTTTATATTATACCTTTTATCATCTAGCATCTAGTATTGTATAACTAATATTATTTATCTACAATATATGTATATTATGTATATTTCATATTTTCTTTGTCTTCTAAACTGTTCTTATTCTGTAAGTATCAAATGTTACTATCATTTCTGGACCGACTGGCCTGTATTGTATTATTTAATTAATTAATTATATTCCAAAAAACTTTAAGTGACAATATATTTTATTATGAATAAGACACATTATTAAAAATGGTTATTTATATTGATATAAATTTTACTCAATTCAGTAATATACTTAAATTAATTATTAATTAATATTTAATTAATTATATTAATTCAATAGTATACTTACACAAAAACCAAAGAATTTTATTTAATGATAAATTTCAATAGTGTGCACTGCAGACATCAATTTTGGCGGGAAACAATAACAATGTAATCAAAAACAAAGAATACTATGACATTTGATTATAAAACCAATATTGCTGACTTCTATAAATTAAAATATCTTAATTAGTGCTGACTACTAATTAGTGTTACTACTGATAACTTTTAAAGTATAGTTATTAATTAACCATTAAGTAAAATATTAACTATTATCTAATTGTTTACCCTAAATCAATATAAATATCATATACATCTACAGTTGTTGCCAGATAAATTGATAACACCTCAAAATGCTACTCGACACAAAGCCACTCGATAACGACAAAACACCATCGGCATAATCTAACAAAATTCTATCCGACAAAAAACTATCTTACAACACTACCAACCTAACGTCTATATTTATATGATAATCTAATTTTAAAAATGTGAATTTTTACGTATAATCAGTTTTTGACAAAATCAATTTTTTTATTTTACTGTACCTCAAAAACGAATCATTGTAAATACTTGAAATTTTCATCAAATGTTTATATTAGCCGTATCTATTTACGATTACATTTTCAAAATATTTTGACTTTTTAAGATATTTATAGACAATTGAAATTTTTTAAGTTTTTTTGTGCGTATAAAAAAATTTAGCAATCCAAAAAATCTTTAAAATTTAATAAAAGGTTTATTATAAGTTTTACTTATTGTAGTAAAAAAAATCAAAAATCGTTAGTAACCTTTCTTGTTTATAAGCATTTAAAGTTCAAAAGTATTTTCTTCGTGTATATTGAATTGTGCATGCGCGTATGGACGCTAGAACATTTCTAAGAATTGTAGTATTTCTAGCTATAACATAAATATTGTATCGTTTATTTATCATAGTACCAAATACATTTTTTTTTAATTTTCTTTTACTGTATGCTTATAAAAAACGAATAAATTAAAACAATTATTTCCTACAAAACATAGACAAGAGAATAAAGAATTCAAATGTGTTTTCAAAATTAAAATCAGGATTTAGTTACCGGATGAATTTTTCTTCCGCTTTTTGATTCGAATTTTCTAAAAAACGACTAGCTCTCAGCAGGCTTAAATGGTTAGGTAGGTAATAAAATAATAATATATATGTATGTATAAAATCCAGATTTGTACATCCGATTGTACAGTCCAAATAATTAAAGTCCATATTTATACTATCCAGATTTTAAATTCCATATATATACGGTCCAGATTTATATGCGCTCCCACAGTATTATTTATGTCTTATAGTACTATACTGTCCAAACTACTTATAATAATATTGGATCATCAAAACATGAAGTTGTGCAAATTAATATAATGTAAAGATAAAATGTTCATTTTGATTATTATTGTAGTTCCGGGAATTCGATGTACGGTGGCATGATAAACGCGATAACGGATTACACACACTAATGTTCATTTACTACTCACACATTGACACGGCCAAAATGTTCATGTGATATAAAATGCCTAAATATTACTCCTTATAATATGCTACGCTCCAGCCCCCTTAAACCAACAAAAAGCCACCAAAAATATTTAAATATTTTCAAAATGTATTATGTTTTTGGCGCCACTTTAGAATTTCAAAATGTATTGCGTGAGTTCAACCTACTGATACTTTGAAAACCCATTGAGAAAAATATTAGTCCTTAATATTTTTATTTACTATGAGTTAATTCAGGACAGATAACTAGTGTAATATTTGTTTATTTCCTTGAAAATGTAATGGGTTTGGATCCAATTACATGCGTCATATCGATATGTATATATACTTAGTAATAAAAATATTTGTGATTATATATACTAACATATAAGTATATAACTAACAACAGATAAAAATAGAATTTATATGAAACAATATAAAATATAATACAAAGGTAGGTATATAAATTAATTTGTTAAATTAAATATATAGAGACATGATCAAAAAAAAAAAAATAATAAATAAATAAAACTAGTAGAACAAACAGGATCAATTTTATAGATATTTACAATATACCTACTAATTCTAGATTATGGATTGTTAGCGGGAACTCTTGAGTTGGGTCCCGAGATATTTGATTGTTTAAAAAAAACACGAGTTGGGTCTGCGATGTTATTTAATAATACTCGAATTAGGTCCATGATCACATTTGATAATATGTGAAGTGGGTCCACGAATGATTTTATCTTGTTATCTTAATTACCCAATTCGAGTTTTCCCAGTGAAAGAAATGTGTTTTAAATTTCTTCCGTAATTTAAACTACATATATAATTATAAATAAACTAGTAGTGATAAAAGTAAAAATAAAGTAAAATTTGATCTAAAATCAAGACAATTCAATAATAATTTTTCACATAAAAAAAATCTAATTGAATAATAATTTTAATATTTTAATAATGTTTACATCAGACCGTTACTTTTGTATAACAAAAGACAGTCGTCGTTTGGTCGGCGATCACCGCCGTAGTGTTGAGCGTCAAAAATTTTTTATAACGAGGCCTGTCTTGAATTTTGGTCTTAGACACGCCTCTATATATATTAAGTAATATTTTTAAGTACCTACCAATAATTTTACTGTAGAAACTTTTTAGTAGTGCTATTATATTTATATCATTGTCTTTGGATTTACAATGAGGTCCATTTACACATTCATAATAAACATGCTCTATAATTAAAATGGACAACCCATGAATTTAATTGGCAATTATTCACGTTCAAGTGTAAACCTATACATACAATTTTTTCTTGTCGACATATTTGATTGTTAATATTTCATATTTTTAAATGATTTCAACCGTTATTTACAAATATACTCGTATACACATTTATTAATTACCTTCCTATTTTATTGATTTGACTACAGCAAAACCAAAACCTAATTCCAATAAATTTGATGAGAATGATTTAATACCGTTTGTTTCCCCATGAATGGAAGTTTTAATAACTATAGATGATTTTTCTAAAACTTTTTCAATAAAAATAAAATACTTAGTGTTGTCTATTTCGATAAAAGAATTAAAAATAATTTGAACCGTTTAAAAAAATCTTAACTTTTATAAGTTGGGGACTAAAAAAATATACATAATGAAATAGCCCATTCATATTATTTAATCCTCATTAGTTCATAAACTACAAAACTTAACAAACATTGGAAACATTTCATATACCTAGGTGGTTTTAAGATAATGTGGACTATAAAGTTTAACTGTCAAAATAATTGAAGGTAATTTTCAAAATAACTTATTGAATAAATAGTTAATATTTAGATTTAACCGTTCGTTGATGTTTAAAACTTCGAAATATGAACCAATCACTTTACATGTAGACATGGAGAAACTCGTAATTTAAATTTATAGATTTACCTTATTAATAATAAATTGAATAATGTGTAATCGGATAACGCAGTCAACTTTAATATAATTATACAACGTAAGAAGTGTTTTTACATTGAAATTATTAATATTTCAAAAACCTTTAAATGTATATATTGACCACTTGTCTGAGCCAAATTTACCATTAGGTACCAAATTAGGCTCTGCTACTTTGCAAATATTTTTCAGAAATATGATTGTATTAAAAAATAAAAGCAACTTATAAATTTTATTAAAAAGTTGAAATATTTAATAAAAATTAAATTATATATATATATATAAATATTATTCATATATTTTGATAATACATTTGGGATAATAACAATAAATTTCCGCTATTTTATCCCACTGATCATTTAAAATGATACATTCACTGCTTTTGTTTTGAACGCGTCACTAACCCAGTTTTCGAAGCCATAGATCCTGTGAGAGGAGTTCCCTAAAATTCAGTGGTTACTGCACTAAGTGCAGACGTGACTTGCCGTTATGTTTTAAAAGTTCTTCCGATCTACGGAAAACAATGTCACTTTATATTCAGATATTTCGAGGGTTTTACCAGTGTAGAGCTGTATATAGTTGTTTCAGAGGAGTGAAAAGATTTTAGATTAAGTTGTACGAACGTTGAGGATAGGATTTCTGTTTTTTTTTTTTTTAAACATTTATTTTTATTCTGTCCAAGGTAGTAGGATTGGAATTTCATAATTTATTATTTGTTTGAAGTTGATCTGGTGCTCTGCTGTGAGATCTTTTATTCTTTGGTACATTGGTTATAGTAACTTACTATTGATGCTAAATATATTGGTATAGCAGAGATTGAATATTACGAGTATAAGGTAAGTTGATTTTTGTTTTTGCGTTGTGTTCAGTGAGATGAATTTGAGTGAATTTGACTTATTTCGTCTGCATTTTAGGAACAATTTGCTTATTATTGTGACTTTTTTTTTTTATTGCTCTACTTTTAAATGTACCTATAGTTAATCTTAAACTTTTTTGATGTATTGTGTCCAGGGTTTTGAGAAGTGTTTTTCATAGCATTAAAAATTTAAAAATTAAATTAATTAATTTAAAATAATTAAAAAATTGAAATTCAACATATTTTAATTTTTTTTTTTTGCAGAACTACATTTTTTCCTCACATTAATCACATTTCCTATGGGTGTTAGTTAAGTTTAGTAAAATCCCTTAACTTAACAATTAAACAGCTATAATTTTTATAATAAGTTGTATTCTTGTACAGATTAAATATTCGAATATTTACCAAGATTGTAGAAACGCAACTCTACCTACAAGTTTATATTACTCATAAAAAAAATACATAAAAATATTCAAAAGTGAACAATAACAAACAATTATACACAGTTTTATGTATTTTAATGAATCGTAAAAATGTATTATTTATTAAGATTAAAATGGCTCTTATTCAGTCAATTTTGATTTTAGAATCATAGTTGATATATCAAAATTTTTTTTTAAAAAAAAAAATGGACCTATCCGATCATGGTGTTCAAAATAGGTATTGCTTAAAAAAACATGATTTACTGCAAATGCGCATATCGAAATTATAACAATTTTTAGATACATTTATAAATGGGTATTTGCATATCACTAGCTAGTAAAAAAAATTAGATTTATTCCAATATAATTAGACCGAGAAATTTAGTGTTCTCTATTTTGGTGAACACTCTATATACTATGTAAATAACACATACAATTTTGTAGAAGGCAGAGGTATAAATAAAATTATAGTCCATTCAATATAGAAGAGTGTACCTACATCATATTTGACCAACATATTGGACGATGTACATAATCAAATTACCTATACGGAAATTGATAAGTATCTATATGACTACTTGACTAAATATATTTATATATTCTACATACACTAAATATCAGGGGTAAAAGGTCGATCTCAATTCTCTCATTTTTTCAGAAAACTTATACATAATTTTTATATTTTTGTTCAATTCACAATTATAAAAATTAGATTAAAAAAAATTAATTAAGCCAATATATAGTAGTAGTATATACTATATAGTAATAATAATAATAATAATAATAATAAATAACTATGAAAAAATTAATTATACATTGAATCGAATATCTATGTAGGTATAATGTACGTAATATAACGGGTACTTTGTATTAAATAACGATCTTTATGGCATTCACTTCCTTATAAATTGATTTAAAATATTTAAAAATACGTGTTATATAATATTTTAAAATTCAAGTTATTATTACATATCTATATATAATTTATAAATATCTATATATATAAAAATGGAGCCAAAAATGTATAACATTTCATCAATTGAGAACGGCCGGCCAATTTGGCTCAAATTTTTTTAATTGTTCGTAATTATCAGAAGAAGGTTTTTGCGAAAAAAAAATTTGGAAAAGTGCTATTATTTAATAAATAGTAGTTTGATTTAATCATTTTTGACCCGGTCGAAAACTGCACAGTTGAAAATTAATTATTAGATGAAACTATTAAAAACTATTAAACAAGGTTCGTAAGTTCATGCCCTAAAAATGCCTAAATAAGCATGCATTTATGCATTTCAAATTGGCAAAATTTGGCTTTGAAATATGCTTTATAAAGTTAAAAAATATGCATTTATATGCACTAAATATCTAAAATTATGCACTTAAAAAATGTTTACTTAAGTAAATCATAAATAATTTTTGAAATTACATAAATTATCTATTCAATTTTTATAGCTATATTTTATTTTTTTATCTCATAATTAAAAAAAAAAAAATAGATTTTAAATACTATTTAAAACTATTCTTGAGCCTTCATGAACTGTATATAATGTACGTCTTTGTCAGTAATTAATTTTAAATTTAAAACTTTTGAAACAAATTTATTCATTAAATGTACGAGTATCAAGAATATAAAAAAAAGAAAAGATAGTACAATTTCTATTTTTAATTTTATATATATTTTCCATTTAGATTTTTGATAGATTCTAATAGAATGTTAGAATAATATGCCCGATAAAATAGAAATATGCATGAATATGTTAAATAAACAATAACATGCCAAATATGCGAAAACATGCAAAATAAGATTTCACATATTTAACCGTGGTACCTTGAAATGGATTTCTATGTCATTTAGCATTAAATACAACTTTGCAAGATTGATATGTAAATACATAAATTTACTAGCCCTGATATTAAAAAAACTAATTAATGAAAAATGTTATCGAAGCCATCATTTTAAATGGCAAATTTCGAGGTGAAAATATATTATTACCGCGAATCCCTATTACACTCACAGATGTGTCAATACAATTTAAATGCCTTCAATTTCCAATTATATTGGCATTTGCAACAACTTCCAAAAAGTCTCAAGGTTAAATGATGTCTGTCTGTGCCTTAGATTTGAGCACATCATGTTTTTCACACGAACAATTATAATTTATACAATTATAATTAATTATACGGGGCGTGCTCTTGAACCATCCAGTTTGTGTATTAACAGGAATTGATATTGTTTTTTACTAATATTGTCATAATCAGCGATATATATATATATATATAATTTTAAAGGATCAATTTTAATAAATTATTAACAAAATAAATGTTTGATGTTTTTTTATTTTTATATTCTGTCACCGTTTACAGCACTCCATACCTCTTTCAATTATATACCACATCTTTACATACTTATTTTAAATTAGTTATTTTTTTCTAGCAAAATATTCTCTAGAAATAATTTATATGACAAAATAACGTTTGTCGGGGCAGCTAGTATTTATATAATTTTATTTTTTTTTGTCAATCGTGACAACCTAGAAAAACTCAAGTCGATCACAAGTCTATTAAAGTTGGCCACCCCCGTTATATTTAAACTCTCTAGTACCAATAGTATCTACCTATCCTACCTTTTTTTTTTTATGTCAATAACTTATATAATATACGTTCACTCGAATTGAACTATTGTTTGAACGGTGCGCGAATGAAATATTTTGATGTGGCCCGTGCCCGTCAAACAACACTTCGTAGTAGGGACCATCCGGTTTTTGGGTTTTCTATGTACGTGATATTCCTGGCAATTATACTATTAATTTTGAATCTATAATGAACGTGCTCAAACACACACACATGAGTCTTTTTCATCATATGATGTTATCGCAATGAATGTATTCCTGTTTTGAAAACATCAATATAATATTACAATTTATCATACATTATTAATTATTTATTTAATATTTGTTCGTCCTATAGAATTATAAATTACACATACCTACTGACTGACTAATACTCACAATACACGGTATATATAATCGACTTTCTTAACGACAAACGTTACTAATTTATTTTATATGTGTTTATGGTGTAGATATAATAGTTTGATTACTATTCAGACCAGTACGATATGAAATTTTACCGTAAACCAACTTAAGTTTTACCGTTTGCAACGTAATTCTTTGTATCAAATTTAAGGTTGCATCCAAAAACCGTATACTTTATGGATTGCCATATAAGTATATACAGCTAAACACCGTACATTTATAGTGGGTAAAAACCTCGCTATATAATTTATTAAAAATAATGTATTTTGTATAGAGGAATGTTGTATATATAATTTTAAAGTTAATTATTACATTCAAAAGCTTATCTTATCGCACGTTTATGTGCTCGAAAAATAACCAGTACATTTGATGACCGAAACGCGTGGTATAACGTTAAGTTTATATACATATATATATATATTATAAAATAAAGTGTTTTTATAAATGGATTTTAAAACTATTGTTAGTAATAAAGGTTGTGAGACGGTATGGTCTTAAAGGCCCAATAAACCCTAAGTAAAAGAAAAAGAAGATAGTAATAAAGGAGGCAATTTTAATTTTTTTATTTATATTTTAATTTTTTGAAAAAACGTCGACAAAAAGTTTTAGCCAGAAAAATTTTTATATATTTTTTTAAATTTTAGATTTTAAATTTTTCAATGCCTATGTACCTTAATAAATTGTTTTTGAATAAATATGTAGTATAAATAATAAATAATAAATTATATATCATTATAAAACGTGCGGTTTTTGGTTACAAGAATTTAAAAAAGTGTGCGGTTTTCACCTACCAAAAGTGTGCGGTTTTTGGAGTCGTCGAAATTTAAATTACTGAAAATATGAACATATACTAGTATAGGAAAAACTATTTTTAATTATAATTAAATTTGGGTTCTATTGGATTTTTTAAAATATATATTACATTTATACTTACCTATAGAGGAGAGGAAGGGGGAAGAAATGGCAAAACTATGCATTTATACACTTTACTCCTTAGAAAAATATGAACTTATAATTTAATAAATATCATTGTTATTTATTACTATAATTATTAGGATATATAGAAAGTAAAAAAGAATACATAATTTTTGAAAACAGCCACAATATTCTACTATACTATGCATAATGTATAAGTATCTATTTATGAAAAATGTAGAAAAGTATTATCAAAAAATGAAGACCACAGGAGGATTATAACATTTAAAATGTAATTTTTTTACGTATTATTTCAATTAAATGTTCAAACATTAATTTTTTTTTTTTTTTTTTGTTAAACTTCAAGTGCATATTTTTTTTCTTTAATGCATATTTTAACACATTAGTGCATATACTTGTCCATTTTAAAGATTTTTTTTATCACATATTTGGTTGGTTTTTAATGTATATAAATTTGCGTTATAAGTTATAACTCTTAAGCTAGCTTAACATCCCAATAGCTAAATACACATTCTTGTTTGTCAGAGAAGTCGGCTTGCGCAGTCGGACTTTACAGATTTTCCGGAACGTGTGTGAGTGATAAGTTTGTGCAATTTTCGGGGACTGTACAGGCGACCGGAAAAAATTCGAAAAAACGATTCTTTTGGCTTGAGCAGTTATGATTGTACCGGAATACCGGACCGTGTGTGCTTGTTTTTGTTTTATTGTGTTTTCGTTTAACCTGCTAGTTCGCTAACTTCGCTATCGCGGCATTGTATACGCTTATTTATATATTCATTTATTTTTACATTATACCTGTTTTTTTTATTTTTTTAATTTTTTTTATTTGTTATTTGTTCGCACATTACAGCAAACATTATACCTGTTTTATTATTTTATTTTACCTATTATATTAATTTATTATATTATATTATATAATAATGAGCTATAAGATATTGGAAGAATGAATAGATTTGTATAAATTGCATCCACGTCTATAGCAAATAAAATCAAAGGATTACTATGATGGACAACTAAGATAGTCAAGGAAACCAAAGCTATGGGCATCGTCGTCTAGGGCTGCCATTGTAAGAGAATTTGAATAAAATAAATTTTAAGTTAACATTTTTTTGAACGTGAATGTGATGTGAATATATATGGATTGTGGACCAGAGAGTGTGTGAATCCAAGTCCGATCTTTTCGGTAAACTGGAGTGTATGTGAAGTCGCGTCATCATCATCGGAAATTGGGCAAAACTGCAGGTTAGTTAAACTACGCAGTCTGGTCTCTCCGGCAAATCGGAACGTATGTGGCTAGCTTAAGAGTTATGAGTGAAATAATAATGAATTATATCATTGTGGAATCAATGTTGATTTATAGATCAATAAAAAAAGTCTACGCGTGGATAAAATTTCTAAAATTAAAGTGAACAAATAACAATATTATTTTACATAATTAAAAAACGATCAATAGGAAAGATTACTAATGCGTGTACATTAGTACAGATAATAGAGATTGATTATGTATTATAATTAATAATATATCTACTTGAAAATTTTTAACCATATCACTCTGTTCACTATAGAATATAGATATAGATATTTTCAATGTTATACAAAGTGATGTAGCAACCAACATTACGCCCGGGGCGAAACATAAAAATGTACCCTTATGTATTTTTTATTTAAAAATATTATGGTTATTAGATATTATTTTCAGTAATTGTATTAATTAATATGAAGGATGTTAAAGATTTTGTAAGCAAAATATACGATACTGTCTATTGTAATTTTTAACATTAAATGTAATATTTTCATTTTTGCGTTTCCCAGGAATTGCGCCCGGGGCGTAGGCATCTCTCGCCATCCCCTTGCTACGGCTCTGATTATACAAATAAATTCTCAATGTAAGTTCTATATATTTTATAGTATATACATGTATTAACTTGGATGTAAATACATTTTTAATTATAGTAATTAAAATAGTTTTCTTAATTATCTTGGTTTTCGATTTTGAATATTAATTTATTCATTTTATATACCAGATTTCTACAATTCTACTATGTACATGAGGAGTACATAACATAATATGCTCAAATTTTCGATTGATTTTTCACATATAGTATTGTCTAAATACAATTAATAATATTACACCTGTAAAATATAATTACGGTAAAAAATAAGATAAGACTATATTCAGCTTAGTATAGAAATGCTATAGGCGTATAAATTAGCGCCATATAAAACGTAAAAAACTAACTTATGAGTAAAAAAGTCGTAGTTGTTAAAAAAAAAACTAAAAAATATTATTAAATTAAAAACACGGCGAGTAGTTGAAGAAAGAAAAGATTTTTAAAACCATAGTAGCGACACCGTGCGCATACAAAACGATTGGTAACGGAAATGGGTGCCATTATAGAATGTTGAACGACAGAGTTGAATTTTAAAATTAACGCTTTATATAAACGCGTTTCTATATTATACAAAATGGCTGTTTAGATTTTTGTGACGACGCTCAGTTGTGTCCGGCGTGTTTATGAAGATGGTGTTAAACGTTCATTTTTTTTATTTTTTTAAAAAATTGTTTTTTTTTATTATTATTAAATGTATGATTTATTATTCATTATTATTAATAATTGTATAATTATTACACTAAGTGCTTACAACTATCTACGCAGGTTGGGAGAGGCAAGATGAGGCAAAGCTGTATAGAATTGCATTTTTAATGCATACATGTAACATAACAGCTATGAATCATCGGGCCACTTCTACCTGTGAAATTTCTTTGTACAATTCATGAAAACGATTCATCACAGTATTGGAATTTTTATAATCTATTTATACATTTTTAAAATATGTTCTTATAATACGAATTAATTCTAACATTATATCGAGTAACTTTTTTTTATTACAAAATTTATATATTTAATAATTATAGAATCAATAACGAGTTTTGTTCATTATTCTACTTTAAAATAAGTAAATACATTATTTATTGTCAGCTATAGATGTTATAGTTGCTATAATTGTTATTGTATATATATATATATATATATATATATATATATATATATATATTTAAACTATTTATTAATTATTTTTTATTATGATCAATTTATTTCATATTTTTTTTCTAGTGATTAAAGGATTAAGTAGGTAATATTATATAAATAATATTTATAATAAATGCAGCTATAAAGGTACTATTTTCATAACTATATTGATTTACAAAACATTAATTGTAATTCTTACAACGTTAAACACTTATTTTTGAGTTGATGCATTTTTGAAAAATATTAATTTTAATTGTACATCATTAATCATAACTTACACAACATCTTTGTAAAATAAATAATTTTTACAATTTTATTTGATATAATTTTTTAAGTTTTTAAATAGTAAAATTTTAAAATTCCATATTTTTGAATTTAAGCCTACACATCCTATACAGGTAGAGCTCCTATTTTATATAAAACTTTGTACTATACATATTTCAATGTATAATATGTGATACAGAGGCCCCTTCTACCCCACTTACTTAGGATTATAATTTTTAGTAACAGCTTTTTTTCAAATTGCACATTGTAATTATGTAGGTAACTACCAATCTGTTATTATTTTTCAAACTGAAATTATTCTTAAGTTTGGTATAAATCTGAAAATGATTAACAAATTATTAATTTTAATGAGGGATATATAACTTAATATTAAATACATATATTTAAATCGCTACCAGCTGTTTTGCTTATACTAGCTTCCTGAAAAACACCATAGTAGTCTTATTTATTTGTATTTAATAGCGCACACTTTCAATTTCGAACTACACACTTCGTGTCTGGGTTCACTAAAAATAGTGGCTGCGTATAGGTATATAGTAAAAAAGTAGAAGGTCTATCTCACCAACAGTGTCGTATTTCTTAGTACACTATAAACTAGTGCTTCGAGCGGCAATTTCTCAAGGGTGGCAAATAATTGTTATTATATGTAACTAGAACTAAAATAATGCAACTAATTATAAAATGTTTTATTTTATAAAAGTCGATGGGTATTAGGCACTAACTATTTAATTTTGAATATAATTTAAAAATGAACTATTTAAGCATTTTTTACCACCATGTTTTTTATCATTATATTTTATATCATATTTTTATAATGAAGTTGTTCATATGAATGTATGTATGCATTTTTATAACAGATGTATATTTTTATTCTACATCATTAAAATTTTAAGTAATAAAGGAAATAACTATAATTGTATTGCTTTAATAACATTTTTAGACTAGAAAAATATTTATATTAAAAGGCAGCAATTTGTTTAGTGCTTAAAGTGGCACAATTGTTAAATTTGGCACTGTCCACCAAATAATATAGGTTTACTATTGTCTTTTTTATTTATATACATTTTAAATTTATAGAATATTATATAGGTAATTAATTTTTATTATCATCTTGGTATTCGATTTACCTATTTCGGAATATGAAATTCAATGTATAATTTGTTATTTAAATATTACATATGAAAATATTATTTTTAAAATTCATGTTGTAAATTATTGTTGTTATTTTACTTAATGTTATCAAAATCAGCAAAAGCGATCTATTTAAAACTGCATAAATTGATAAAATTGTGATTAGAGTTTAATGTTTAAAAAAACTTACCTAGTACAGATATTATTTTATTTATTTATTTACTTTTTTATGTATACTTACTTAAAAATAAAATATAAAATCATGTTTAAGTGGAAAGTGTATTATAAAATAATATAACATAATAAAATATTTAGAAAAAGAAGTCCCACCATCATTTTTTACAATATATTTATTTATAAATTAAAAAAACAATGTTTGTATGTTAAACTGTGAATTATACAACTTTGCCTGTACCAAGAACTTACTCCAAGTTATATATACTATAAGACCGATTACATTTTGTAAAAGATAACTTACAAGTGTAACAAAGATTGGTTTATTGGGGTTTTATAATTGTTTTTTAAAATAAATTACGATGTATTCATTTTGTTATTATTTTTTGTAATCCTCAATCTGTTATATATAAGAACATTTACACACACACATATATATATACATATATAATATATAGGTATGTAATAACAAGGTTGTTTGATTATTGATTGGTGGATGTAAGGAATCTTCTATTAAATGTATATTATTTTGTCGATGTAAGAAAATAATAGTAATAAATGTTTAATTTCATACTATTCCGAACAAATTCGATTAATACATAATTATATATCAATTTTAAATTATTGTGAACTATGATAATGAAAAAAAATAATACGTTTATTTTGTACGTTTAGTATAGTTAGTGTCATAATAATTGTACTTCGTATGATACAATACTAAAATATTGTGTTTGCAACACTGTAAATATATTTAAATTATTGGCATATCTTATATTTTTCATTTTATCAATTATCATATTTATTATTGTTTATTTACTAATGGACACTACATCGTCTATCATTGTATCATTTTTCTATTAATTACCTGTATTATTATTCTTCTCAAGATTGTATTACATTTTTTTTTTAGCTGAATTATATTTGATTAAATTATTATTGAAAAACCTTATTGATGATCGACCTAAAATGTATTAAATCGATTGTTTTTATGAATATTTATAAACCTTTATGCCACTAAATTAATACATTGGAAAGTAAAAGTATGTACAATTTATTAATTTTGTAAAATGTTCAGTTTTGATATTGTATTTATATTATAGTAATTAGATAGTATATAGGTGAATTAATAAATGATTAAATGTGATTCATAATTTAGACTCATTTTTATTACATATTAAATAAATTATGTTATGCAATATATTTTACTAAAAAATGTAAATATGTATAAATATTGACTTAATGTTTAAAATAAACTAATCAGGCCCGTATTTAAAAATTTAGTGCTCCTGGTCATATAATTTATGCCCCCCCCCCCCCAAAAAAATAAAATAAATAATAATAATATAACACTTATTATTTTGTCCATAAACAATATTCTTTAATATTAAAATATAACTTATAAATAAAAATGATTAAATACTTTTTTTAATTAACAAATTAAACAAATTATAACATAATAAAACATAAAATTTTCTTTTTTTTGTTTTATTTTTTTTTCATTAGGTACATAATTTTTAAAATTAATTTTGCTAAAATATTTTGCCGCTCCCAGGCATGTGCTTACCCGTGCCTCCCCCTAAATATGTGCTTGATAGTAATCTAGATTTTATATTTTTGAAGCATGAACTACTCATTAATTTGGTACAATAAATGTTTTACATATTGTGTATCATTTGTATCTAGTTCCAAATCAGTGCATTGTATTATTTATGTACCTAGCCATAACTAAAAATTATTTATGTTTAATATTACAAAAGAGAAAGTATGTTAACTTTTTTAGTAAATTTTAAACTAACAAAAAAAATAAATTATACATAAAAATCAACTAGCAAAATATGTAATAAAATTAGAAAACATAATCTAAAGATTGTTAATATGATTTAATTTATACTTTAGTATTCAATAACAAGTTTTATAACTTAATAAAAAAAATATACTTTTTAGTTTTTATTTATTTCTGAGTCTATTCATTTTTTTTTCTCTGGAACTTAATTTTATAAAAATTATTATTAGTAAGTGTATGTTTTTATTACATATAAAGATTATTTTTATTGTTCATTTACAAGTATAATTAGTGTTAATAGGTATTATTTTCAAAATTTAATTTGCTTTAAATTTTCAAAAATATTTATATTTGTTGGATTCCTAAACATTTAACAATTTTTAAAGTATAAATTATACATTGATATTTATATGTATTTATTAATTTATGCGACTCATGTTCAAAGTTATTGGTTCATAATAGTTATGGTTATTTTTTTTAATTTACAAATCGTAAATTTCAGTTCCTTTGATTCAAAATTATTGGTTCACAGTTTAGTTAATTAACCCTAGAGTACACGCTTCACGGTCATAAAGACCGGGCTTTTTGAATTTTGTTCATTGTTTCAAAAATATGAAATATTAATCTAACCCAATCTAGGTACCTTCTAATTAGATGATAAACTAATATTAGATATAATTGCTTACTGTATACGATTTGTTGTCTGTACTATTGAAGGGTTCAAATTACATTACCTATTAAAACACGGTCAAAAACACCGTGTGTGTGGAATCTCGTGAATATTTTTAATACGTGTAATCTAGGGTTAAATAACTTGGAATTCATAAATATTATAATAAAAAGTGTATTTAATTATTGGTTTTATTATAATTTATTGATTTTTTTATTTTGGAAAATTATTTTATGTTAATAATGGCACATATCCATCCATAAATATTCTACAACATATTTTATACCAAGTTATATTTAAAAAAGTGTTATAAATTACAATACACAAACAAGAATCTAAGAAAATTATATTTATATATATATATGCCTAGAGTTATCCTAGTTACACATCACTTAAAAAAGTATTATGGGATTTATCACACTTACTATATGTGTTCATTACAACTGTGTGTAATGTAAAAAAATTTTGTATTCATAAGAAATATTCACAAGAAGTCAAAAAGCCTGATGGAATATTATAAATGTATATTTACTATGAAACTTCATACATATTGTTATATTTTAGAATGTATTAAGCAACAATTTATTCATGAAGAAAATTAATCAATTTTTTTCTATAGTCATAATAGTAGTGTATAAACTATGATTTTTATTAATTTTTGTATCCGAGAATTTTAACTGCTTTTGAATAGCTTAGTGATTATTCCTGTAAGTCAAAATATGCACCAAAGTCACAATACCACTACCTAAATAGAATAAAGTGTTTCATTAAGTGTTTAAATATTAATTGTCTTAATAAATAGATTCTCAATACTCAAAAAAATACTCTGTGTATTTTTATAGTTTTTTTCATAGATTAAAATTAATTTTTTAAGTCATAAGTGTCATAATATTAATAATATTCATTTTTGATTATAAGTAATCATTATTATGGAATTTTGTTTTAATACTATACACTAAAAATAATATTTATTTTGTTTTACAGATATTGCTATATTTTTAATTTATATTTTTTATCGAGAAAAAAACAGAAATAAAATGTCTCTTTATTCAGGTAATACAATTTATAAAAATATATATTAAATTCTCTAAAAGTAAATTTTGTTTATTGAATTGCAAAATACTGTATAGGGTATTAAATGCATATTTTTATTATTATAGATATGTCTGCAGCATTGTCTATTTTGACTGAAATAAAAACTTTAGTCAACGAATCTGGTGATGATAAATTAAAAGAAAATACTAATAATGATCTTCAACTTTTGATCTCAGTTTTTCAAAATCCAATTATAAAAACTATTGCATCTGTTCAAGTAAAAACTTAATATCTGTATTTAATAAAAATATGATATCTTTATAACTTAATATTTTAGGATTCGGTGTCTGAATTGAGTTGTCAACTTCAAGAACATCCATCTTTATTGCCAGTAGACTTTGATATATCACCTGTTACTGGTCAATTAGTATTGAGTTTGCCATCTGAATCTACTCTGTATAATTCTGTTCCAGAAGACTTATATCAAACAGTTCCTAAACTTTCAAATAGTTCTTCTACTGAAAGTTCTTCTTCTATATCAAAGGTAGCCTTATTTTAATTTAACTTATTTATTTGAAATATAAGTTATATGTTTAAAATATTTAAAATTTGATAAAATAGAAGACTAAAAAAATTCTAGTTTTATTGTAAGTCATTGTGGTACTTATTTATACAAATTTGTTTGTGACAATAAATATATGTATAATTTTTAAAAATCTAATTATACTGTGTATGGAAGTGTAAATAGAAAAAAAAATTGTTAAATCTATAAACAAAATTTTTAATTTAAGCTATAAAATATCAAAATTATGAATAGGGTATGTATAGTTAAAATTTAAAATGATAAAGAATTTATTTTTAGAAATTTTGAAGTGATAACTCATATAAATTATATTTCTTACACATTCTGTTAATGCATATAAAATATTTATGTAAAAAAAGTAAAACATATTTCCTATTTTTTTTTTGTAAAAATTGTAAATTTAAATATTAATAATTATATTTTATTTTAGGAAAGTAAATCTTTAATAAAAGATATAGCAACTGTTTTACCACCAATAACAACAATATCATATGTAGTTGAATATCAAAAAGCTGTTGATGAGGCATCTAGAGGACGTAAAATACATAATATTCAAGTATGTAAATCATATTTTGAAATTAATAAAATCCTTTTTTTTAGTTAACTAAATGTATAAGTATAATATTAATGTATTTTTATAATTTTTTTATATTTAACTAAGTAATTTAAAATTATATATTAGAAAGAACTTTGTATAGCCAAATAATGGCATGAATGAATAAAAAAAAAAAATTGTAGTTCTAGACAAATACTGATAATATAATATCTATAATCAAATTAATTTAATTAAAAAATTAATATTCTATACTTATTTTTAAAATATAATATCAAGCAATTAAGTGTTGTTTGATAAAACTATAATTAACTTCATTTTGGATAAAAACTGTAGTAGATATGATAGATATAATATATAATAGATACTGTATATATTAATTCTTTATTTAAAATCTTACAATTTAAATTTTTTTTTTTCATATTTTTATTCTATTGAATGATAATTTTAGAACTATTCTAAATGTAAAATACAGTTTATACATACATTTTAAAATAATCCATAAAATACAAATATAAATGTTTAATTTACTTGTAGAATGTAATGATTTTTTAAAAAAATTTTAAAAATTAATGTAATAAAAAAAAATAAACTAAAAAAATCTAAATTTTTCTCTTATAAGTCAACATTTAGAATGAAAATGTATATGTGTTGTTATATAAATATTTATTATTTAATAGTTTAAAATATAAAAATGTTAAATAATACTCAATAATAATAATTATTTTCTTCAGCTTTACAAACCTGAAGGTAATAGCCTGGGATTTAGTGTTGTTGGTTTAAGAAGCGAAGAAAAAGGAGAACTTGGAATATTTGTTCAAGAGATTCAACCAAATGGGATTGCTGCTCGGTAAGTTTTTTTTTTTTAAATTTTACTAAAATAAATTGTTGTGTAAATCTGAAAAAAAAATTATTTACTGGTAAAAATTACAATTTATATTCATTTTATTTCATATAAGAAATACTTATTATAAATAAAATATTGTATTAATTTTTCAAAATATCAATAAAATATATAAAATAAATGGTTTGTATTGTAATGATTCTCATACATTAAATAAAACAATAATTTTAGACAATTTTGAACTTAATAAAATAATTGATATTATCCAAAACAATTTTTAATTGTTTTTTGTAGGTAATTTATTATAATAAATATTATTTTCTTTATTTAATTGAACTTATTATTATTATTTATTTATTTTTTGAGATGCTAATGAATATTAATATGCTTAATATTAATACTTCATTAATTATTAATTGATATATTTAAGCTAGATGGCATTTAAATATAAGTCAAATTGTAAAAGAAATTATTTACCATTACTAATACTTATATTTTATGTTGTCTACTTATAGGTACATTTATTTAAGGTACCTTATTCTATCACCATTATAATAACTAATAAATCATGTGGGCCGCGGGTTTTCTTTATATTCTACAAATATAGTAAAAATTGTTTTTAAATTATCAGATATCAAAATATTTATATTTTATTAATATAAAAAGAAATTATTTCAGTATTAACTAAATTAAGTCAAAATAATGACTATGAAACTTAAAAGCCCATATTATCCATAAAGTTTTGTTTGGCTTGCATAATTCCCTTATCTATTATTACTATTTTTCTATTAATATTAAACAAACTAAATCCACTAATTATTTATTAAAATAAACTATAATGTAAACTATGTTTAGATAAAAAATAATAATAATTCTTGAACTGGTATTCAATTATGTTAATTTTTTTTTTAAATGAACTAATTAAATATGAAAATGTTTGTTGATAAAAATCTAAATCTGGAACTTATAAGATCTTATCTCAACCCTATCTATGATTGACATCTTAAGTATACTTATGCATGTAACATTATACAAATTTCATGATAGTTAAAGGAAATAATAAATGTATATGTTTATATTAAATTCAAAAATTCACAGTGAATAATTATTTTATTTCTTTGAGTAATAACATTCACTCAAGAGTGTATTTTTGCTTGTAATATTTGAAACATATTATATATAACTATTGAAACATAGTTGAATAGTTAAATTTTTAAATGTCATAATTACTTATTGCGCGTTTTTTTTTTTTTTGTATAACTTATCACATTTATTTTATGGGATATTTAATATTATTAAAAATTGTTTTTTAAAAGATCAATTTCTCATTATTCAGTCTTTCAGAAGAAATGACTCCGTAGTATTTTTCAACAACTTTCTTGACAATTTTTATAAATAATTTTAATTCTTCTTGTTGTTTTCATTCTTTTACTTTTGTTTAATACACCTCTTTATTATTTAAATACAATTATTTAACTATATTCTTATATGAATATTGTTTATTTTATTAGTATATTATATAACTTTCAGTCCTACAAATAAATCAGAATATCTATAGTTTGACATTAGTTATAGCTTTTTTTTTTTAATTTTTATTATTTAGGAAAAATGCCAAATTTACAGCTATGTGGTCTGAGCCAAGATTTAAAATTATATAAACTAATATGTACTATATTGATTTATTTATAAACACATAATTATTCACTGTATATTCTTGTAGGTATGTTAACAATTTTCTTTTACTTAGTACGATAATTAATTTAATATTTAAGAGCAAAAGCAGTGTTGTTCTGTTTTAGCTAGAAATATAACAATCTGATAAAAAATATTATTTAAGAACTAAAATTATATAATGGTTTGAAGAATATTTTAAATTTATTTATTAATAATAAAACAGTTTTGAATTTAAAATATATTAGTGTTAAAAGTTTTGACTGATTATTAGCAATTTATATATATAGCAAATGTTTTCAAGTATTTTTATTTAAGGTATTTTATTTAATTCACAGTACTGATCAAAGGTAATTATAAATATTTATAATTATAAATTATAAAAATTGTAAAATTTAAATACTATAAGTTTATAAGGTTTTTAAAATATAATAAAAGTAATGTTCTTTAATGAATATTAAATTGTAAACTGTAAAAAATCATAATGAATTTCATGATTTTTTTTTTTTTTATTTGATATGAATATGTCAATGAAAAATATTGGTTGGTTATTTTAATGCAGATAACATTTTTTTCCAGCAATGTAATTCATATTAATAGTTGTTTACAAATCAGAAGTTAAAATTAAGTTACTATTTTATTTACTTACTAATAATTAATTTAACTGTAAGTTTTGTTTCTACATAAATTAATTTTTTTAAGATAACCAAATTGTATATTGTTTTTAGATTCAATTCCGATTAGTTTTTTTTTTTTTTAAATTTTCAAGGTATAAATCGGTACATTTTTATGAAGTTTCCTAACTTTACCATTTTAAAAATATATAATTATTTTTGTAATACTCGTGTAACCATATAAAAACAATTTAGTTATATTTTTTTCCTTATAGGATTTGATTTCGACTTTCGGAATAAATTCCGAACATTGATTTTCCTATAGCGATAATTGTAATTATAATATTTTATAATGTAGGATAAATATAAATACATAATATTTTATGGGGTTGGTAGCGCACAGAAAAAACTTACCAGGCGCCTGCATATTTATAGATCTCCTGACTCAGTAGTCACAAAAGACACTTCACACGCATGACGCAGGTCCTTGGTTGTGTAGTCCCTAGAGGGCGGGCCGGGTGAGGTCGCGGCAAGTCGAGGCAACTGCCAGTCATTACGCTTTTGCGATAAGTTCAATACACTTGCGTTATTCGTTTTTATGAGCTTTCAATTATTTTCCAAAAATAAAAAACACGGGATGTTTACATTTAAAGTTACTTTATATTATAAAGTTATTAAATATCTGTAGTTACGTTTTAGTACTATACCTAAGTATTTACGTAATAACTGTAAATCTATTGAAAATGATACTGACTTGTAGTACTCTTTCCATTATCAAACAAAAATGGTGTACTATTGACGAAATTTTAATACGACAATTGGTAAGTCATGTTTGAAGTTTTAAAACGTTATTAAATATCTTATAAAAAATAATAAGTAAGGCTAACTTAATTTGTGATAGTATGTTTTACTTATTGAGTTATGTAATTTATGATTAATGCCTGACTTTTTGAATGTTTTGATCAACATATATCAACAAGTACCATTCATTTAATAGTATTTTTATATTTTATTTCCTTTATATATATATATATATGATTATATAAGTTGAAACAATTATGTCTTTTGTTTTCTTCTCCTTTTGTTATATTAGATAATGATCTAAATCGCTAAGTTTAATATTCGCTGGAAATGTATTTAACTGTTGTAGTTCTTGTAAACATTTATTGACAAGAATAAAATAGATTACATTTTTAATATTTATATTTTTCATAATTAATAATCAAAATAAAAGTTATTAAAAATAAAAAGATTTTATTTTTAATACTTAAATTTAATAATTACTATAGTCTTTATGAATAAACAAATAACACTATATTATTATTATTTATCTTAAAGTAATTGCAGTCAATTAAATACATACAATTAAACATCATATTCTGGTGTATAGTTACTATAAAATTATAGATCAATTTAAAATTATAAAATTTAGCTTTTTTGATTAGAGATTCTATTTTTCTTATTATTTATTTTTAGATGATAATTTATAGTTATAATAGTTATTCAATTTATTTATGTATATATTTTTTTATTACAATACTAAAAATAATTGTAGTTTCTGTATTATGTGGTTACACCTTAAAATTTTTACTTAATCAACTACTAAGCTTTAAATTATAACTCTATTAAATTAGGTTGGATATTATTGATTATAAATACTAGTATTATTTAATGGATCACTTATATTCATATCAGTGGTAAATTTCTAAGTAATTATATATGTATGTATATATATATATATTAATGTTTGTACATAATAACTGTTTACCTTTTTGTTAATAAAAGGTTATATTTCTAAAATCAAAATATATATATTCTTAAACAATTTCTAAAACTAAAACATTGTATAATGATAATTTAAAAGTGAAACTTATCAAAATAGTTTAGAAATTGTATTTACTCTATGTGATTCATTTGTTAGTATGTAATAAATATCATTACAATTTTGTTATAATATATTAGATGGCTAATAAGTAAAAATTTGTAAAAAATACATTATCTAAGGGTTATTTTATTTATAATGTTTTTAATTTTTCTTATAAAAATAAGAATAAATAAATAAATAAATAAATAAATAGCTGTTATAGATTTTTAATGTTAACAATGTAAATATAATAAAAATTTATATCAGATTTCATTAAATTTAACAAATCATAAAATAAATTTTATTTTTTTCTTAGCCATCACAATCCATGAATGAATTATTACTATTCCCATTTCCTGAATTTGAATGCAAACTTCGTTTTAAAACGTTTATGAGACAAAAAACTAATATCTTCATGGTAATGTTGATATACACAATTTTTAATGTTTATTAGTTTTTGTTCACTTTGATTAAATTATAGTAAAATAAATTTATTATAATATTTATGTATGTTAATTTAGTGTGAAAATGCATTTGTTTTTTACTAATTAAAAAAATCTTATTTTTGTTGTACAATATTCATGTTTGATGTATAAAAACTGGTCTTTTAATTTAAAATTTTAAGTTGATTTTTTGTAATTGTTTTTTATTAAAAATAACAAAAATTACATACTTAAAAATTTATGTTAAGTATTATAAAATACTTAAGTTTTGATTTTACTGAGAATTTTTTATAAAGTGATTTAAATCAATGTTATATAATGCAGAGAAGGAGGGCTTCATGAAGGTGACCAGATTATTGCTATTGATGGACAACCACTGGACACAAATGTGTCCCACCAACAAGCTATTGGAATACTGCAGCAGGCCCGTGGGCTTGTTCAGTTGGTCGTAGCGCGTCCTATTCCAACTGGTAACATGGTAAACATTTTTTATAATTTACAGATATTTAAAATCAGTAGGTATATTATAAACATTTAATCATAGACGCGAGAGAGTCTTTAGCACCTCTAAGTTTAAATTTAGCACTCCTGGTTTTTTTTAGGTTATCCTATAATAGTTAAAGTAAAATACTATCAATTTTATTTTCAGAACATTCAGCACCTCTAATATTTGAAATCTAATTGGGCCTATGCACTTAATAAAGCGTGTAGTTTTAATTGGTTCTAATATTCAAATTGTTTGATTTGATAAAATTATGAATAACATTAATTAATAATTAATAAACACCAACCTTGCACCTCCTAGGTTTTAAAAAAAAGATAACAATCTAAAAAATGTAAGATAGATGCTACTATTATCATTGTCAGATTTTCTGGTGATCTGCTTTACTTTGTAGCCGTTAAAAAAAAAAACTAAAATAACTTGATATTGTCATAGAATTTGAAAAAAATTTCTATGTATTTAACTTAAATAATTTAAGCATTATTTAGAAATCAGTTTTTATACTATGTATGATGCACCTCCTGACAAAATTCAGTGGTACCACTTATGAAAAGAATATTTGAAGTATAAGTTTTTTAGCATTTGATTTGAAACTAAATGTTTAAGTGTTATTAATTAATTTAAATCATATATATCATCATCATTAAAAGCTTAACGGTTCATTAAGGACCTGTGCTTTTACTAATAACTTACTACTATATATGTATATTAATAATTAATTAAGTTCAATATTTGTATTAGTTGAACACTGAATGGGCTCAAGTTGAAGTAATTGAGCTGCTCAATGATGGATCTGGACTAGGATTTGGTATAATAGGTGGTCGTAGCACTGGTGTTGTTGTTAAAACTATACTTCCCGGAGGAGTTGCTGACAGGGTAAAAAATATCCATTATTTATAAATATATTTAAATATTAAATAATTATTATTACTTATAGGATGGAAGATTGCAAAGTGGTGATCATATACTACAGATAGGCAAAGTAAATTTAAGAGGTATGGGGAGTGAACAAGTTGCTGCTGTTCTTCGACAATCTGGAAGTCAAGTTCGATTAGTTGTAGCTCGTCCAATAGAATCCAGTGCAATTGATATAGTTCAAGTATTTAATTCAATATAGTTTAATTTTTTTTAAATTTGTGTGTACATTCTATATAAGTCACAAACTTTTTCCATTACTGAAAAGTTATGTAATAACTTGTACAGATACTTTAGAGTGATATTTTAATTTTTTTTTCTTTGCAGAATATGAGTTGCACAGCTCCAATTGTACCAACAAAAATGTTAGGAGATGCAGATGAGCTTGATCGGCATTTAGTTCAGCAAGGTTATTCTGAAGTTGCTACTTATCCTCCAGATTATTTTCTTCAAAATATTTCTAATGTAAATTATTTTTAATAACCTAAATTACAATTTTATTTTTATATTTAATTAATTTTACTATAGGAAAGTACTCTGATAATTACTGAAATAACTGATTCATTACCTGTTCTTACTATGGATATGGTACCACCAGATAGTATTACAACACTTCCGGAAACTGATTCGTTTACTGTACAATTGAAGAAAGATTCTCATGGCTTAGGAATAACTATAGCTGGTTATGTTTGTGAAAAAGGTTTGTTTTTCAACATTTTAAATTGACGTAAATATATTCTAAATCATATTTATATTTCAATATATAGAAGAATTATCTGGAATATTTGTAAAAAGCATAAGTGAAGGTAGTGCAGCTGATCTATGCAAAAAAATTCAAGTGAATGATCGTATTGTTGAAGTTGATGGAACTTCATTACAAGGATTTACCAATCATGAAGCTGTGGAAGTTTTGAGATCTACTGGACAAATAGTAACCTTGCGCTTAGAACGTTATCTTCGTGGTCCTAAATTTGAACAACTACAAGTGGCTATTGCAGCATCAGAAATGAAACCTAGTACAAATAGTGCAACTGCATCACCATCTATAATGTCTCTCCCTAGGTTTCCAATCACAGTGAGTTTTAATGATATTTATTACACTAATCATTGTTTAATTAAACATTTTAATTAAATTAAGGATGGAGAAAGTACTGCAGAAATTGAAGTAGAAGGTGAATCAGGAGCAACAGTAGAGGCTGATGTGTTAGATGAAGTCGAAGATGAAATTATTGAAGATACTGATTCTGCTGAAAATTCTTCATTTGATGGTGAACTTAAACCAGAAACATTAAAAAAGATAAAAAATAAATGGAATGAAATTGTGGGAAATAATGTAGAAATTGTTGTAAGTAAAATATAAAATGGAACAAAACTTATTATTTTATTAAACTGTTATTAATATAGTTGTTGTCCTATTATTTAGGTAGGTCAGTTGAAAAAATTTAGTGAAGGAGGTGGTCTAGGTATAAGTTTAGAAGGCACTGTAGATGTAGAAAATGGTATGGAAGTAAGACCACATCATTATATTCGATCAGTTTTACCCGAAGGTCCTGTTGGAAAAAATGCATCACTTCAGTCTGGCGATGAGTTGCTTGAAGTAAATGGACATCGATTATTGGGTAGAAACCATATGGAAGTAGTAGCCACATTAAAAGAGTTACCAGTTAATGTCAGAATGATTTGTGCTAGACGCACTGATGAACAACAATTACCTCACCATTATCTTACTGATATAACAGAAGATCGTGCCGCTTTTGCTGCCAAAGTAATAAAAATTTCTTTAATAATCTTAAATTGTTATTTAATCATATGTTTAATTTCTAGAATGCATTAGGTGGGAGCCTTCAAAATTTAATGCCTGCTACTGACCGTTTAGTAAAAGCAAAGTCTGATGGTTCATTGGCTAGTACTGGAACAGCAGGGTGTTCAGAATCTAGTAGATTACGTTCGCGATCTTTAGAACCTCTTACAGGATTAGCTATGTGGTCTTCACAACCTCAACTTATCGAGCTTATGAAAGGAGAACGTGGTCTTGGATTTTCAATTTTAGATTACCAAGTATGTTTCTATAAATATTAAGTTGAACTATAAATTTTCTTGTATATTATTATCATTATTTTTTTATAGGATCCTATGAATCCAAGTGAAACAGTGATTGTAATTCGTTCATTGGTTCCTGGAGGAGTAGCACAAAATGATGGTCGATTGATACCCGGGGATCGTTTACTTCGAGTAAATGATATTTGTTTGGAGAATGCTTCTTTAGATGAAGCTGTACAAGCTCTGAAGGGTGCTCCTAAAGGAGTAGTTCATATTGCTGTTGCCAAGCCACTGCCCATACCAGATAGTAGCAGTCAGGTGAGTTCACCTTCGGAACAGGCACGCGCAGATGAATCTTTCACGCAACGTCGCGGCGAATTCTACAATGATGTCGACCAGGAGTCTTCTGTTCAACAGTTGGCGTCTAATCTGCTCAAGTCGGAGAGCTTCTGACTCAGTTATATTATTCCTTAATGATTGTGACGATATGTAATTTCTTAACTACTTTAATTTCAATATGTTTCATTATTTATCCTTAAAGTTTCTATCAATATTAAGAAGGAGTGACAAATTATTATGCTGTAATTTTTTTCTCATATCGTCATAATTTTGCCGTCCATATTTATTTAATTTAATCATTTCAATAATTACTTATTAGTTGTAGTTAAATAGTAATTATAACTTCAAATGTTTATGGTTTAATGAAATACAAAACATAACAGAGAAATGTAATAAGAAAACTCATAGAATTAACCAAATTTGAGGATTATGTATTTATAAAAATAATTAATTTTTTTAAGTTTAATTTCTTAACATTATCTTCAAAGATTCTATGAGCACTCTTGCGCTCCTTCAGTTTTCTTTACATTCAAAACATTATTTATATCACTTATATCATTCTCATTACACTTTTAATGTGCCTTATTAATTAATATATATATTTAAAAAAGTATTCTTTAAAATTTAAATGCAATATTAGTATAAAGTTACATTTCGGGTGTTTGGTTAGTTATTTTAATAAACAAATTGCATATATATATATATAAATGTAAATTTGTAAAATTGTAGTTGAAGCGAAAAACACAACTGCCAGTCCATGTCGCCGCTCGTTTACACTTAGTATATTTTTTTTTCTCTTTAAGTTTAGTATAATTATTTAGATAAAGATTTCTTTCTTTTGTTATATTGTTTTTTATTTTTATTAAATGCAATTTTTGGATGAAAATGAAAACAAAAATGCGTTTTTTGTTATTTGCACAAGTCGATAAAAACACAAATACTCTAAAACCGTGGTTACATTGCTATAGGTTTTTAAAAACTACTATTGTAATATTAAACTTTCCCAAGACGCAATGTGGCTCATGGATGGCGCATTTGTGTTTTTGTTGCTCTTTCCTATTATTTCTTTCTCCTTCTATACATAGTAATATATCATAAATTTATCATAGCCTGAGTTTTTTTATGTCTTTAACCCGGCGTTAGTCGCAATATGGTCAAAATGACAGTACTGTTTTTTACATTTTTAATAAAACATTTATGTTTTATATTTTAACCATTGATACTTGTTATACCTTCCATTAATGTTATTAAAAATGATATTATAATATTTCAAGTATATTTAATTTCGTATATATAGAATAACATGTAAAAAAAGTGCAGTCATTTTGACCATAGCGCGACTAACGCTGGGTTAATTTGTATTTGGATATTATATATCAGTGCTTCTCAACCTTTTTTTGTTACAGGGCTTCTTAAATTTAATGTAAAACTTTCAAGGCTCCTCTCAATCAAAATCATTAATTATTTTTTCTTAATAATATACTGAATTTACATACTCTATTTCACACAAATAAATTATTAAAATGTAAAAAAAAATAAATGTTTTTGAAATGTAATCTTATAATTGTATAAAACTTAAAACATATATAAACAAAAAAAAATTGGTAATAACTATAAAGCAATACAAAAATATTTAGTAATTATGTTGATTTGGTTTCAAACAAAGGCTAGGTTAATAATAATAACAATAATGAAAAAAAACTATTATAATTATTAATGTGACAGTTGGGCTTACATATTTTTGCATAACATATATACAGTGCTTGACTTGTGGGGGGGACGCAGGGGGAAGGAGTACCCAACTAATTTTCAAAAATTTTAGCGTCCCCCTACTATTATTATGCTATAATCATAACGCTCAGCTAGTTTTGGGGACGTTCTTTTTTTAAAGTAAATAGAGTCCCCTTCTTTAATTTTGTCGAGTCGAGCACTGCATATATATATCAGGTGTGATATTTGAAATTGAAATATGCAAGTTTGCTTCTAAAGATTATTGTGAAATGCATTATCTACGTTTGTTTTTTATAATTTGAAGTTGTGATAATGCAGTTTTACAAAGATATGTCGATACGAAAGTTATTAATATAAGTAAAGCCACTTTTGAAATTATAATATACTCTTGCGGCCATCATAACCAAAATTTAGTAAGTTATTTTTCATTAAATTCGGTTTCAAGAGTTTTAAATAAAATAAATATTTCACCCTCCCTCTCAGTCATATTACCATGGCCCCCAGGTTGAGAAGCACTGTTATAATTCACAAAATTGAATATTCTTGTTAAAACAATTTAATCGACTATAAATGCATTAGTTGATATATGCTTTTATTATTAAACTGGTGAACTTGACAAAGATTATCTAAGATGATATAAAATATAAATTATTGGTATCGGAAGAGTTCCATACTCGAGTCTTCAGCTATATATATTTTTCTAGGGTGATAGTTCAGATGAAAAAAAAATGAGCATCAATGATGAAGATGATGATGAAGATTGCTACTCTATGTACAGTTGTCCTGAATCACCTATTATTTTTGATGATCTAAAGGCAAGTCATCAAAATTGTACCAATTGTATTTGAAATAGTTATTTAAAACTTAATAATTTTATGCATATCCATAGTCTTAATTAACTTAAAATAAAAATGAAATCGAATCTCATCATAGATTTGTTATTATAATTAGAAAACCAATGAAACTTTTAAAGAAATATGTTCAATGGATGAAACAGATAATATTATACAAGATGTGCAAGAGATTACACTCACCAAAGGCTCTTTACCATTGGGTATATGTCTGCGTAGAAGTTCATTTAGCGATCATATTGGTTTGAAAATTGAAAATTTGTATGGTGCTGCTGAACAAGATTGCAGGCTAAAAATTGGCGATATTGTAATTTCTGTTAATAATGAATCATTGAAGTATGTGTCTCCTGCACAAGTGAAGACTATTTTGTCTAGAGCTAATCTACTAACAGGGCATATTCCGTAAGTGAAGCCATATAATTAAAAAAAAAACAAATTGTTAATAATCTAATTAATGGCTTAATAAGATTAACTTATAATGAAAATCAATATACTTTATTTTTATTTTTATTTCTACTCTTTCAGTATACGTTTTGTACGTCCTGAGGCAGTTAAGAATATCTGTGTTATTCGAAGTAAAACTGTACCTAATGTAACTCGGTGTACTCCAAGGTAAATCTTATTTTTTAAGTAGTTACAGTAAATAAAATATTTTTAAATTAAAGCATTTCTTTACTCGGTGAATATCATAAATCACATTTTACAATTAATATAAGAAATATTATTTTATATTTACATTAATAAATTAAAAAGTATTATACATTTTTTTTTAAAATAATACAAATTCCTATAAAACTGTTACATAATTACCCTACCACAATATATATATTTATTTATTTTATTATTATATTAAACTCTGTGTAGTAAAAAGGAAGTTATTAGGTTCAGTGGCAACTTGAACTTTTTTTCTTTCAATCATATATAAATTATACAATATTTTTATACTAGTCACGACAAATTTTTTTTATTATTCAACTAAAGTTGAAGTTTTTATATTAAAATATAAATAATGAAAATTGTTACAATTAATTAACATTTTTTTTTTTTTTTATTAATATTATTTTTAAAATAATTTATGAAATTTGATATTTGTTATTAGCAAGTTGAGTAGGTTCAATTTTTTTTTTTTAAACTGCTTTATTAATAATATATAAATTTTATTTTTATTTTTTTTATGTTAATCATCAATTTCTAATACAATTTCTTAGTTGGTCACTGATTGGCTTTATTTTATCAATGTTAAACTAAAGTTTTTTTTGGAGTTTTGTTTTTGTTCGTAAATAAAGCACATTCCTTACCACAAATTTTAAATAAATATTTTTTGCTAATTATTTATAAATGTAGAGAAATTAAAAACAAATTTCTGATCAGTGGTTCTAAGTATGTATATTAGTCTAGCAAGATTTAAGCCTATATTCAAAATTTTTAATTACTTAAGACTTTTCACATACAACTATACAAGTGTAACTACTATAATTTTATAAACAAGCAAAAAATCAATTTAGAGGGTGACTAGTTTCTAAGTAAACTAAAACTGTACTATATGGCTTCATCCGACCCAATTTTTATTTATGTCTATGATATCCTTAATTTTTTAAACCAAATATTTTTATAGTTAAAATAGTATGAAGTATATTTTGTTGACTATAACTTCTATTTATTTTTTATTGTATTTTTAAAACAATAAATATATTAATTTGTAAACACTTTAAAGTAAAATTTATTATTAAAATGTACATATAAAATAAACATTTGAGTTATAAATCTATGATATTCATCCATAAATTATGTAACTCATATCTTTTATGTGATATATCTATACGCATTATTAAAATATATTTTTTGATTACATTTATACATGCTTTTAATTTTGTTTCTTACTCAATAACATTTTCGCTTATATTGACTTTTCTTTTGTTATTCTATTTGTTTGCTTTAAAATGAAGGATTTTTCCTGTCTATTACAAGTGAGAATTAATTTTATCAAAAATGTATAAGTTATATATGCTCTCTGGCTGCATTTATTTTTGATGCATATTTTTATATAGTTATAAATTTACATTTATTTAGATATTTAATAATTTAATTTTCAATATTTATTTGTATTACATATGTATGATTTTTAGATTAGATATATTAAGTTAAAAAAGATAAATATTTTGTGAGTCATAAAAACTAAAGAAACTTAATAACACTATAATAGATTATTATGTAGCTTATTATTTTAGCAAATAATATTTTAATAATATCATAAAATTAAATCAACCATGCATTTTTGATACATAGAACATTTGATAAACAGAAGTTTGATCACCTGTAGATAAAAGATTTATTTTGATTCTTAAATACATCTGATTTCTCCCTCCCAAAATTAATTTTCACATTTGTATTCATACATATTTTTATGTATAAGTATAATATTCTATACAAACTTTTTTACTTTTTGGGTATAGTTTAAATTTGAAAAACCTATGCTGAGCAGTACAATGTTACATTCTTTCTGTATGAAATTTAAAATTGTATATGCATACTTGCCTAAATATTTAAAAAAAATAATATGTGGCAATAAAATGGGTAGTAAATAAACTATTAAATAAAATCGAACTAACTTGGAGAAATCAATAAGCTTTTTCAATTCTTTCGAACAAGTATTTTCATTTTAGATTTATTTGAAAATAAAATTAGGTGTCACTTGTTGAGAAATACCATTGAATGATTAATGGTTAAAAAGATAATATCAATGAGTGTGAAAAATTCTCTGGCATGGTTTTATAATGCATATGAAGATATATATATATATATATATATTTTATAAATATTTTAAGAATATGTATTTTAATTTAAAAATATATTTCGCAGTTCAAAATATAATAATTATGGAATTGAATTAAAAAAGTAATTTAATGATAGCAAAGCCATGATAATATAGGATAGTTTGGTCTAGTAGTGAGTTATGTATAGGAATTGTAGTAGAGCTATGACAAAGCCTAATCTGTTTCATGTGTAATTATTTGCAAGTTATGTTAAATTAACAAATTCTATAATAATTTTTCAGTCCTTATTTAAAACATTGATTATTGAGGAATAATTATAATAAGTAGCCAAAACAAATTGGATTGGTCGAGCGAGATAAAGTTATAATGTAATGCAGCGGATGTGAAACGTTTACTATGAAGGAACCCTTAAAGGTCCTCACACACTGTCGCGGTGGCGTTAAATTTGTACCAGGGACTGGTACCTTTTGGTTTTTTCGGTTATGGTTCCAGTTTTTGAAAAATTCAAAATAAGGGTTAGGGCTAGGGTTTCGGTTTAATGGGGTTCCAAAAGTAATTTAAAAAAAAAAATTTTATAGTACGACGTGTTTAATTTTTTGATAGGTACCTATACATAAAATAGTTGTACATGTGTTACCAATCAGCAATATCGATAATACCATCATCATGTTTATTGTCTACGAATTAGGTATACAAAATATATACAATAACCATTCACAAGTCAATGCTAACAATCCTTAAATTGTCAAGGTATTATATAATATGTCATAATTATAAACAGAGTAGGTAGTACGGTACAAAAATACCAATTCATTTATAAATGAATAAATGTATATCTGAAAATAATATATACATTCCTTCCTATACACAAATAATAATTTTTATTGTTTATGCCCTAGACTCTGAGCATTGGCGGCGCCAGGGACGGGCCAGTTAGGGCCATGGTCTTACCAGTGGCCCTACCACTGACCTGACCTTATACATAATAATATAGTCATTTTATATAAGCAAAAAATATTAAATAATGGTATTTATCTTTTGTTGAAATTTCATTTTTGGTGGCCCTACCTTATAATTGTTGGCCTCCCGTTGGCCTTACCTAGCAAAAAATCCTGGCGCCGCCACTGCGTCTAATTGAAACTGTTTACTATTTGTCGAGCTATATACACTGTTTACAGAAATAAATTGTAAAAGTAGATAGTAGAAAGGTGGTATACGGATTATTGTTGACAATATAATATATTATAATATATTATATTATAAATATAAATACAACAATAATTTTATATACAGAAATACTATTATTAGATTCAGAGCCGTTTTCATAATACCACGTATTACCACGAAGCATTACATCACCACCAGAATGACCATATGTCGATCGATGCTTATCAATGGGTGTTCCCTACTTTTATTATAATATATTATAAAAGTAAGAATTAAACTAAAAATTCAATATTTTAAGAATAAATGAAATGGATAGTTTTTATGAAACCCGATATTTTTCATTTTAAGTATAGGTTCCGGTTCGATTCCGGTTATTTAAAAATTTAAAAATTCGGTTCCGGTTCTTAATATTTTAGGGGTTTTTTGGGTTTCAGAACCGGTTCTTTTCGGTTTGATTCCAGTCCCTGATTTGTACACACGTATTGTAATGGGAGTCCGCACACTGCAGCGGTAAAATATCGCCGCTGCGATATTTATAAAAACCACAGCATGCTCAATTTTACTGCCACCGCGCAGCGGTATTTTCAATTGACTTATCAAATATACGCTAATAGTACCTATACTATCTAATATATATGGTGTATATTAGTCTAGACTTCGATTATTTCCTAGAAACTATTCAAGTTATAGTTTAATATACTATTTAACTTAATTAAAAATAATTCATATAAAAATAATCAATACAATATTGTATGTAAGGAATATAATATGTACAATAGTATAAGTACTTAATATAGTACCTACTAACGTACTATATAGATTAATCGTCAATTAATCAATGACATAGGAATTAATTAATTAACTATACAATTATTATATGTAATATATAAATATATTATGCTTGTACTGGATAATAATCGCCACCGCCACCGCGGCAGCGTGTGGGGACCTTTAGGAAGTTGTTTGTATTTCGTGGAACCCCAATGTCTCTAACTCCAACGTAACCCCAATTTTTTAATTATTTATTGAAAAACCAATAATCTGAAAAATGTTTTAAAGAAGTGATCATCATAAACGTGCACTGAAATTACTGGCAGGGTAGTCATACATAACACATTAACATTTAATATTAACAACAAATTTGGATGGGGTAATTTCATTTAACTTAATAATCATATTTTTCTAATACTCTTATACATGTATTTACCGTTTACGGACGTTTGGAAGTGGTTGAATATAATATGGTTTTTTATTATTGTGATAATATTAAATATTTTGGTGAGGGAGGGAAGGTAGTCAAGTAATCAAGTGCCTACCCTGACTACTCTGTGCGCACGCTTATGGTGATCATGATTTTTATTTATTATAATTACTATTCTCAATATTCATATATTTCTTGCGGAATCCTTGAGATTATTCCATGGAGCCTTTAGGTTCCGCGGAACACACTTTAGGAATTGCACATTATTCATTTGAATCCGGCGTCTAACTAGGGACGGACTTAGAAATGTTTCATGGGTGGGGGTGAGTTGCAAAGTCATAGTTGTAGTTTTAGGAATAAAGTAAAATTTTATAAAAATTAATAATTTATTTTATTTTTATAATACGTTATAATAAGGTTTTCGTTGTTCTTCTTTAAAAAATCTGTTAATTATATTTCTTTTGTTATTTTTTCTATAAATATTTATAACCTTATGAATATTGCATAAAAATATTCCAACCCTGTCAATATCAGATAAGTTTGTTGATTTAATCGTATTTTCTTGTCATGGGTTATTATTCTTGCTTATGTATTAAATGTGAAACAACGGTTAACAATTATTAAAACTGAGTAATAATTTCATATGTCAAAAAATTAATTATTGTATATACCATATAAAGTTTAAAAAAAAATTATATGGAACTAAATATTTATTTATATTTTTTGAAACTTTGAGACATAAGTAGGTAGGTATATATTATGTTAAATTGCCTTAGCGTAGCTATTATAAAAATGAAACCTTATTTATGAATACATAATATATAATGCAATATATATTTATATATATAGTTAGGGTTCCGATTTTTAATTAGTATTTTTAATCTATCGTAGTTTTATGTACGTTTTTTAGATTTCAAGCAATGCGAGGAATATGGTTAGTTGGTCTTTTGTGTTCATTATTATTCCAACACACTCGGGTTGTCAGTTAGATATTTATGGTATAAAGTTTCAAGTAGCTTATATTATAAAAACGTACCTAAGATTTTAGTTTAGTAGCAGAAACTACTAAAGTAGGTTATTTTAATATTTTTATAATTTTTCTTGATATAAGGAAATACGGAAAAAACTAGGAAATTGTAAAATTTATGTACATGTTATTAAGATTATTTTTATACAAATAGCAATTTTGTTACTTATAGCTTGAAAATAATGTATAAGACATCTCTAAACCATTTTACTTGTTGCTAAAAATTAAAAGATTCAATCTTTGATTATTTATTTTTATGTAATTAATTTAATTAGGCTGGGATTGCATTCGATTTGTTTCTATTGTTCTTTAGTAATCAGATATATAAGGTTTTTGAGATTGTAGCAATTAAAAAATATACATATTCTATTTAAATTAAAAATTGCACATTTATATTACAAACTAATGTTAGTATTTATAGCGTTTAAGTAATGTAGTACAACATTTATATTGATAATTTTTTTTAGTATTCAAAATTTTTGGTTTTCGATTATTATTTAGTAACATTTCAAATTTATTTGTATAGTACAGCATAAAATTTTAATTACTTATATATTGTAAAAACCAATTGTTATAATAATGACCAAAAACCAAAAAATAGGTTAAATACAAAAACTATAATCTCTCAATTTTGTACTTAAATTGGATTACATATCATGTACTTCATTATTTTTGTGATTTAAATCGTCTTAATTATACCAGACAGTTTAATAAATCTGGAGATAAATTTGAAAACTTTCCAATTTTATTTCTTACTACTTTTTTTTAAAGGACAAGGATTCAATCACTAACAGAAAAAATTATTAGTCTTTATAAAATAAAAATAACCTTACAGTACATTTTATCGATAAAGCAATGTACTTATATGTAGTAAAAATGTAAATATTTTTAAAAGATGTTTTTTTTCAACATATTAATTACAGTGATTTTTTTTTATATTACAGTCATAATTTATTTAGGGGGTTTCCTTGTGAATTCATTAATAATCAAATTATTAAATTAAACCATCGATCATTTATTTTAGGTTTTATCATTATTAACATACATGTTATATGTTTTGACAGATCGCCATTCTGTGAATTACAAGACTCTGAATATCGTATACTTAGCAATAAACCCCACGCTAAGGTGTCTAGATCTAAGTCTAATGATCCATTTTTACAGTCGATCATATCGAAAAAATCTAAATCCGAATGTATTTTATGTACAAAATGTCATTTAGTTCAACGGACTAAAAGTTGGAATAATAATGAACCAATAAATGATGTAAGTTTTGAAAACGTTATCAACTATTACAAGGTATTCAAAACTAGCGACAAATATGTATGCGCAAAGTTTACTAGTGATCAATTCATAAAGAAATTAGATGAAAAATTACGTGAAGAAACTGTTAAATTATCCGAGTTTAACGAAAGTGTATCTATAGCATCAAACTTAAACGAAGAAGAAATTGATAAACTATTAAAGGCCAAAACTGAAGAGTTAGAACGACTCACTGAAAAGGATAATTATTCATCTTTTGATAAAAATTTATTACGTTTGGGAAGTGCTGAATTTGAATCTTTTGATGGTCCGCCAACTCGTATTTATCGATTTTCAAGTACAGGCATTGGTCTAGATAGAAGTGAAGGAAGCGTATTCACTATGACTGTATCTGAACAACAATCAGCTGCTTCATTATTAGCTAAACATTGGGGTCCTCAACGAGAAGTAACTGTTCAAAGAGATTCAAACAATAGCTTAGGAATTAGTATTGTTGGAGGAAAGGTAGATAAATATTAAAAAAATATACTTTTAGTTTTTAATTCTTCAGAATTGGATTTTAATTATATTATATTATTTAGGTAGATTTTTTTAATAGTACTAACACAAATAATAGTGCAGCAATATCAGGTATATTTATAAAAAATGTACTTCCTCAAAGCCCTGCGGGTCAAGATAGCCAGTTAAAAGTAAGTAATCTGTATTATACAATAAATTTGTATTCAATTATTACGCGTATGTTTGTAACGTCAGACTGGAGATAGAATATTGGAAGTAAATGGAACTGATGTTCGGCATGCTAATCACGATCAGGCGGTTGCAGTTATTCGTTCGGCTGGTAACCCAGTGATTTTTCTCGTACAATCTCTCGTGTATTGGGTAAGTTTCTAAAGTTATATTTTAGGATATGGTATTTATAAAATGTATGTTTTAGTCAGAAGATCAATATGAAAAATTAAAATCATCTTCGGTTATCGAAAATTCCTATAAAACATTACAAGAGCCCATTAAACCTGTGAATAGTGTGAAAAATGTAAAGATAAACTTTTTTGTTATATTTAATTAAATTTTAATGACGATTTTTGTCACATTTTAGAAAATTTCATCATGGCAACAGAAATCTGAAGACAACGATAAAAATATTTCATTTCGCAAAAGTTCATTGACCCTAACGAAAACAATGACTTCATTCGATCGTAAGAGATCTTTAAAATCCAACAAAAGTGAAGATAGTGATGACGATGATGATAATAGAGACAATGAAGGACGTATTAGAATTCATTCAGGACAAGAAGTAAGGCTTTTAAATACATAGTATGACTATTAATTTTTTTAAATTTATTTGTGATGGTTTTTTGATAAAATGCTCACTTTTTATTGTTTTGTATTTAAAAATCGCATCATTAGTCTATATATATATTACAACAAACATACGTGATACGTTTTGTAGACAGTAATAATAAAAAATAAAACTAAGTAATTATATTTTATATTGAGACAGATCTGGACTCTGAGATGGACTCTGGATCCATAGATAGAGAACTATGGGTTAGGTTATTTCAAGACGCCATTTATTATATAGGCTCAAACTGGATTATACATGTATTGTTTGTAACAAAAATACACAATATGATCAACCAGTATGTTTTTTTAAGTTTATTCATAATTATCATTGAAAACATTAAAATTTATTTTATTTTATGGAGGATTACGTTTTACATGGGATATGGCATAGAGATGTTATATTCTACTATAAAATCAAACTAGTAGGGTCATTTGGAGGGTGACAACTGAGGTATTTAACTAGATTGCGTATGAACTTCAACCTATAATTGGCACATTTAAAAAATATAAGAAATCTTCAAGAGGTCGAATTTGTCAACAAAAATTAATTATGAGTCACCTGAATCCCAACTTTCCTAAACTCGTTTCTGCTCTGAGGCCATTAATTGATGGAACTTCATGATGTAAAGTATAGTGGGAATCAGTCAATAGGTCGGGACACGTTTCCACCAAAAGTGTACATTTTCCTTTTCTAACAAATACCTGTTTCCATCAAATTATATTTTGATTCATACCCATTTCCACAAAATCCATTTGAGTCTGTCCAGTGGCGTAACTAGAAATAAACCTAGGGAGGTAATATAATACATTTATTATTACCAAAACTCTGACACCCCTCTCCCTCACCAGTTAAAACATATAATTAATTATATGTTATATACATATAATTATAATATATAATATAATATAATATAATTATAATTTTTGGAAAAACATGATATATCAGTAATTGACTTTGCCGTGGGGTTTTATTAGTGACTATATATGATAATTTAAATCTGAAAAATCAGTTATCATTATAGCACGGAATTATATGCATTAAAAATCAATCAAATATGCGCTAAAAAACCTTTAACATGCACAAGTATATGCACTAATATGTTAAAATATGCATTAAAAAAAAAAAAAAAATTGCATTCGAAATTTTGAATAAAACTTAATTTTTAATTTTTGATCATTCAATTAAAATAATACATAAAATAAATTACATTTAAAATTATGTAATGCTACTGTAAATACATATATGTACATGTATAATACTATTAGTAGTAATATTTTTCATCGGCCCATTTTTGTCAATATAAGCAGCGACCCACCGGGAAAATTTCGGTGTCCCGGCGGCCTTATCCACCCCTGGTTTGAGGGGGGGTTGTGAATTTGGAAAAAATAAGCATTTTCTACAGATGTTTGTTGGGGATAAGGAAGTAAGATTAAGTTAGGTTTATGAGTAAAATATTTAAATTACAAATTAAACTGTGCGACTTCTCACTACAGAAGGTTCTGTCGAGTGCCCGTTGACGATCACATTTAAAGGCATATGGATCGCCAATCAAATACCGAGACTCTTTTGGGTCCGGAGTAATTGGATTTTGATATTGTGTTTAATTATTTTATAAATAAAATAAAAGGATTCAAAACAAGAACGAGATGATATGGATAAAATATAAATATATTCTAATACATTTTTATATGGTGGAGAAAAGCTCGTACTGGCGTAAAACTTTTACCTTAGCATATTGTTAATTATAAGACATGGAGACATAGATCACAACGGATAATCATAATTTATAATTCATCATTTACTTCACGAGGGCCGCCGGAAGTATTTTCCACGCGCTGACTTACAAAATAATAAAAATAGTGGGTAATACGCAACTGACGAATACCGGATTAGGTATAATATTAATAATAATATGGTTTTTAAATGATACATTACTGACCAATTGGATAATTGGTCGTCGTCGCAAGACGCACCAGTCTACTCGTATATGTTGTGAACGACGGAACAGCTGCACAAAAAGTGAGCCAGTATAATATTTTACAGAAATATATGAAAACTGGCTCATTGAAATAATAATAATAATAATAATTATAATAATTGGCCGATACTTGATATCATACAATTATTATATGACCACTCACTAACACACCACACACAATTTGATAGAGAGGTGTGCAATTATTGAATGGCTGGAGGGAATTACAGATGTTTTCGTCCATCGGCGTTATAGGTGATGAAGTGGTCGCGTATTTATTTAGAATGGTTATAATATTTAATGAGAAAAACCAAATACGGATCCTCATCTATTTTTGGCAGTTACAACACGAGCGGATCAAAACCATCCTGATCCATGCACATTATTATCAATTCTCCGTTATCACTATATCATAAAACATGTTTTGGTTGATGCTCTTATAATTTTACTATATTATCTGTATTATGTACAAAAAATAATTATTATTGTTGTGTTACCGTTTAGTACTATTTTATATAATTATTAACTTTTTATTGTGCAATATGAATAAAAAAACAAAACAAAATGGTGAAAATTGTTGCCATATATGTAATAAAAATAAATATTAGCTAACTCTTTCATAAAAATAGAATTATATTATTAATTTGATTATTTGATTTATTATTTAATATAAAAATTTGATTTACTTATAAACTTAGGTAAATGTATTAAAATTAATTAGAAAAAGTATTATTTATTTTGGCATTTGAAAATTAATACATATTTTTCGGGACATTGACTTTCAAGCCCAAGTAGTAATTGAAATGTGTTTTTACATTGTACACTTTTTTTTGTGAGACTCTTATACAAACAAATATTTAGTAGTAGATATCAGTATTTTCTTGAATAAATAAATATAAATCTAGTAAATTTCAAAGTACATATCTAAATCTTGTTATTTTGTCATTAGAATTAATTAGATACAAAATGCTAGTGTAACTTGTATCCATTAATCAAATTCAACTAATCAAGGAACTTGTTCATCACTAGTATCACCACCACCGTATAATACAGATATATATTATATACAATATTTTATAATAATTAGAGCTGGGATTTCGATGCACTTTGAATTTTTTTCTGAAATTTTCTGTACGATGCTCGTTTTGTTATAAATATGTTTTAGGTATTTTTAAAAAAGAATAAGAAATTTTATTTTGTATTTTTTTGCATTTTTTGACAATTTTTGATTTTAAGGTCATTTTTCTCATTTTTTAGGACATTTTAAGGGTTTTTAAGTCATTTTTGGTGTGTTTGAATTTAAAATAAAAGGTTATAGACTATAGATTTTTTCTACCGGCGGATTAGCGTTGTTATGTAAGATATGTAATGAAAAAGTTGCTGCTGAAAAACGTTTTTACCATACAAAAACATATATCGAGAGACAAACATATAAATGGAGTACAACAAAAAGGAGAATAGAAGAAGAAGAAAAAATATGTCACAAAGTTTTATTATCTATATATCAGGTCACACAAATAGGTCAGAATACTTTTTAGATTTAACTCGTGCCTTTCTTTCATGTAATATTCCGTTAAGTAAGCTCGATAATTTTAAGTTACGTTCATTTTTGGAAAATATTTTAAATGGATAAGAAGGTGCACAATATTAATTTCCGGATAATCTTACAGCAAGTGATTTTATGTACTTTAAATACTCACCTATAACTTCAGTAGATTTAGAAAGGAGCTTTTCTATCTACAAAAACTTATAGACGGAGGAGATTGCTATTTGAAAACATGAACGCTCTCGTGATTCAGTGTAACAATAAAGAATAATTTTTTATTTATTAATATATAAAGTAAAATAAAATATTTATGTACATGCAATGTAATTTTTTGCGATTTTTAAGGACATTAATATCTCAACCCTAATAATAATATATTATAATGTCTATAATATTATATATTATTCATATAATCTGTTGTTATATCAAATAACAATAATAATTATTTTTTGTACATAATACACATAATACAGATAATATAGTAAAATAATAAGAGCATCAACCGAAAAATGTTGTATGTTATAGTGGTAACGGAGAATTGATAATAATGTGCATGGATCCAGGGTGGTTTTGATCCGTTCGTGTTACAACTGTTTAAATTCTATTTCATATTGTGATACCACAAAAAAAAGTACAGTAAAACCTCGATAAGACGGAATCGCTTGGGACCATGACATTTTTCTGTGTTAACGAGGTTTTCGTCTAGACGGGGTTAGTTATTTATATGTAATTTGAAATGGGACCAAAAAAATGTTCCGTAATACCGGGGTTTCCGTCTTACCGAAGTTCCGTCTTATCGAGGTTTTACTGTATTATATAATCGACTGTCGAGGAATTGTAGTAGCAAGTTATTGATGTTTTAAAGTTGAACGGAACGTTACAAAACGTTCCATATCGTCATGTTATTATTGTTATCAATTATAATACGAATAATATTCATATTTCATATTAATCAGCCGTTTCGCGTGTTCAAGATAAATCATTTTTTTCCTATGTAGAATTTGTAAAAACCAATAAAAATGTAAGATGGGTTACAACCCCTAAGCCCCACCCCTAGTTGTGTCACTGTATAGATTTATTATTAATAAACAAATTGCATAAATTTAAATTACTAGTTTCTCCATGTCTACATGTAAAGTAAGTGGTTCATATTTCGAAATTTTAAACATCAACGAACTAATAAATCTCAATATATACTTATTTTGAAAATTACCTTCAACTATTTTGATAGTTAAACTTTATAGTCCACATCGTCTTAAAACCACCTATATGAAATGTTTTCAATGTTTGTAAATTTTTGTAGTTTATAAACTAGTGTGGATTAAATAATATGAATGGAATATTTCATTATATATATATGTATATATATTTTAGTCCCCAACTTATTAAACTAAGATTTTTTTAAACGGTTCAAATAATATATATATCATATAAACAGTCAAACAGATTATTGAAAAAAAGTCATGAGTTTGACAAAGATGTCTATCTACTGTTTGCGGATTTCAAGTTTGTATATGATTCAGTGAATAGAGAAAGGCTATGAAAAGTAATGGATCAATTGAGGATACCAAGAAAGATCATAAGAATGATTCGAGCATGTGTGTATAGGCAGAGTTCGGAAAAAACAAATCAAAATAAAGAATAAAAAATAAAAGCATGAATAACTAATTTATTTATGAATAAATAATGATTTTTTATTCTGAATAATTGTGGAGTACTGAATAAATTTATTCGTTAAAATCATGAATGATATTAATTTTTTTTTTAACTTATGTATTATACTTACCGCAATCATGTGGTTGTGAGTTGTGCCCTATCAAGACCTAAATTTTGGTAATTAAACATGTTACTAGCAGAAAAATATTATAGAAATGTTATCACTTTTGACGTTGTAGATACATCGGTAAATTACCAAATAAATTTTTACGTAAATTTCACATAATTTAAGACTTTAATAATAATTAAATAATAATTCAAGTAATAACAGCAATAATAACAATTTGTAGTAATAATTATAACAATTATCGTTATAGTAACTATAATAACGTATGCGTATCAAGAATAATAACATTTATATATATATATATATATATATATATATATATATATTATTTAAGTCTAAATAATAAGTCTATTATTATTATTTATCGTAATTTAGGATTTAAATTTATTATTTATATGATTATAGGGATTAACGAATAATGAATAACAAATAACTGAATAATGAATAAAATATAGTAAATAAAAATCTCCAAGTAATGAATAACGAATAATAATACAAATTAAAATAATGAATAAAAATAAAAATCAATAATAAAATTAAGAATAAATCAACAAAGAATAATTTTTTATTCAATTAATCAATCAAATAATATTTTATTCGACCAATGCCTTACTCTGTGCATGGATCGAAATGCAAAGTAAAGTACGGAGGGAAGGAATCAGAAAAATTTGAGGTAAGGACAGGTTTAAGACAGGGAGATGCCTTGTTATCAGCACTTTTTAATATAGCCTTAGAATCAGCTATGAGAGAAACCTTGGCTGGAGCAACAGGAATAAAAATAGGAAATGACCAGCAACTGATAGTGGTAGTTTACGCGAAGTTAAAATAATAGCGGAGAGTGAGGAAGATCTTAAGAGAACTAATAGTAAACTGATAAAAGATAATGAAACAATTGGATCAATGGTGAAATAGGGAAAGACAAAGTACATGATAGTCACGAGACACAATCATGAAGCAAGATATTTGGAAGTGAATAATTATAACTTTGAAAGGGAAGCAAGCTTCAAATACTTAGGGGTAAAAATTATTGAAAATGCTGACAGTCAAGAAGAAATAAAACTAAGACTGGTAGCAGTAAGTAAATGCTACTTTGGACTAGTATCCCTATTCAAGATAAAGATGCTATCATGGAGAACGAAAATGACGCCGTACAAAGTGGTGATAAGACCGATTGACTCTAAGCCTGTGGCGCATGGGTAACAACAAAGATGGATGAAAATAGATCAGTGTCGTCATTTGGGGGAGGTGCAGACTATGGCAAATGCCCTACTCTAAGAAATTTTAAAAAGTCGGAAATTCTTTGTCCGATGATCAAATACTAAAATCAGTAAATAGTAAATATTTATTTACTATTTTGTACTCAGAAATCAGATAATATTCTCTTAAAAAATACACGTTTACGGTTTATTAAAAGGTGGGAAATACTGGTTTCTCCCCGATGTATGACAATCGTTATTACGCGAATGTTATAAATATTATTTTTGGTACCTATATTATATATCTATGCATGTGATCTATATAAAACAACAGTTTCCGTAATATCGATACTATAAAAATTGAGCTCATAATTTATAAAACAGTTTTAAAACGGTTTATTAAAACCGTTCCTATTAACTTCAAACTACGGTACATTATACTTGAGATATAACTTTATGTTTTTATAAATAACTTCTGTAAAGTATTAAATATACAAATAATAAAATTATAAGTATTTATTTAATTAGATTTATATTATTATTCCTTTAAATCTATTGATAGGTAACTTATAGCTTATAGGATAAGTAAATAAATGAATGTTTTACTATCTTTAATGTTATTAATGTATTATTTAATTGGGTAAATTGCAACGTTTCATGTTCTTTGTTTATCATCATGACATCATTATTCATTACTAATCCTTACATGTTTTGTTCCAAAAAAATATTTTATTGATAGTCTATGGTCCATAAATATTAAATATTTAAATATATAGGTAATCATAATTTTTAAAAGTTTTAGAAAAATCATCTATAGTTAGTAAAAATTCCATTCAAGGGAATACAAACAGTATTAAATCATTCTCAACAAATTTATTGGAATTAGGTTTTGGTTTTGTTGTAGTCAAATCATTAAAATAGGAAGGTAATAAATAAATGTGTATATATTTGTAAATAACGGTTGAAATTATTTAAAAATTAACAAAAAAGTATGTCGACAAGAGAAAATTGTATGTATAGGTTTACACTTGAACGTGAATAATTGCTAATTAAATTCATGGGCTATCCGTTTTTAATTAAAGAGCATGTTTATTATGAATGTGTAAATGGACCTCATTGTAAATCCAAAGACAATGATGTAAATGTAATAGAACTACTAATAAGTTTCTACAGTAAAATTTATGGTATTTAAAAAGGTTACTTAACATATATTTTTTACTATATTGGCTATATTTTACTATATAGTGATTACAACAAAAATTATAACGTGGTGCTCTAATCGACTGTAAATAAACAGACTCAATCAATTTCTATAACAAAACTCACTAGTTCAACGTGTTTCGCACAATATTATGTGTGTTAGATATTGATACGGTCCATATTGAACTCTGCAACGAGTTTAATTTTGTTCGCTCATTTTAACATTAAAATAAAATAGGCTTATAAATATTCTAACCGAAGAGGTTAAGCATTATCATATTTATGTATCATAATATAATCTATATATTTATAAATCATAAACTTAAACAAAGTACTAAAAACCGAATTTCCTCATGTACTTATATGTACTTTGGATTTCGATTAAATGAGATAAATCAAAGACAGTCTACTAACTTTATGTTATACTACTTTACGAGTATTTCCATTTATGGATAGTTTTTTTGCATATTAATAAAAAAATAATTCATGTACTTGTATGTGATATAGAAACTGATTCGGTGGGAACGGGTATTAGTCTAAATAACATTTGGTAAAAATAAAAAAATATAAATATAAATATAAATAAAATGTAATTTGGTGGAAAAGGGAAAAGTACACTTTTGGTGGAAATATGTTATGCCCAGTTAGTTAATAGTTCACCACACCGTGTTTATTTTAGGTGTATTATGGGGTTACCTGGAATAATGTTAACGAAGAAATTAAAGATCAGTGAATTGCAATGGTTGAGAATATAGGAATGTAGATATTTGTAGCATATTTTCAATATGTTTTTAACTTAAGTACTGAAATAGGAATATTATAGTATAGCATTTTAGTTATTTTATGGGAACTAGGCGTTTAACACGAATAATTTCGGATATTAAGCACATTATGCTGTGTTCAAGTTAGCCGGCAGATTAAGTTTAAACTAGGTAATAAATAGTTCAAGAAATTCATTCATATAAACTAAAAACTATACTACTGTTTTATAACTCCATTTTAATTAAATAGATAAATTAAGTAAAATTATATCTAATTCATATGTTAAGAAATGTTTAATGCTAATTCAATTTTTTTTATACTCTTGTTCAAATATTTTTTAACTTCAAGTACAAATTATTAGATACCTATTAATAAAGATAATTACATTAACCATTTGGCTTCATTATATATTATTTATATTGCACCAAAATGTATATATTATATGTCTAAGTTTTATAATGGATCTTTTATATTTTATTTTTTAACTTAATTTAAGAATTTCCCTTTTTTATTTGATAAACACTTTTGTCACTTTATAAAATTTGAAAAATTATTATTTATTATTATGTTCTTTAATTTTTATTTTCTTGTGATAAGAATTCTTAATAATATTATATTATAATAATTTAACTAATACATAAAAAACATAACTAATTTATTACGAGAAATAAGTTAACTTAGACTCAACCTTTCCTAATAAAATTAATTTTGAATTTTGAAGCAAAATATGTAATCATTTACTCATTTAATTTTTGCGATAGTGTGTTTGTTCACCATTATAATTTTGTTTGTATTCATATTTAGATAATGCGATGTAGTGCTGGTAATATAAAAAGATCAAAAGTAGAAATCGATGCTGATCCAGAACCAGAAGATGAATATGGTTATACTTCAAGTGAGTTTAATACTTTTAATATTTTTTTATCAAACCTTTAATTGATGAAGGTATGGTTATGGCTACGCGGCTTTATTTTATTAATTTTTGGAAAAGTTCCAACTATAAATTGAACGTTTATAACTTAAGAAGAGGGCGGGAAGAACAAAAAACATAAATAGAATAAAAAATATATTATGCGTACGTTGTTCTTGTTTTTTTTTTTTTTTTTTTTTTAATCTATAGTTGTTCATATTTTAGCTGGAGGATATCAATATTTTGATATTTATAAATACATTAAGTAGGGAATTCAAGTTGGCACATAGATTGGCATTATAAATATTGTTTGTATAATTTGCATTTGCATTGCTGCACCAACCAATATTATTTGGTATTTATATGTAATTTAATATTTATAAAAATTATAAGAAATAATATTTTTATTTTTAATTGCGCTGCTGTAACAACGCAAGATAAAAGAAAAAAAATTGACCAACCTAGTACAATAATATAATATATTTTATAAATTATTTAACTATTTATATTTATTTTATTATTTTTATCTAATTTTAAGTACCTAGCTATTTTCTATGGAAGTACTAGAGCACTGAAGTAAATATTAAATGAGATAGAATTATTTCATATAAACATGGTTGAAAAATAAAGTTATCTGGAGCAGTTTTAAAACCGTAAGCCATGTCACCAAGATTTTGTAATTAAATCCAACTATAAACATCAATTTTAATTTATAAACTTTAATTTGTAGTAAATTATTTGTTGGCATTTACGAGTATTTTTCATGAAAATCCGAACCTTAGACGTGATTCAATGCTAGGTTTATAATATTGTACCATAGAATACAACTATTGCATTAAAAACTGTGTTTAATGTCACATGAAGTGAAATTCTAAGTCAAAATCTTGATATAGTTAGTAAACAATTGTAATAATAACAGGTAAATTAGTAAAGAATGCATTGATAGAACTAACAAACAAAAAAAAAAAAAAATAAGTAAATTACTATCATAGTACCAGACAAAACTCTAAATAGATTGGTATAGCGAGTCATATCAGATATTATATTTGCTACCACAATAGATATATCAACAAATGAAGGAGAACTTTTAGAAAAAAATGCATATGTGTGCATATGTATTTATTTGTAGGTCTTCTATCAATATATAACGAACAAAAAAATAGTTAAAAATGCTGGTTATCGTTGAATGGTCTAGTAAAAAAATCATGTTATTTATCGGGGTTAAGAATTCTTTTGTAATAATTGGTTAAATCAACATAATTTATGAGATAATGATATGTTTCAAGAATAATTATTAATAAATTATGATTGAAGTATTTAAATTTATGAATTTGTTGAATTTAAGTTGAGCATCTGAATTATAGTTACAGCTGTTACAAACGTAAAATAATGTATATATTTTTAAATCAAGTTCTATTTAGAAGTTGTCAAATAAAATGCTACTTAAGATTACATAAAAAGAAATACGAATTGATATAATTATATATACAATATAAATAAAATTTAAATAAAATGACAACGAATATAAACTAAGAGTTGTTTAAAAATCTTTATTTTCAAAATGATTTAATTCGTGTTTTTGGCAAAACTTGGAAAACATTAATTTTTCTTGACATTTGACAGTGTAAACAAGAATATTACACTAGGATATTTTTAAGTAATGTAAATAATGAAAATTTAAATTATATAAACGGCTATTAAAAAGTATTTTTTGAGATTCTATGTGTAATATAGTATTCACAATCTGTATTGATCTATCTATAAAAACACATTAAAGTATATATTTATATATTAAAGTTATATATTATTTTTATGAGTATAAAAACAATACTTGATATGTCTATTGGTAATTCCTAATATTTTACAAGATTTGTCTATCCTTCGTTATAATAAGCAATAATTATTTAGATTAATCTATTATGTATACATTGTGTAAAAGTTAATTGACAACTCTCAATATCTTTGCGTAGAGACCTGTAATTTGAATTCTGTTTATTAGTTGGTTAATATAACATAAAAATACACAATTTTATGATCTTTGCATTTTTTTTAACTTAATTCAACAAGCGCAGTACAAATTTTCTTTTCTTAAATGGTAACGACCTATTTTAACATCACTAATTATTTTGTTCCTTATTTGTTGATGAATTTTGGTAATTTAACTTTCTAAATATAAAATTGACCAAGTTACAGCAATTAAAAAAAAAAAAAAGGTAAAATGGGCTTGATTTTCTGTTTTTTGACTGTTACTTTGAAAATAATAATGCTAAGATTCTTTAGACTTGATATTTCTATCCTTATTTATTAAAGTAATTTTTACACGTAATTATATTTTTCACTAACTTGTGCAAGAATTATAACTTATAGCAGAAACACTGAAATAAGTATGTTATTTATTTCATTATATTTAATGAACCTATTGAATTAATAACAAATTTATTTCTCATTTAAGTTATAAGTTTATTTAGTTATTAATTAATTTATATACATAACAATAAATTGTTCGAATTGTTGTCCGCTGCGAACAAAACATTATTCAGCTAGCCGTTTAAATTATTTATTGCAACTGAAATTTGTTCAGCTTTCAGTTGATTGCGTGCTGATGTTATTTTATCTTTTAAATGTTAATGATTTATAGGAGGGTTAGCATACCCTTAGGTTCCTTAGAACATACTTTGAGAATCGCTGATCTAGTGGTGTAAGATCAGAGGATCGTGGTGGCCACTTAAAAGGTCCGTAAGTTTCTATCCATCGATTTGTAAGTTGTGATTTTAAATAATTGCGAATTATTTTTTTATTTTAAACGGGACAATACTCTTTAATAAGTAGTAATGCAGTAAAATCATAGCTTAATAAAATATCAAAAATTTAACTAAAAGGTAAGGGAAAAAAAGCAATATTAAGAAATAAAACACAGTGATGGTAGTTGCGGCCTTGACAATAAGAATAAACAAAATAATATTAATAGTATTTAATTATTAATCACACATTTATAATTATAATTAAATAATTAAATAATAGTACATAATTTAAATTAATTTAAAAAAAAAAAAAAAGAGGAAAGAAGATAAATTGCTAGTATTGGAGTTTTGGTGTAGGCGGTGTTGAAGATAAGTTGGATAGATCATATAACAAATGATATAGTATTCAGAAGAACTGGGGAAAAAAGAAGTTTTTTAGAACATTTGAAAAAGAGAAGACTGAATTTTATAGGACATTCCTTAAGACACAATGGGCTAATGATAAGAGTGATAGAAGGCATAATAGAAGGGAAAAACACAAAAGGTATGCCGCCCTTAGAATACATCAAACAAATTAAAAATTATGTAAATGCAACATTCTATCATGACCTGAAGAGTAAAGCAGAGAATCGAGATGAATGGAGAGTTGCTTCATACCAGCCGAATGGCTGTTGACGAAAAAAAAAATTTAATAACAACCAAATCTGTGGTAAATATAAATTTTGTTTAAATACACTTCGTGACATAAACAAATCTATAACATTAGCAATAATGATAAAGTTTATGATTAAACTCTAAGAAAATATGTTGAAAAACTATAGTTGTTTTTGTAAATTGGAATAAAAAATAAAAAATTGGATTTTCTTATACAATGATCAAGTATAATAAAATTAATCATAGATAATAAATCAGAAGAATCAGTATAACCATTTAATAAATCGTATAAAAACATAATGACATTAACATTTCTCCTTAATTCACAATATGTAAAACTTATCTGAGAGATTTGGAAATTAAATGAGTCCCTTAAGATTGGTATATTTAATTTATAACATAATAATTTAAAAAATGTATTTTAAATATTTTCAATTATATCTTTATATGAAGAATAACTAGGTGACCAAACGATTGAGCTAAAATCAAGATAAGTTCTTACAAGAGAAAAATATAATTTTTTAAAAAGTTAATATTTTTAAATATAATCGTATTTCTATATGTGAATTCTAACATTTTTTAATTATAGTATTAATATGTAATAAAAATGACATATTAAATTAAAAATTAGTCACTAATTCTTCTAGAGAAGTAACACTGGTGATAGTATGGTTATCAATTTTATAATTATAAGTTATAACATTTTCTATACGAGAAAAAGTAATAATACTACATATGTTAAGTGAAAGGTATTTTTGACGACTCCAAGTAAAAAATGTATATAAATTTTATTGTAAAATAAAATATCAGTTGAAGATTTAATTATTAAAAATATTTAAGCATCATCAGCAAATAGAAGAATATTTAATGAGCTATAAAATATTGAGTTTTAATCATTTGTAAATAATATGAATAAATATGTAAGTATTATATGTAAGTATAATATAAGTATATGAGCTGGAGCGCCATCGTGTTAAAAAATAATATTTCCTCTTAGAGCTAAACGAATATCATCAAGAATCAATAAATATTATAAAAAAATAGATAAAAAATAACTAGTGGTGTTAAAATAAGTGGTTCTCATTTAAGGAAAAAAAAGTTATACTGCGCATGTACTTGTCTAATCGAGTTAAAAAAAATTAAATATCATAAAAATGTGTATTTTTATTTTATAATAACCAACTAAAAAACCGAATTCATATTGCAGTCTCTACGTAAAGATACTAGTGTTGTCAATTAGCGTTTACACATTGTATGTATAATAGATCGATTTCAATAATTATTGCTTATTATGACGAAAGAGAAAAATCTTGTAATAAAAATATTAGAAATTATCCATAGAGGTATCATGTATTGTTTTCATATTCATAAAATTAATTTTAAATTATCTTTGATTTCCTATAGTTGAGGTATAAGTTTTTATTACACAGTATATTTAAGTCTTTCCCATTAGTCATAGTTTAAAAATTGTATAAGCATTATAAAATATTCCTGACCATAAAAAGAATTTATCTTTTTAATTTAAACTTAATGGAGCAATGTATATTATATATGTATATATTATTTTGTTAATTATTTTTTTTTTTTTTTTGTTAACATTATGATTACAAACTTTGATGTAACGATGTACGAAAAAGAATAACTATTATAGAAGGCTATGTATATAAAAATCGTTTAGAAAAAATTACAGTTAATAATGATAAAAGTTAAAATCGTCAATGAATTAGTTATAAAATCATTAATTTATAGAGAAATAAATGATTTCCAACAATTGAACATTATTTGATAAATTGATTGATTTATATGTTTTATTTTAAATTTTATATTTTACAAAATTACCAAAGTAATTAAGAAATATATATTGCTATTATAAATTACTAAACGAGTCTGAACTCTAATTTATTATATACATTCTCTATCCCTAAATTTTAATTTATTCAATTTAATATACATCATTTTAATTTATATCTTTGTTTAAGTGTTTAAATCTTAATGATAACTTAATTATGTTAAATATAAATTAATTAAGGAAAATTTATTTTAAGTTTCAAAATTGGTATATTTTTCTGTAAATAAATTTAAATCGTCATCATGGTCTTCATTAGGATCATTAGTAATTGTTGGTTGCTGCATTGAATTCGTATAATTAAGTATAAAAATACAGTTATAAGAAAAAAAATATGCGTTTGTCCAAAATTGTGAAAAGCAAATGCAAAGAGAAAGATAAAAACATGATATAGGTAATTGTAATAATAGATTAAAAAAAAAAAAATCTTAAAAAAATTAGAAAAAGTATAGTCGGAAAAATTGAACACGGTTTTCTTGTAATGGTTCAAACTCTGAACACGGTTCGTAACACGCGGACCAAGGAGAAGAGAGAAAAGTAACGAAAAAAACAGGCGTGTGCGTAATGTATCGCAGACGCCGACTACTAACTACCCATTGTTGTTAGTATTGCATTATTGTTTGTATGCGCTTATATATTATTATTTGTGCTGAATGGAATGAAGCAAAGCGGGTTTCGGGTCGGTTTTGAATGAACAGTCAAAAGGTCCGTCGCGGGTAAAGACGATGTAGTAGGGACTGCCGGTTGGATGCGGCCGACTTCAATATAAAACTGGGTAACCGCGTGGCGGCAGATCTTTTCTCCAATCAGTGAATGGGCCGCGCTCGGATTGTCCGCTTCGCAACCGCCGTCGTCGTTTTCGTTCGCGCCGAATGCGGGTGATTTTGAACATTTAAAATGTTTTCGCTTCCTCCTTCCCCGTCGATTCTCGTTTACTCGTCAAGGGGAAACAAATGAAAGAAGCAAAACGCACCCCTTGTGTATATACTTGCATTTCCTCGTCGCCACCGATCGGCTTTACTTACTGCAGTGATAATTATTTTGCATTAATTTTCTGCAAGATGTGCAAGTCGATGGTCTGACCTCGGGCGAACCCTCGTTAAGCTTGTCGTGCCCCCGCGTGACGGAAAAGCGCGCAATCTACATCCGCCACTAACGCCACCGCGCGTCGACCGACGGCCGTCGCGTCTCGAACGCTGCTGAAGCGACGTGCGTCCTCGTCGTCGTCGTCATCGCTGCCGTCGCCGTCGTTCACCATCGTCGCCGCAGTCAACATCACGGTGGCAAGAATGCACTGCCGAGCGTTCGACGTGCGTCAGCTGCCGCAGTACGCGTTCCGTGACCGCCGCCGTCGGCACGATAATGTCAATTATCATTAGCGGTGGCGCCATAGATCACGATCTCCACCGCGATGGCAATCCCTGCGCTGCACCGCTTCGACAACATCATGGCGATGCAGGACGTGACCGCCGTATACAAGACTGTAGACGGCGACTTTGAGCTCGGTAAATTTGATATTTACTTTTTTCTACCCTCCCCAGACGGATTTCGTTCTCCGCGCGGGGTCGATCGGGGTCGTATATGATGTTCAGCCAGCGGTTCTCATTTCACGTCGATCGGTGTCAATCGCTGTCCAGTCGTTTTATCCATGCAGAGACAGAACGTCGTTGTATGGAATGCATATAAATGATGGTCGTAATGTAATAACGTAAGGGTACGTTTTTCGCGCGTTCTGGCCGAAATGCGGGGTGTAACGCACATAATCGCTATACGGTTTTCGAAGTATACAAAACGGTATTTGTTTTGATAAATCGCATCACTCTGCGTTTTTGTTGATCTACACCTGCAGTTTGGACGTACCGGTTATTGCGAACGAAACGGCATTATAAAACCGTCATCAAAGGTTATGTAGGTTTGAAAACAAAAATCAATATAAGGAAACCTACGCTCAGGAAAAATATTTTTATTTATTTCAATTGTAACGCTACAATATATATAAACACTCCCTAATGTTACAACGCATTTTCTCAACCATCAGTAGTGTACGAATTAATTAATTGTTATTGTTACTCTTCTAAGAAAATGTAGTAATTTCATCGTTTTTAACTAAAATAGTTCTAAAAAACTACTACGGTTCCACTCTACTTAAAGTCAGTAAAAAACATTTTTACTTACTTCCATATTATACTTTCACTTTTAAAATGACATTTGTAATTATAACAACAGTAATGAAATCGTATAATTAAGTATTTTTACATATTTAAATTGCTGAGTTCATACATTTCTAAGTCAAACATATAAATAATATAATAATTTTCGATCAATTAAAAAATGATAATTTTTTCTAGGCCCAAATCATAAAATACAGTGCCATTTTTAGAATTTAAAGAAAAGTTTTAATATTTCAAATATCTGATTCTGCCAAATTGCCAAAAATATTGGAAAAAAAACTCGATTAAATATATACATATATATTATAACATTTTAAAAGATTCAATTTATATTGACTTTTGTAAAAAAAAATCAATCAACTATTCTTATTGTATAATTACCAAAGTACCATTATATAAAATAATTGTTCCGTTTTACTAATAAGAAAAATGTGAATGGTATAATCCTCATAATTATAGAAGAACATATCAAAAATATACAGCACTCTATAAAAACATTTTTATTGATTATGCTTATGAAAATAGTCATGTTTCAAGCAAGAGTTAAAAACATTTATTTTAAATTTTCGTTAATAATTTTATAATCTTAACATTTTAATTTTGCAAAAGCGGTTTATTATGTAATCATTTTCAAACTAATTTATTAACTTATTATATTATATATAGATTTAATTTTATCGTTTTTTTTATTAAAAAATGTTCCATCTAAAAATAATTCATTTTTAGTTTAAGTTTAGTATAATGTATTTTTTGACTATATTAAGTGCAATTAGTAGTGTGTTTGATTGAAGGTTAGAAATAAATATGTAGTTATTTTTGAAAATTATAAATCCTAGTTGCTGATTCTTTAATTGTTAATAAAGTTAACAATAAATAGTAATATTATTAAAATTATATAATGAATAAAAAATTATTCTTTCTTATTAAAAATAAATAAAAAGTTTATATTTTATTATATATTATAATTATTATAACCATAAATAATAGTTAGGTATTCACTTTGTTTCCCAAAGCGCATTATTGGTCCAATGTTTGTCCATTTTTATTTATATATCATCTAAATTTGCATGTCTATAAAATTATTGACTCAAAAGAAATTAATTAAACATATTTTATATTTAAAATAAACTAATCAAACCAATACGTAATAATAAAAATGTTTCAAAAATATTTGATAAAATATTAAAATATATATTTTCTCTTGCGTCGCTCAAAATCTCTGGTTATAAATACCGATTTCCTATAATTTTAATTTATTGATTTAATTACCAAAGGTTTTATTTTAAATTTTGCTAGTTAAATTTTTTAGTTTATATAATAGTATTCCGATATAGATTTTTAAATATTTTACTTTACGATTTAATTTGATTGTTATTTTTCACTTTTAAACATTTGCTGTAAGATTTTATTTAGTCAAACTGTTTCTAATTTTTTTAATTTTACTAAAAATGTAACTCTTAGTTTTAAAATATTCTTCATAATAGCATATTAAAGTTTAGTAAACCTTCTTGGATATTTCAAATTATTTTTCTTATTTTACTATTATTTGTCTAAAGAAAATCAGATCAAAAGTATTTAAATGTATTATTTAAGTGGAAATTCAAATGTTATAATTAGAAGAAAAAATGTATTGTTAGAAATTATTTATTTATTATTAATTCAAATGTTTCTATTACCTTTAAATACAAATAACATTAAAAACCTAAACAAAATAAATCAAAAAAATATTTTGCTAACGCATGGTAAAAATTCAAGTTTAAAAGTATGACTGATACATTTTGAGATACACTGGATAGCCACCACTATGAGTGGTCATATTTTGTGTTATACGAGTACAAAAAGTCGAGAAACAAATTATATGTTTAGTAATAAAAAGCTTAAACAATAATATCGTAATATTTTTTAAAATATATATTTAAGTAACCATTTCATATACTCGTATATATGCCGTTTTAGTACGTATGCTTGAGCATTTTTATTTATATCTGTTTAATTAAATTGCGTAAATTATGCTTGTACGTTATTCAAACAACAATTCGTTACCGAAGACATTTTTTTTTTAATAAAACCATACGTGAAAAAAAATTGCTTTATATGGAATTGTATTTCGAGGACGACTGGATGGTATTCATACTCAACATAGTCTTTTTTGCCTAATTTTCGATGACTTTGTACCTCATAAAACGTGAAAGTAATTTACGTCTAAAATTATCATTTTTTCGACATATGTGTATGATGTGTGTGTGTGTGTGTGTGTGTGTGTGTGAGTTAGTGTGTATTTATCTAACAATTGATGATGTGATCCAATTATTCATATTGGAAATTATATTTTCTTTTCTTTTTCCATTATATACGAATGATAAGTTTAATTCAAATTCTTTTTCGATAAGTTAACGCGTATACTATCTTAAAATGAATAATTATGTACAACAAGACAATCAATCATTTGTTTAAAGTTTGATAATCACCATACATGTTTTAAAGTGTTTATATCTCGAAAATATGAAAAAAAAAACATTTAAATAATTTAATCGTTTTTCCTATTTCAAACTAAAATCAATGTTATAAATTTTGATTGTTTTTATCAGAGATAAACTGAAAAAAATTGCATATTTTTAAAATGTATAGGCTTATACACTATTAAATTGTTGAAAAATAATAGTGAATGTAATTTATGAATATTAAATCTATAAAGTGTACTTTATAAATAGTTATAGATTATACAAATAATACATCCATTACCTAATAATTACTATTTTATTATTTTTATTAAGTGTTTTTCTTTAAGACACTTAAGAACTTACTTAAAATCACTAAATTCAATGTATATTTGTTATTGATAATATTGTCAAGTTCATTATTATAAATAAATCAATAATATAATTATTATAATACTGTACATCAACTTCCAATTCTTCAAATGTAGATAATAAATAATAATAGTAAATCATATTGCTTATTGCAATTTAAATAGGTAATCATTTGAGTTTAATAATCATGCATTTAATATTTATATATATACACAATAGTTAGCTTTTACTGCTCTCGTTCGTTATAAAACCATTTATTTTATTTTAATTAATTATTAGTACAAAGAAGTTAGTATATAAAGTACATATTTTTATTATGTAAAACCGGTCTATAATAACTCACTATTACACGTGTATAGTTATTATTGTATACATGAGCATATAGTATAAGTACCCTGCTTTATTTGAAAAATTATTTATGATATAAATTAACAAAAAAAAGGTTTACTAATTTTTTTAAATAATTTTATCGATTTTGATTTTTAACATATTGTCGTTCATAATAATAATATTTAAACATTTTATTTTTCACCGTACAATTGTTAAATTACATTAAAAAATAAATGATCTGATAACTATTGCTGTATACGATTCCTTGTATACTTACAGCATTAACAATTTAGGTATTATAACAAGAAGTATACGTGTATAAAAAATTGTGTTTATTCATGTGAGTCAAGTCTATCGTTGAACCTTGAAGTTGCATTGGTCTGGGTATTTAATCTAAATTATTGTTTAACATTCCAAATATATTGAATCCTTTAATAACTATATGCTCATGGATCATTATATTAAGTTCAGTAATAGGACTGTTATTATATCATCTAGGACTACTCCTCGTTTTTAATGCGGCGTAAACGTTCATTTTACAGTATAATATAATATGTGCATTTTGTGTTTTTAACTAAATTGGCATATAATTTATATTTGATAAAATTGTGCTTTAACAAATGTCGATAGACGCGCGAAAACACCTTTCGTCACGATATTTGTACAGTAGAGTGGTAAAGTACGCACTATATCGTCTGTGCCTTATTAAAACAATATAACATACACGTGTTTGTTAGCGTATTAATGATATAATAGAATACCCTCGAGAAGAAAATTACCGATTTATAGTATAATACATACAATATTTTAAACCCGTTATGTATAACGTAAAACTTATAATCTTTTGATCGAAGTACTTCGACATGAAGGTCTTATTATCTCAAGTGAACAAGGCCATCATTTACGTTTTTTAAACCTAGACCTGGGTTTTTATTTTCCTGTTTTATTGAAATTGATCGTCGTAGTTTTCCATTGTATACGTTAATAATTTAACTTGACATAATAAGCACTTGTGAAAATTACCCAACCATTACATGATGAATATGAAATCCGTTGCAATTTTTATTTTCCATTAGTGAATTATGAAAATTCGAGTTTAATTAGAATTTAATTCAATGAGAAACTATTGGTTGAATTACTTGAAATTTAAATTAAATGCAAATTTAATTTGCATTGTTATCTTAGACAATGTCCTATGATTTTATTTACTATTTTATTGTTTTGCTCTTTTCAAATATATTTGGAATTTTTTTTTTCTATTTTTTAATTTTAACAGTAACAAACATAACATGTATAGAGCTATTGCATGTTTAATTTAATTAGTTTAGTATTTTATCGATAGTTATAGATTCTAGGCGTTAATTAAAATAATTAATATAAAAGTTTTATAATTTTTTCTATATTATGTTATGGTCAAACGATTAACTTTTTAATATAACTGTATATAGCTTATTATTTGAAATATTTAATTTGTTGTTTATGTTAAGTCAAATTTCAATTATTTTATTTCGAAGTATTTGAATTTTTTATTTATTATTTATTTAATTTATGAAATTACTATAATATAATAAATAATATTACTATAATTTTCATATTATGACAAATTGACTACACTCAGAAAATTTTTTATTTTATTGTAATTATAAGTTTTATTTATAGATGTAAAACCTCTTATAATTAATGAAAATTATTTTATATTCTAAATTTTTTATGTTTTCTTAATAACTTTACCTAATAATAAAAATATTATTATTCCAAATCTTTAAATATGTATAATTATCTATATATTTTATAATGGTAAATTGTTATATAAACTAACTACTTTTATCTGAAGAATATGTTTTCGAAGTATTCTTATTATCCAAAAATAATAAAATTATTAATAAATAAATGCTTAGCCTGAAGTATTAATATATTTGTAAAATACTACTGGTTTGAAATTAAAAATTCATTATCAGGTATATACCATGTTCATAAAATTATATTAAAATGAATTGTTATATACCTACTAATTATAATTATTTTAACTATTTTATTGACTTTTAATCCGAAACCGATTGTACTTTACAAATATAATAATACTCTAGACTAAGCATATATTTATTTATTTATTATTTACGAATTTTAATTTTTATTTTATTAATAAATTAAAAGTTTTTCAGATAATCAAAATATAGAAAATTTTTAAAAATTAATTGTGTAGCCGTTAGAAAAAAAATAATTTTATCATAATTAAAAAAAAAATAATAATCCTCTGGAACTTAATATTTAGGCGCAATGATTATTTATTTTAGTATAATGTTAAGTGTTGGCTTGATAATTTTATCTCCTATGTAGTACCTATAAAAAAATTAAAAATTAAAGTATCTTGAAATTCTTTTTTCTGGTTTTAGTTTTATACAACTCGCATATTTAATTAATTAAAAATAGATTTATAAAATGTTATTAAACTAACATTTATAAAAACGTATACTTGAATATAACAATTGTGTTGAAAGTATAAAATATGACAGAATGTATACATGACACAAATCATAAAAATACTAAAAAATAATTTTTTAATTTTTTAGTATTTTTGTTTTGTATTAAAGTCAATTATTTAAAAAAATATTCACTATATCCATATTTAAACGTTTAAAATAACTTAAAAATCTTGACTATTTCTTTTCTGGTCTACGTTTAATATTTTTATCAATAAGATTTCTTGATTTCATGTCGAATGTAAGTATTGGTTTTTTTATGTTACCTAACTGTGTAATTTAGTTATAACTGTAGAGCTTCAATTTTTATTTCATATTTTATATTTATAAAATATTTAATATTCAAATTTATATTCTTAACTTTTTCAACGTCAAATGTAGTTTTTAAAAAGTATTAAAGTTGTGGCAAATATTTTTTAAATATTGATCGAACTTTTCACAAAACTCGTAATTCGTTATATATAAGCACAATTATTTATTATGTTACTTAATATTTTTGAACAATAACACTACATTATTTACCGCTGAATCGAGATAGGCGTAGTTGCGTCCAATATTAATTAATTTTACAAGCATATATAATCTATTTTAAAATTTAAAATGTTGATAACATTAAATTAATTATCATTCTACTTCCATGTAAGTACTACTTCCAAATATAATTCACAAATATACAGATATGATTTCGACTATAATAATTCTGATTGGAATTTGGAATATGCGTGTATGCGTGTGCGAAATATATCTAAGGCCAGTTAGGAATTGTTACTTAATGACGATCGGTAAAGGGATAGCGGGCGCCGGGAAGGGTTGATGTTTGATACCAGCAGAAGAGGAAGAGGTACGCACAGTAGCGCGTGGTATTTTGTATAATCGATACGTTCGGGATGCGGGTCATTCATGCGTCGTCGCATCCTCCAAACAGCCACCGTTCTGTATGTACGCGTATCTACGTGCATGCATTATTTTATTACATAATACATGTACATATGTTCTTGAGTTATATTATAATATAATAAACGTGTGTATATTTGTTTTTTACGTGCGTATTATTTATGTAAATAATATTTATTCATAAATAATGCCTACATAGATAAACGTCCTTGGTTAAAGTTGAAATCCAACGGGAGTCGTTTAACAGTGTTTAACTTTGTATAACTTCCCCAATAATATTATATTATATCTAAACGTTGTTTTTATAATACTCTAGGAGAATAATATCTATCGATTTTCACTAGAAATCTGAAAAAATATAAAAAGTAACTTTATCCATACACTTATTGCACAAACCATTGTATGCCGATAGTTATTTTTTTTACGGTTTTACACCCGTGTGCGTATGGGTTTGTGTGTGCATTTTGTTTGTCTATCTACGAAAGTAATATTAGCGAATTTTGAAAGCCAACGATTCAGGATCCGTAATAGAAATCATACTTGATTTCATATTGTTATTTATAAAATGTATGTGCACATGGTGGCATATATTTTAGTAAGTGATTTTTTTTATTGTAAACAATACTCCACAACAAAATATTATAAAATATTTTCAAACGTTTCAACTTACCTTTATGTATGAATTTAATTTTTTTTATATTTTTGTAGTATGATTTGTCTTATGAAATGTTTTTAAAATAAAATGGATGTTTAAATTTAACATACAAATATTAAAGATATACAATTACATTATTTATACATGTTTCGTCGTTGATAATAGATAATTTTAGTGGCAAAAATATTAAAACCAATCATTGAAATTAGTGAACTTTTTTGATTATTATATTCAGTATATTTACATTATTAAAATTGTTTGATTTTTTAAATTTCGCTCATTTAATTCATGTATAACTAATATAATTAAAAAAGTATTTATTCAACAAAAAATGTTTCATTGAGAACCTGAATCCTAACCAAAGGTGGACTAACTCAACATTTAGGACCCAGCAATTTGCTTAAAATGGCCCTGGTTTAGTTAATTAATAAACCCAAATGTTTTTACTGCGTTTAACTCATTAACCGATAGTTATTTAGGTATCTACCAAGTATCGATAACAATACGGTCTATAGAGCCATTATTAATTGATATAAATATAATAAATAATATTAAAAAATAGCTTAAATAAAATTAATAATATTGTACCTATAACCTTCCAATTTCCTGATATTAATTGTATTAAAAGGCATTATATTATGTAATAATACAAGTATAGTATACCTAAAATACTACGGCGTGTACTGTATAAATCAATATTGTTACTCTTATTATAAATATTTATTAGATTGGTCCAAATTAAAAATAATGGCTCCAATACAAAAAGGCTCAGGCAACGATCGTCACATCTTCACTCGAGTCAATCTCCCCGATCCTAATTCGTTATTATTCAAATTAAATGTGTAAAATATAGTTATTTTAATGTTATCATTTAGGTACCATAATTAAAATACAATAGGGTAAAAAAAAATATAAACTATCAATTATGTATTAAAGTTTATATACAGTATTTAGTTAATGATCGATTTCTCAATTTTGTACAAATTATGTTAATACCTTTGCTCATTTAAATTTCAACTTATTTACATAACTTTACTACCTACATGGAATTAAAGAAGTGTAATAAATAATAATTTAACTAAAGATTAAGTGATTTGCATTTATTAAATAATATATTATGCGATACATTGTATTGTTTTACGTACGATTCCCATTTTAATATCACATATCTTATATTAATAAGGCATAATTTAAAATTTCAAGTATCAAAAATTAATAAGTACAAACTTAAATTAATATAAATACGAGTTTCATGAATTTCGCTTGATTCTATAGATATATTCGAATTCGAACATTTTAAGACTTAGTTAAATATTAATATTTTAATATTTGTATTAATATCTAATATATTTAATTTAAACATTAAAATGTCGTGTTCATATATAATAATACAATAATTTAAAATATAAGAAAATTATTATGTCAATTAATTATTAATAATTAACTATTAGTTGTAGTCTACTATTAGATAGTCATTTATAATTTTATCTATATATTTTGGCTGATCGAAATAATGATTTACAAAAATTTTTATTCTTTTGATATTATAAGATTAATTAATATCATTACATAATAAATATAGTTGTCAATAAATATATTTAGTTATATAATTGGATAACTTGTATGAAAATACTAATATTATATACTCTAGTATAGTAGAACCTCAAATATCTGGTGTAATGGGATGTAGTCACACGAATTAATAAAATCATGATTAATAAAGAATTTTCATTTAACCATTTTAAATTACATTTTTTATTCTTTATTACATTTTATTTGACTAATGTTATATACATACATATTATCATATTTTAAAAGTATCAGACCTTGAAATATGAAGTAATCAGTCTGTTATTGTGGTTTAAAATGATTTTTCTTAAACTCATGACTTCATGGGAGTCAACATTTTTCGTTTAAGAACTTCAGGACATCAACTACTTTTATAAATCTACTTATAATACAATACATTCATTTTTTATTTATTTAATATTGCTTATCATCCTTAACTTACGTACCATATACTACTTACGCGCCTATGCCATTACTTTTAAATTTTCAGAATTACGAGCATGATTAATCGCGAACACGGATAATCGAGATCCACTGTAGGTTAAATTTCTAATTCACTAAGTATTGTAGTATATAAAACATATGTGTAATAATTATTATATTTTTTAGTGATTTGAATAAAAATAAACGCGTATCCATTCCTATTTATTGTGTTATGTCGAGAATTATTCAATAAATAATATTAATAAAAATTCTAATACTGATTTCTAATACTGAAATTCTAATAACTTTAAAACTAAACAATATGTATAATATTTTAATTAGATGTATACCTACCTACCTTTTATATAAGATTTATCTTAATGAAAATAAATGTATTCAAAAGAAGATAATTTGATTATTTATAAAAAATAATTCACAACACATAATATTGAATATTAAAATAATATTTGAAAATAAAATAAATAAGATGACAGAAAATATTAAATTTTGTAATTATATTATTTTCATCGTATTACATAATAATTGACTATTCAGGAATTTGCATGATAAAAAAACTCTTCAACACGTTTATACTTTTAATGATATTTTAAACTTAAAAATAAAATACTTACACTTTTTAATTTAATTTTTTTACGAATAATCATTTATACTTTTTGGATTTTATGCAGAGAAAAAAATTTCAAACCGTCATTAAAAATGTTTATATTACATAAAATGCACTTAAAAATATTTAAATATAATATATTGTACATTAAAAATGAATTATAAATATTCGCCTTCATTATATTTGTAATAAATAAAACAACATAATAATAAAATAAGCTTATAAAATTGGTGTTATCCTTAAATATGGCAGTCAGAAATTCATTTAAGATATTTTAGCATTTTGTACGTTTAAAAATGTTATCGAATTGATCAAACGCACATGTAATTTTATAATACATACATTGAATAGGTATTTTAGTTATTATTTAAATTATAAAAATAAGCACTTATTATCATATTTAATAAAAATAATGATTTAATTGAATTATTCTATTAAATAATCTATTAGTTTATAATGTATTATTATAATCAAAAGTTATACCATTAGCTAGTTTAAAATAAATTCCTAATATGGACATCGAAAAGAAAATTTTATCCAGTCAATAATTTACTTCACCTTGAAATTTAAAATACAACAATTATGAATCATGAGCAAACGTATAATATTAAATGTTTAAAAGTGATATATTTAAAGTTAAGTTTCATGTTGCGGCTATACACCTGCGTTTGTAATAATAATATTTTTCATGTGTTTTAATGTTTTAAAACATCGTACACATGGGTATTATATTGAGTTATATTATTGTAGTTTAGTATTTATTATTATATAATTTAATTAATTTATTATATTTATTTTATTTCTGATTTGGGCAGTAACTAAGAAAAAAGAGCTTAAATATTTAAAAAGTTTATAGTAAAACATTAAAACCGTAAAATCAATGAAATTTCACTGCCGATACTCTGAAATAAACTTTACTTGAACAGAACATACGACTTTATTTGGTGGTTCGACGGACGACGTTTGTATCTGTCAAAATTGTGGTTGAAATATGAAAAAGATAAAAATAAATACAATATCTTGGAGGATACGAATAATCGGGATTCGTAACTTGCCTTGTGCCGCACAGCGTGTCGTACCACTTGACTATAAAATTGTATTCTGCGTTGCACTATGTTGATAATGAGAACGATCGTAGCGTTTATTGAACATTTGTTAAACTCAATACTTTTTTTACTGAACAGTAATGAATAATTTATTTTTAATAGTCTTCCAATGTACAAATCCAACAAAAAAAAAACCATTTAAATATAGTAATAAAATTGAATTTAAATATATATTTGGTAGTTTTATATTTATTGAGGTAAATATAAAATTTTCCCAATCATAATTTTTTCTTGTTAATTTATTTTATCATATCATTTAAATTCAATATTTAAAATTAATTTAAAATTACCTGAGTCTTTTTTATCGCTTATTTTAACAGTTTATCAATGATTTCTATTATAAAATCTAAGTTAGGTGTAAAAATGGAATCTTTGTGCTTTGTCATTAATACTGGGATATGAATAATTATAGAAACAAATTAAAATAAACTTTACCTATATTATGAGTTAATTTGAGTTAAAGAGTGAAACATAAGCCCCATAATAGAAGCTTTGTTATTATCTTTACAATGCTCTAAGTAAAAATTAAGGTTAACATAAAAATCAGTGGGGCTTATAAGAATATTTCCTTGTCATTTATTGATGATAACTTGGTGGAATTAATAATTGTGTTATTCATTCATAAAATATTCAAACTCGGTGAAAAATATATTGCACATCATAAATAACCAAAGTTATTGATTGGAAGTTATTCATACTAATATGAAAAATAAATACCGGAAAAATAAAATAAACATTTAATATTATATAATCAATATTCGTTCAAAAATTGTTGAAGCATGTTATTTTGTTATTTTGGATTTTCTTTTTTGAGATTAATTTTAAGTTATAATTTTGAAAATTGGTGTTATAGATAAAGCAAAGAAGAAGTATGAAAATCTATGTGACGGCAAGGATGGTGGAATCAGTGAAGTATTGGTAGTAATGTTGGAGAGATCACCTGGTTCCGGTCTAGGCCTTAGTTTATCCGGTCATAAAGATCGTACAAAAATGGCTGTCATGATATGTGGTCTGAATCCCAACGGTCCAGCTGCCAAATCCGGATGTTTACGGGTTGGCGACGAAATTTTGGAGGTATGGATTTCTCACATAAAAGATTAATAAAATTGCCCCATAAAAGTTTTGTAACAAATATCCCACGGAAAACTTGAAGAGCATGTTTAAACGTCATGTTTTATCATTGTAAATATATTTACAAATATATATAGCGCATGCCTTGGAATCGTATACTTATTTTCAATTTTGTTTTCAACCACTAATAATGGTTAAAAAGTACACCAGAGGAATATTTAGATTTTTTTTAGGTGGCTGGGGAATTTCTCCTTAATAAAATTTCACAACTCAACCAATTAAAAACAAAAATTTTTATTGTATAATCATAATTTTTTTTATCAAAATCAATTGAAATGAAATAAGTACATAGTTATTAATTATCATTTACAAAATTAATGAAATAAAATACTTACATAACAAAAGAAAATAAACATAATCATAAAGAAACAATTTACTTTAAATTTAAATTTAATCGTTACTATCAAAATTGTTGTATGCATAAATAGATATAATACATAACATGAATAATTTGAAACTAGTAATTCATGAACTTCTACTATATACATTTTACAGGGTTAAAGTAGACTCAATACAAATTATGTACACCTTGTAATTTTTTCGTAATAAGATAATTGTGAATATTATATTTATTAAAAACAATAGAACAAAAACCATAATGTACGCAAATACGAATTTATATTATCTTAATATTATAACCACTAATTTAAAATAAGTAGTAAATGTGTTATTGTTTTTATCATGTGCCCGCATCGTATGTATTTAGTTTTATTGTAAATCTTTGAGACAATAACGTTTAATCAACTTTATAAGTTGTATTACTGTATTATATTATTGTAATTTATTAGTTAATATGTTCATTCATATAATTCAGACAATCCAACGATAATAGTAAATTTTAACTAATTAAATTTAAAGTTAGGAACGGGCGTTATTTTATCGCACAATATTTTGAACGCGTACAAAAATCTACCGCGCGTTTTAAATCTATACTAACATCCGAACGTTTATTTATGGTGCGTTATTAATCAGTAACTGCGATATTCATGATAAATATATATTGTTTACTTCTATTTAATATGTGTCTATATTTCAACCAGACAACAGCATCATGGAAAAAAATAATATTATTTGGTTTTTGGATTATTATTTATAATAAAATAGAAATATGTGAATTCATCCTTTAAATTTGACACGTTTTTCCGAAAATGCATTTAATTTAACTTTCGAAAGTATCAAAAGAGATTCAGTGATTTTTTTTTAAATTATTTCCGGATGATCGTGTCGGCATTTGATGAACTACCAACTATGTATCTTGGCTGTTGATACTAAGTATCCAAATAACGAATAAACGAATATTGAAAATAAAATAATCGGTCGCGCGTCGTATTACTGTGTGTGTGCTCTCCACGTAGATATTATTTTAATACATTTCGACAGAAAGTTTTTATCACACGGTAAAGTCTAGGTAGAGACAACTGTTTTCGAAGTGTGACACTCGTGGTGTGTCATCTTAATTTACTTAAACAAAATGCGCCGTAATTTTACTGTTTTGCTGTAAAATAATGTCCATATTTTCCTAACCTTATAGTGTTTTAATGACTAAGAAGAAGTATGAATAATGAGGAGGATTGGAGTGTACCTAAGAGAGTACCAGAAGGCCAATAAAGGTTTCTTCTGAGACTCAGAAGTTCTTTTATTAATAGATGTAGTTGTAGAAAAAAAAATCAATAAAATATATGTGTATACTGTATAGACGTATATAATATATATCACCGGTTCTTAACCTTTTGTAGAACACGGACCTCGGATGAATGATTTTTCGAAATTGCGGACCCCCTACCAATTTTTTGTCGAATAATTTTTTTTTACAAAACATCTCATGTTATCATAACCAAAATTATAATAACTATTTTATATTACAAATTATAGAGATAGAGATAACAAAATAAACACGTTTATAATTATTTTTATTAAACTTAATTTTTCATTTTAAACTTTAACAACACTAAATACTTTAATTAAAAAAAAAATTGTAGTAAAAATTATTTTATTTTTAATATTCTTAAAATTTAATTTTTATTTACATTTTTATTTACTCAATTATTAAGTCTTAATGCGATGGTTGACGTTGTATTTCAGTTACGAGATTTTGAACATCGGGGTCAATACTTGAAAGCTTTAATCGTAGTTCAGATTCGACGTTTTCTATTCTGTTTCGAAACTTATTCTTAATATAAACAAGAGCGAAGAAGGCTTTTTCTCATAAATAAGTTGTGTGGAATAGAATTAAAACTTTCAGAGCTTTACTCAGTAATTCTGGATAATTCTTTCGAACATGCAACCAAAAATTGCCCAATGACTTTTGATTGAATTGAATTTTTGAACTAGTATCTGTAGACATTTCTACAAAGCTATCTTCCTTCAATGACGTCAGTCCATTTATTTGATGAATATCAATTTCAAAAGGTTGTCGAATCCAATTTCTACTTATATTTGGGATAGGAAAGTAATCACGGAAGCTACGTTGCATATTATCCATGTGTTGTATAAAATATTTAAAATCGTTATCTGACAATTTATCTTCAGTTGATTCAATAAAAATTTCGAGATTTGGAAATGGATCGTAATTCTTCTTTGACAGCCGAAGACTCCACAGTTCCAACTTTTTAATCATCGCTTCAATCTTATCTTCAACTTTGAAAATTGTAACTTGTATTCCTTGAAGACTTAAGTTAAGCGCATTTAAATGAGTAAATAATATATCTGATAGATATGCTAAAGTAGCCAACCAAGAATAATCATTCACGCGTTCACTCAACGAAAATGATTTATGTTCGATAGAAAATAATCTTACCTCATCTTTCAATTCAAATAGACGAGAGAAGAGTACTTTACTTCGAGATAACCAACGAATTTTAGAGTGCAACAGAAGTTTATAATGTTCATTATCTATGAATTTGCAAAGTTGTTCAAAAATTCTTGAATTCAATGATTTTGATTTTATTTTATAAAATTTACAATTTTTACAGCTTCGTCCAAAACTGTTTTCAATGGTATTGGTATTTTTTTGGGAACTATAGCTTTGCGATGAATGCAACAATGATGCCATGTGACTGATGGTATGATTTTTTTAATCCGTGCAATTAATCCAGTAAATGTTCCTAACATTGTGCGAGCACCATCTGTACTAAATCCTGCACATTTAGTCCATTCAATTTCATTCGCAATAATATCATAAATTCATTAATTTTCCTCGTCCGTTGTGTGTACCATAGTGGTTACGAACAAAATGTCTTAGGAAATGACATTTTCATATTCGTATCTCACATAACACAGTAAAATAGATTTATTAGTTATATCAGTACTTCCATCTAGTTGAAGACTAAAGTTGTCACTTTTATTAATTCTTCTTAATAACTGTTCTTTAATATTTACTAATAAGCTATCAATTTGTTTTTTCATTGTATCATTTGACAATGCAATTTTATTTAAGATATTTGCAGCTTCTTTGCCGATCATTGCAGAAACCAATAGCTTTTGCAACTGGTAATATCAAATCTTCTGCAATCGTGTGAGGTTTCCCTGATTTCCCAGTAAGTAAGGAAACTGCAAATTATGCTTATACCAAAACCGTCATAAAATCCATTCGTGTGTGGCGGCCTATTGCGGACCCCCAGGGGGCCATGGATCACAGGTTGAGAACCGCTGATATATATAATATATTACACACTCATATGTATAACCACTGATTATAAATAGTATTTATAATCAATGGTATAACTAATATTACTATTACATAAAAAAAACAGTATTTGAATGTTTGTTTACAAAAATCTCAAAAGCTATTGGACTGACTTCAAAAATCTTTCATCTAAGGCCTATTAAGCCGCCACACACGAACGGATTTTATGACGGATCTGGTCTGACGGATTAAATTCTTAGGTCCTCGATAGATTTGGTCCGTCGGACTAGGTCCTAAGTTGTGTCCGCTAATAAAAATCCACTTTATTTCGCGGATCGAATCCACCAGCGGACTAAATCCGCTAGTTATTGACGGAAATCCTTTGACTTTTGTGCAAAGGATCTAGTCCTTTAGTCTTTCAAAACGTACTAAAAGACCTGCGGATTTATTTGACGGAATACAGTTTCCTTATCAGTCATTATTGTTATGTTATTAATTTGTGCTAAGTAAATGTTATTTTATACTCATACATTCTAAATATATAATTGATATTTAATAATATGAATAAACATAATAATAATAATATGCCTTTGAGAAAAAAAAATTGATAACTGCTGCAGGATTGATGGTCGTTTACCATTATACCTCGAAGAAAAAAATGAAGATTAAGTGGGTCAAAAAAAAGCTCACTAGAAGGGACTTGTTTGGTCATATGCCATTATTAAAAGAGTTGAACGAAATGTAAAGAATTATTATTTAAAAAAAAAATTCAAACAAAAACACTGAGATTTACAAATTAATAAATTTAAAAAAAAATCTTAAACTAACCGTTGATAAGTAAATAGATGATATTGTATCAATGATAAGGATAAAAGAAAAATTATTATCAATAAATAAAAATTTCTTATCAATGTTCGCCGGACTCAATCTTTTTAATTAGTGGAGAAGCGAGAGACTTAATCCGTCGGACTAAATCTGCTGGATTTTCAGTTTTCAAAGATTCAATCCTTAGAACACCATACACGGTAGGACTTTTTAGAAGATTTAATCCGTCAAAAAATCCGTTCGTGTATGGTGGGCTATTAGAATGCTGTTATCCCAGAGTAACGTAGGTTATATTCATTACTTGAAAAATTAGGAATCCCTACTAAAACTTCAATAATATAAGTGGAAATATAATAAATATAAATCCCTGTGTTCCGAGTTTGAACTACGGGCTCAGTGGATTAACTTTTTGTATTTTTTTTTACATTTTTTTTGTCTTCTTTTTACATATTAATATTATAATTGGTTGAGAAAAGGTTTTAATGTTTAATACGACTTGGAAAAATTGACTTGATATCCAACAATAATAATAAAAGTAAATTTGTATTTTCGTCGTTCCGTCGTCGAACACTATATTGTAGATATAGCGGAAGAAATTGCCTTAATACCCCGTATACCTATGAATTCTACTGATTTACCTTTCCAGTTTAAGAAAATTCAATTCTCCATTAAAAATCGTTCGCTATTACTCCCGATGGTTTGAAAACAAAAATAATATTTACTCTGAAGTATTTAATTAAATTAAATTAATAAATTGAAATATTATTTAATTTTATTTAAGGAAATATTTAAAAAAAAATCGTATTATATGTACTAATGATGCACAAAATAGGTTATTATTACCTCATGATTATTAGGTTATTTAAAAAAATTGTCTAAAATTAAAAAAAAAAATTAAAACAGAATAATCCGTACAGTGATTTTTTACGCGCAATGATGTGCACTGAGGACAGCTATAAATATAAAAGAAGGATAAATTGTAGGTGATACAAATTTCACCAGGTCAAATAATTCTAATCTATGAAAAATATAGTAATAGCAAAGCGAAATAAAATAAATCCTAATCACTCAGTACTGAAAGCCACAATAAATAATTTTATCACAAGTAAAAATGTTTGATGCCCAGTGAAGTGGACACGGATCAACTTGTATTTACATATATATACGAATATACAAATTTTGATGATTTCCATCGAAAATTCAATTTTCTACAATTCTATAAACTTTATTTATTCCATAAGTACAGTTTCCACATTTATGAATATATACCGAATACAAATTACATATTAAAAATTCGAAACTTCATCAAATTGACAAAAATGAAATAGTAGATTTACTCTATTATATTTGTTTAATAACGTAAAATGATATATACAATTCACTGTGATTGTACGAGGTAATAAATAATAAATCCATAATAAAAGACCCAATTTATGAACGGGCTTACAATACGACATGGTAGCTTTTTTTAAATTTTCTGTCTGTAAGTGTATCTTAAAGGACATCTGTGATATAATGTTATATGTACATGAAAATCCCAAGACCAAGCTGAAATCTGATATGGTCTATGTGCAGTCGTGGAACCTTTGTCACCTTTACATATACTACTACTGTGTTTTGGTGTTACCATAATTCATCATCATACCCACGTATAATGGATTTTTAGATATATATCGGCACGGTCAGTTATCTTCTTCACAGACCAATACGAAACTATGGAATTTGTTGTTCATGTCCATTCACCGAAAATAGATTGTCTGGAAATCGTGTTGTTTTATTTTCAAGACTAGTATATGACCCTTAAGCATAGAATAAAATTGCCATTTTTGCAATTTATTTTCGTGTGTACTTATAGAATTTTTGTATACCCGTTATATACAATGTGTTCATATTTATTTGTTATTCCAGTTATTATTACTACTCCTAATTTATTAGTATGAGTATTATTATTGGTTTTCATGCAATTTTTTGAAATATCCATATAAATATAATTTTGGATTATGGTTTTATGTGGCCTTGAAATTTTAACAATCTTATCGTAAAGCATAGCGTTAAGTAAAAAGCGTATAATATTATAATTCACATTAGTTGGTGCTTAATTTTTCCATTGATTTCTTTTCTCATATTTGATGTCGCTTCAAAGGTAAAATACAAATTTTACCTTGTGAAATCAATGTGTGCACTACTATAGTTGACTGTATTGCTCCATCTAACCATAGTTGAACTACAATTCTACATTTATAAATTCATCGAATAACAACAATGTTTAAGCTGTAGCTTATACATGTAGAATTTACTAGTACAATATGTGAATTTGTATGCATAAAAAGATTATATTATACGTGTATATAAATATGGCCATGTTCACGGACCACCTTCCCTTTAGCGTACTCATAACTTATTCATGGATACATAACTACCCTTCAGGCTTTGATATTCACTCGGTAACGAAGGATACGACCAGTGAGAAGGGGAAATGGGTTTAATTTAAAATGCATCACGTTATATTGGCTCAGAATCTCGTGACTCATAATCGTCAGAAGGGACTTTTTTTTATTGACAGTAAAACCTATTTTATGTCTATAATCTCTTATGTAATTTTTTAAAAAAAAAAACTTCAACACGAATGATTCGTTATAATGTAACCATTTAATTATTTTTCATTTCCATTGTATTAACGTAAAATAAAAAAATAATTTTGTAAAAATTTATCTTCTTTAGCTTGTTTATAATGATACTAAAATACGATATACCAACATTCGTTAATAACAACGAATATTTTTTGTTGTAATATGAAGGATCTGAAAAAAAGCTGACATATGCAGCTGTGATGTATAGAGCACGATTTAGCAAGTTATGGTAGATAAATGGAAGTAGGAGTGGATTCGGACAAAAACGATTGACCTATTTTGGGTTCTCCTGTAGGCTTAAAGGTCAAATATGTATATATTTTTCCACTATAGCAAAACACTCTTTTGTAAAATAAATTTCCAATACAATATAATTAAAAATGAATAATACATTTTTTATATTTTATTTCTTTAAAAAATACTTTTAAAATTATTTGTTGAAGGGCGTATTGTGTTTATGTATTAAACCTGGGTGGTTAACTAAGTGATATCCTATAAGCAATGTAATACTACTGAATAATAGTACCTAGAAAGTATTTTACTTATCCGAATTTAATACATTTTAATAAAATTGATATAATATAATTGTTTAGTAGTACATTTTATATAGTATAATGTTTTCTAATTTTTATCTCGAGCAATTTCTAAATAAGTACAATAAGTCCATAAATATATACTTATCATTTAAATAGCATATAATACTATGTATCTATTTTAATTTATTATTGAAGGTATTCTAATTTTTTTAAATTTCTTATTTAAAAAACGTAATTAAAATTATAATTATAATTATAATTTATAGTTATTTAAATTCAATTCAATTAATAAAATTTTCATTTATTAACCAACGATAATCATCATACTTATGATTACGATGTATGATAAGCCATGTTTAATACAAATTGTAAATAATAGATAATGATGATAATAGTAAAAATGTATAAAAATACTTTTTTTTTTTTTTTTTTAAAAAAAATTTGACTTTATTTTGAAATATTACAATCTATACAAGGTGTACAATAAGTAATAATTATGGTGAAAAGAAAGAAAAAACTATGAACTAATGATGACATGGTAGGAAATCTCTCATTAGAGACACCTAGTGGCTTTACAATAAAATTTACAATTTATTACAATAATTTAATTTAAGCAATTTATAAAATTTTTAAGTCGCGGCACCAGTTCCGCTTGAGTCTTCTAGTTGGATTTCCGGGTAGTGCTGGTGTAGCAAGGTCCTTGATAAGTTGGTTGGGGTTGGATAGAAGTTTTGCGTGGAAGCGTTTGTAATATAGAGTGGCTGTATCGTTGACAGAGCGGATCTTGATATCGGAGTTTATAATGTTATTGGAGACATACCAGGGTGCTCCTGTAATTAGACGACAGCAAATATTTTGGAAAGCTTGAATGGTTCTTTTGTTTGACTTTTTGGCAGAACCCCATACTACCACCCCGTATGCCCAAAGTGGTTGTATGAGAGTCTTGTATAATAATATTTTAATGTCTAATGTTAGGTTTGAGCGTAGGAGTGGCCTTAGTAGGTGCATTCTTGAATTCAGCTTTTTGCGTTTATTCATGAGGTGAGATGACCATGTTAGTCGTAGATATTTAACTTCGTTTGAATGAGGGATCATAATATTATTCATTGTTATTGGAGGACAGTAATGAGGCCTAAGAGAGAAGGTAATAAAGGAAGACTTTGTTTCATTTATTTTTATTCTCCATTTAACGAACCATTGAGAGAGGATGTCAATGTGTGTTTGTAATTGGCGACTTGCAGTGGTATGATCTTTGGCCGTAGAGAGGATTGCGGTATCGTCTGCATAGGTTCCGAGGATAGTAATAAAAATACTTAAATAACTAAATAAATAATGGCCATTTACAATTGTTAAGTACTAATACTAATTATTACTGTACACTTATTATAAATTACTTATGTTAATGTATAACTTACATTTAATGTATTCAATATTTCAAAAATAAAAAAATGGATGATAAAAATTATTAAATATGAATTATAAAATTTGACATATTTAAAACGTAAATGTATATTGTATTTTATACTTAGAACTAACTCTTGAATGACATATGATTATGAAATTATATTAGCCGTTTTATATTGTAGTGTACCAAAGTTCCTTATTATCTTTCAATGGGTTTATATAAATCAAATGTTATATAAACAATACTGTGACTTATTTTTTTCGAATTAATATTTTTATAAAAGTAAAAACACACATGCATAGAAGTATACGATGAACATAAATATATAATGCATATGATTAGAGTAAAAACAAATAGCAATTTTATAGATGATATAAACATTGTGTACTTGTTAATTAATCGATTTTACTGACAATGAAATTACACTATAAACATGTTTTATTTGAGTATTTGAAACTAGTAGGAAATAATTAATAGTTGAAAAATCTAGTTTAATTCTGATTGTGACAAGCTTAGCATAATTAATAATTATTTTATCGTGTTATTACTTTCTCTATGAACTTAATATTGTGGGGCTCTAAGACATTTTTAGTGTACCTTTTGCATCTTATCGCATTTAAACATTTTGAACATTTATAAATAAAATAATATTTATTATATGTAATAATTACATATAATATATAAAAAAAAACACCAATAAAGTTTAGAGAAATGAATTTGTGCTTAATATAAGTTATAAGTTTATAACCATATTCATTATCACATAAATGCGCTTGTTTTCTCAGTAAACCTTGATTAAAAATGAAAAATTACATTGAATGAATATATATTTTGATAATTGGTTTAATAGTATTTATTTAATTTTCTTGAAATTAACTTTGTAATATAATTAATAGAAAAAATTAAAAATGTTATTGTTTTAAGTATTTAAATATCTTAATATTAATATTTGTTTTATAAGTTTTATTGGATGGATAAACTATTATAATTATTTATAACATAAATTTAATTTCGATTTCAAAATATAATTAATTTTATATTCATAATATATAATTGTTTTTATAATTATTTTATTTTAATAAGATATTTCAATAAAAATATATTATATTTATTATTAAATCACTTAATTATAAGCTATTAATAAAATAAAACTAAAATTGATGTTTAGCCTAATTTATTGTAAAATTGTAAAATTACATAAAATCAGTTACTAAAAATAGTAAAAATAGTATCTCCGAACAATTATATTATAAAATATAAATTATTCGTCGATAAATTTGGGTTAAACTGAAAACACATTTATGATTAAGGATTTATTCTAAAATTATAACTTAATATAGCTTATATAATATATAATATCATAATATGAATATTTCTTAAAATTTAAACTAACCACATGCATATTTTTTTTTTTTACTTCGTGTACTGTGATAAAAGTTAGTTAAAGTGTTAGTTGCAACAAAATTTGTTTTATGGATTCTAACTCCATTAATAATCTTGGCCCGTCATTGACTTAGTTTTTGAATTAAGAATCAATAAAAAGGTTTAACTAATCCAATGGATTAAAAACTTTTACACGTTAATTTTTTTTTAGGTTAATGGAGTAGTTTTACATGGAAGATGTCACCTAAATGCTTCAGCCATAATCAAAGGTATACCAGGACCGATTTACAAAATAATTGTCCTGAGGTAATCTTTTACTATCAAATTATTTATTGTATAGTCCATTTCGTCCGTAATAAATTTTAACTATCGCAAAGTTACCTATTAACTGACAGAATTATTTGAGATAAAAATGTTTGTAATGTTCGAAGCCATTTATTAAATGTTATAGGAGACCAATGGCTCTAGATGAATTAGCTGTGCGACCAATCACTCAGTTTCCTATTACGCTTGATGACGAAGTAAGTATCAACTTGTTGTTCAGTATTTATTATTTTTTCCAGTACTTAAAACTAATGTTGTTTTTGGCAGACGCCGGAAGAGAAATATGCCAATTACAAAGGTCTACGGATCGTTACTATGAAAAAGGTAAATATTTCTGTTTGTATATTTTCTATAAACATGTATAATACACCTATATACCTATATACCTTGTAAAATATAAAAATATACTCCTGTCCAATATAAATATGTAGGCACTTGACTATTTTTTCTCAATTCCTGTATAATAAATATACTTATTATCTGTGAATTTAACTAAAACCTCAAAACTTGCTTACAAAATTTAATTTTGTCTACTTTAAAAAAATGAAATACATTTATTTATACTTATTAATACATACACGCACATATACATATATTTGTACATCTGTATGTATGTATGTATGTATTTATAAATATACATAATTTGTATTTAATATCACATTGTACTCACGCTCTCACATCTCTCGCAGGATTAACCACTTATATAATGTCGTGTAGTACAGTTGATTTGATATGTTTCCTATAGCCCTGTATCAGTTTTGCATACGAAGGCCAAATCACAAATTCACCCACACAACAGGTAAAAGAACACAGCACACTGGATCGTTGATTGATGGTTTTTTTATTTTTTTATATTTTTTGTTTGTTTATTTATAATTTTTTTCTTAAAATAATATAACTTTGCGTAAAAAAAAGTGTAATCCATATCGAACATAAGAGGGCAACCGCAAAATATAATACCTATAATTTATTTGCGTCTTATATGCTCGTTGAATTTATGATTTTCAACCGTATGCATATAGTTCCGATGAAAACCCATAAAACACATTCATGGTTCATACACCTTAAAATACATATACACATGTTGTTTGTATATACGACATAATTGTTATTCTGCTATATTATAAACGTAACTGCAGTGAAAAATATGAACGAGATAATCAGTGGTGTTGAGAAGATTCAAAGCGTTTGCCCTCCAGTGTTCTGCGTGAACGTCGTTATAGTAAATATTTTGAGGTGTAAATGTGTAATCGTTATATTTTTGTTTTATTTGCATGTGTTTTACTAATGTAAAATATAATCATATATACGATATATTACATATATCTGACTACTGCTGCGAGTGTTTTAAAATTTGAAAATAGAGTTTTGACATACTTACATACAATAGTAGTCTGCCATTAAAAAAATAAATAAAAAAATATAAAAAATACTAACAGCAAAACGTAAAATATTTTGATTTCAGAGTCCTCATGGTCTAGGCATAATGATTTTGGAGGGGAAACACGCGGAACTCGGTACCGGTATATTTATATCCGACATACAAGAAGGAAGCCCGGCTGAACAGGTAAATAACAATAGTTTTCTAGGAAATGCGGTGTTGTACTCTTGCACATTTTTCTGTTTGATAAAAAAGTAATAGTTCCACGTCATTTCAGCTGTACAAATATTTGCTATAAAAAAAAAAAAATAATAATAATAATAATAATAGTTTATCTCCCACCGAAGTGTTGAACAAATTATTTTACAAATATTCTTACACCAATTATGTCTATTCTTCCTTTACAGGCGGGTCTGACGGTAGGCGATTTGATTTTGGCTGTAAATAAAGATACATTACTGGGTAGTAACTATGATGCGGTGAGTAATAAAATTAATAAAATAAAATGTTTACAAAATTCAATTCATATTAAATTCGCGAATCGTCGACGATTTTTCAGGCATCATCATTACTAAAAAAAACTGAAGGTGTTGTTACGTTGGTGGTATGTAACCCGCGTAAGGATGACAGCGGAACGGCTGCAGACCAGAAGAATGCGGAAAAACCCAAACAACCGGAAAAACCGAGTAAGTCAATTGTTTTCTGGTCGACTTTCTTTTTTTTTTAAGTTTCATTCATTACGCTTTTTATTATTATGTTTTTTGCTGCATGATTATGTTCTAACATTGCATGGGTCATACTGTTTTAAAAAAAAATAATTTTTATTTAGTAAGTATGACATTTAAAAATATACGAAAATTGATAGTTAATTATTGGGTTTCTAAGTATATATTTTTTAATAAACCGTTTTTTAATATTAGAATCTCAATCGCCTGTTTGTTTGGATCATTCAGTCGAACCACCGCCAGATCCGGCCACTGCTCCAATAAAACCTGGTGTCGAATCGACGATCGAAATCAACAAGGACAAAGTTGGCTTAGGTCTTAGCATAGTAGGCGGAACCGATACATTGCTGGTATAGTAATAATAATAATAATAATAATAATAATATAATATCATTTATATACATTTATATATATATATATATATATATATATATATATATTAGTAGTGTATTGCAAATCTGAAATAAATTATAAGTTACTGTTCACACCACAACTTTCTGTATTGTTTAATGTTAATAGGACGTAGTCATTATTCACGAGGTTTACCCAGATGGCGCTGCAGCCAAAGACGGTAGACTTAGATCCGGTGATCAGTTGTTGGAAGTGAACGGAGAAAACTTCAGGAATATAACGCACACCGCAGCGTTGGGCGTTCTACGACAAACACCGGCAAAAGTATGAATTTGCACGCAATAATATTACATTATAATAGGCAACCCTCACGACCCACATTAAATATTGTCCATATTTATTATAATATTTTCATGTAATTTGCATTGTTACTACATGATTTTATTTATCACCATATTAATAATTTGCTTAGGTGACCATGGTTGTGTTACGAGACGAGTCTTGCATTCCAGACGAAAACGGCACCGAGTCCACGGACATATTGACTATTATGGACACATTCGACGTGGAATTGACAAAAAAGCCTGGAAAAGGGCTGGGGTTGAGCTTAAAAGGAAGGAAATCCGGTTCAGGGATATTTATATCAGATATTGTAAGCTTAATAATATTTTAATATCGTACTTTAAACTATTGTAATTGCACTGAGCATGGTAAATTATATTAAACTGACTTTTTTTTATTGAATATTGTACATAAGGGCATAACACATGATCACATCACAAAAATAAATAAATGGTCGTTATTTTCAATTAATTTTAAAATCAAGTGAAATTTATAATAATAATAAAAACATAAGAACATGGTCCCTCCCCTCCCTGCCTTGAGTATATTAATTTAACTGATATATATATATATATATATATATATATATATATAATGCCTCAGTTTGTGCGCGTATTGGTGACAGAGGTAGGCCGCAATCCACTTTAAAAATGTTATGATCCTACAGGTATGTGTCTCACCCTGTTCCAACGTTTCAAGACTTAATATTATTATTATTATTTTTTTTTTTTTCTATTGAATTTGTAATTATTATGTTGGTTTTAAAAAAAATTGTCAATCGGGATGAGATTTATAACAAAATAATATGTCAGATTTTTAAAAATGTTAATTAAGTTTTATAAAATCTTTACACTAAAGCAGTAGTCGACAACTTTTTTGGACTCTTGGACTACATTCACAAGTTAAAAAAGGTTCACGGGCTAAACAATACATGACATTTATATCCTATTCAATTAAATTTCCTCGTTTTGAAATTTAATGCGGGCCGTATAAAATAGACGTGTGGACCAGATACAACCCGCGGGTTACCAATTACCGACCACTATACTTAGGAAAAATTAGTGTATTTGGAGAGTGAATAAAAGGTCGTGAACATCGTGATTGAAGGAGCTACCATTAGTGACATTTTAGCTGTTGAGTATTATTTAAATCATTTAACCGAGTATACATGAACTGCGCCAACATTTTTATCTATGTTGAAAAGGTATGATTTAAATCATGTCCCATTTGTAAAATATACAAAACTATTAACTTATTAAGTAGTCACTATGGTCGTGTATTTTTTCAATTATATCACAGAAATTGTAGTTTTGTCCAAAACCATAGTATTCGTAAAAATACGTTATCGAATAACTACTGCGGTAATACGACTACTGTAGGTTATCACTACATCCAGCATAGGTCTACTTGTACCAATAGTATTTGTTTTAATCAGTGACGACGACCGAGCAATTCGTGTCGTAGCGCAATTCGTGCTTGAAAATTATTTTAAACTTTAAATTTCTTAAAATTGATGGGCCTCTAAGTTCGGGTGATGTTTAATGGCGATGTACGATCAAAATTTTCACAACATTTTTAAATACAACAAAATTCGTCTTCTTCTTCGGTTAATTCGGCCACTAGGACCATCCCGACATACATCCTTGCCTCCAATTTTCTCTATCCGCTGCCTGTATCCTCCAGTCTAAACCTCCTTCTAACGTTTTCACATCATTTCTTACTACGTCTTCCTATCTCAAACGTGGTCTTCCCAGTGGTCTTTTCCCAGTAGGGTTTCCTTCTAATACTATGCGTATGAGTGGGTTTAGGCTACAACAAAATTACTGAATACAATTTAAATCGTAACCATTAATCATTATCAAAATTATCAATCGATGGTACAAAGTTATTCCTTCCAGTTAAAGATATACGTATTTACGCTCTGGTGCGTATGTACTGATATGAGTATAAATGTTATGCATCGGTGATGTCGGATATTGAATCATTCGAATTTTCCGTGTATACAGATGGCTGGAAGTGCGGCCGGAGCTGACGGGCACCTGATGAAAGGTGATCAGATTTTAGCAGTGAACGGGCAAAACGTGCGGAATGCTTCGCAAGAAGAAGCTGCGACCGTGCTGAAGACGACAACAGGAAAAGTTACGTTGAAGATAGGTCGTCTAAAGGCGCGGTCATCCACGTCTAGCTCGGACAAGTAATAATATTTTATATAATAAATATTTATAATGAATACATTATTTTTATCACACTACCCAAGTTTAGGTGCTTCTACCAATCCGCATGTAAACTATGTAAACTAGTTAAGTTCTAATAAAATATTACCAAAAAAAAATTGCAAGTATATTACGATATGATCGAAGACAATAACATTGAGCCTTGGACACCGTTTATGAGTGTTAACAAATTACGATTGTGATAATATACATGTATAATTTAATACAACATGCATATTTTAGCATATTATAATATGTTTAGATTTTCATCATGACACTTTATATGTTTTTTTCATGCTTTACTCTGGGAATACGTGTAGAAAATGATTTTCCGGTTCTGTAAGTAAAACGCCTACGTATAACTTATAGAGTTTCTGCGATAGAAATATTAGTTCCGTGTACATGTGTGTGTATGTGTGTGTGTGTGTGTTACGTGAAGTAGACGTACATAATATATTATGTACTTTTGAAACAGTAGTTTGGTATTTATAATCAGTTGTACGCACATATACATTGATTATCTTTGCGTCAGTTTTTTGTCGTCAGACTAATAATAATTATGATATTTTATAATAATGTTGCATGATTGTTTGGAGTTTTTTTTTCCGTAGTAATTATGTGATATTATTTATCGCCGTAGCCGCGTAACCGAAAGCGTTAACAGTATGTTATTAAAATTATTATTATTATTATGCTGTTCGGTTAATTGCCAGTTGTGTTTCGCTGCCTCGTCGTAAGCGCGCGCGCGTATCGGTGTTCGTCGTGGCCTAATGAGACCGATTTGATGCGTGCGCTACGTACTGCTGTTCGTGCCAATATCGTATACATAATATTATTATTATTATTTTTTTTAAATTTTTTTTTATTATATTGTACGTTTGAAACACGGCCGTGTTACGCTGTCGATCGGTTGCGCGTCCTTGACGTGACGCGTGTAGAGCGGCAAACCTATCCTCGCGTGTGTATCGCAAAATCGATTGGGGACAGAAGATTCAAGCCGTTCTAATAATGTATAATGTTGAGTTATGTCGTTGTACACGTATTGGTTAAAAAAAAACTGACAAGCTTTTCGCGCGTGTTAATTAACACGTATTAATAATACACTGTGGTTAAAGACACCACGCCAGAAGTACCCAACCCATGGCCTGCTGGTTGGAATCGGCCCGCGGGAGAATTCTAACCGGCCCGTGACCGTTTTATAAAATTATAAATTTCTTATAGGTATAAATAAAAATTACAAAAACAATCTGAAAACAAACTAGCGACTAGCATGGAAATATTCAGTACTTTAAACATACACGATAAGAGTCATAAATTCGATTGGTGATTAAAAATGTTGTGAATTTGGAAAAAATAAGTATTTTCAAAGGGTGTTTGGTGGAGATAAGGAAGTAAGATTAAGTTAGGTGTATGAGTAAAATATTTAAACTACAAATTAAACTGTTTAACTTATATTTCATATTGTGATACCACAAAAAAAAAATATTATATAATCGACTATCGAGAAATCGTAGTATCAAGGTTATTGATGTTTTAAAGTTGAACGGAACGTTACAAAACATTCCACATCGTCTGTTATTATTGTTATCAATTATAATATGAATAATATTCATATTTCATATCAATCAGCAGTTTCACGAGTTCAAGATAAGCCATTTTTTTCCTACGTAAAATTTGTAAAAATCTCAGAAAAATTTCGAGGGGAGGGGATTATAACACCCAAACCTCACTACTAGTTGCACCACTAGATGTATAATCCATTAGATTAATGGTTCTGTGTAGTGCATATTTCTTTTCTTGTTCAGTACAATATTATGTTGGAAACTATTTAATATTGAGTCATTTTTCCTAAAACGGTGCTGTGCAGTTATAATGTTAAAATTCAAATTATGTAATATTTATACTTTACACTCGGCGGTATAGCTATGAATTCTGATATTATATTATAAATATTCAATAATATAGTATTAATTTGTTAAACTTTAACTATTGCAATAATAGTTGTAAATTGTACCAAGCATTACTTTCTTATTACATCAAAATAACGCGTAACAAAGAAAGAAAAACATTTCCGGTTTAATTCGATAAAAGGTCTTTTCTTGAAAAATAACTTATAATATTCTCTGGAGTGAATAAAGTTTGATTCTTTCATCTAATTTACATCCTTGTTCGTGGGCGTGGGGTGGTCATATTTATAGATAATATTAGTATATATTCTTATATTATCTATGTGCATATTCACCAGCGGGCAAAATGCTGTCCATGATAAGTTTTTATCCGAACGTCGTCTGCAGACCAGGATATTAAGCGAATGTATACCTACTGTCAGTGCTATGCCTATGCATAAAGCCGGTCCCATACGATTCGTGTACTCGGCGAATAATCGTCAATTGTGATGCTTTACAAGTCGTGTATGAGGTGTTTAATCGTCAATTAGACGATAGTAGTAGGACGATTATTTTTACTCGCCGAGTCACTCGCGGTTTCCCGTCGATGTCGGATACAACACGAGTGACTCGTGCTGATAAGAAATTTAATCTTGGATTTTCCCCCAAAATAGACTATTATTTATTGTGAATATCACAGGAGTTTATAATACGAGTCGTGTAGGAGCATTGGCGATGACGAGCATTGACATTGGCATTGACGAATAATCGGCGAGCACACGTGTCGTGTAGGAGCAACATAATTACAAACATCGTACATCGTACAAACTTGGCAAGTACACTCGCCGAGTATACGCTCGCAAAGTACACGAGTCGTGTGGGACCAGCTTAATAATACTATGAAATTGATCGCCAGTCCCCGAAAACTCCTATAAACTACGACATGTATTGTTTGATATACATTTTACCGTAAAAACTTTCAACAAAATGCGGAACCCAACGCGACCTAACTTCCGAGTAATGGCCTAGTGATATTTTGTTTTGTTATATTCGTTGCTGTGTGTAGTGTAAACTTGCGTCTATATTAATATATTGTACATAATATTATATTTGACCTATGAATATATAATAACATATTATATCAAATAGACAGCGTGCGCACGAAACAAATCCATTTTATTCTATTTATCAAGGGGTATTTTTCATTTCATGCACGAAATACCGGGGGATTTATTACAAATTTGACATTTTTATTTTCAATAATAAATGAAAAGGACACTTCCTCGAAATACAATATAATGCTACTTGAACAAAGTACAGTGCATCGACGCAACGTTTTCCAGTGGCGTGTCCAGAGCTTAGGCCTGGTAGACCCGGGCGTACCCTGTTTTCAAATAGTTATTTATAGGGCTGGAATTTTAATGCACTAAAAAAATTATTTTATGACCTAAAACTCTAAATAATTCATTTACAAAATGCATTAACATTTTTATTTTTAATAATTTAAGTATAAATAAAATTATATGAATTATAATAAAAAGTTAAAAGACGGAAAAACTCAAAAAATGCATTTTAAAAATGACTTTAAATGTATTCAAAAAATTTATTACAAGTGTATTTAGTATAGTATTAGTTTAAATCTAAAAAAATAAGTTGTACACAAATCAAGATATCATAGACTTGTATTTCGTTTAATCTGGAAAAAACAATATATATTTTTTAGTGGTAGTGGTTACTACTCAGACGTCGTATACACTCGTTATCTAAATTTTGACATTTCAACTATTGTTCGATAATATAATACGAATTACGAGTACTTACATATAATTTGTTATATTTATATAAAAATCATGTTGGTGTAAAAACCTTAAAATAAAGTTTCAAATTCATATTTTGTTTCCAAAAATCCAAAAATTGCTCAAAAACTCTAAAATGCTCTAAAAAATTAAGAAAATAACCTAAAAACTAAAAAATGCAAAATAAACTTTCTTATTCTCATTCAAAAGTACACAAAACAAATTTGTTACAAGACGAGCATCGCACACTAAGCTTTGGAAAACAATGCAAAATGCATCGAAATCCCAGCCTTAGTTATTATTAATAGTTTTTTACATTATTATTATTATTATTATTTACTTTTTAATATCTTTAAATATTATTAACAAGTCAAATAGGAGGAATTATATGATATTACGAGTATATTATTTGATCATTTTTTCTAATTCAATTTAAAAATGGTATGAAAAGTTTATGAAAAAATAATAATAATAATGTGTACCTACCTATATAAATTAAAATAATTGTAACTGGGCCTGTCCTACATTTTGATCCCGGGCACGCCTCTGTTTCCAAATTCGTGAATCGGTGATTAAGTGTTGAATATCGTATTGATTTCCTAGTAGAAATATATTATTTTTATATTTATTGAACAATTTGTTTTACTTTTAAAACAATATTTACCACGAATTGTATTTATTATCAGCGAAACAATTGTTCTTTTAATTCAAGTTCTATTTGAGTATTTATTTCAGGGGGTGATGGAGAGGTTATCCCTTTAAAAATATGTATTTATTTATTAATTATTTACTTCTAAGACATACCGCATAGCCCTGAAAATGTACGATACTCAGGACCTGATTAAAAGTTTATCGGGCCTGTAGCCTAGTAGTACAAAGGGCTCTTAATCCTTATAATATTACCGATAGCTGAATTTTATTTCTTTAAAAAAATTATACAAAGTAATTGATTATACAGAAATATCTTTAACCTTTTTTAATATTTATCAATTTTCGTTACATGCAAATATACAATATTATTCTTTAAATGTAAAAATATAATTATAATATTTTAAAACTAACTTTATTCTCTTATTTTCTCTTCTTGGAACTCCACAATAATTTCATCTGTATTTATTTCTTTTAGTAGAGATCTCAATTACAGATACAAATAATACAATTACGAAAATTAAAAAAATATATAATCAAAATATAATTTAAACCTAAAAGATTTTGAAGAGGGTTTATGATAGAAGGCCCCTTTGGGGTCTTAAATATTTTATGACATGGAGCCCGGGCTCCTAGCCTCCGTGCTTAATCCGGCCCTGACGATACTCTTCGGAATAGAAGGTCTGAAATAAATACTTATTGTACCGCATACTCAATAAGTAATATTTATACATTACATTTAACACCTTTACTCGATGGTGTAAATAAGAGGGGTTTGGGAGTTCAATCCTTTAACCCAGTTGCCAAAATCTCAGCTAGTAAATATGTAATAATAAAAATAATTATTGCCTAATTATATTATCACCAACCACATATAATCTTTACCTACGCACCCTTGTTTCTATGTATCTATAACTAGAGCCGGATTAAGAGGGGGGGGGACTAAGCGGGCTATAGCCCAGGACCTCCAAAAAAATAAAATGGGCTTGCAGCTTTTTTTACAGTTATAGATATATAATTAGAAAAATATGATTTTAACAATATTTATTTAAAGATACAATCATATTAATTTTATTCATTCGAAATAATTGTCTGTGACAACCTGCATGTTATTGAATTAGATAGGTACATATACAACAAGCAATATACTGTGTTATTTCGTTTTATTTTATCGCTTTCAAAAAAAAAGTTTGAAGTCGATACTTTCTTTGTTATTATAAATAAATTGATTTCTGAACTTGACAGAAGATTAAATTCTTATAATCTTTTCTTTCTCAATTCAAATTTTTAGTTAACTTTAAAACTGACAATGACCCAGACATTAATTCATTAAATAACTGTATTTAGTTTTACCATAATGATCTCGACAATAACTTGAAAACAGAAATATCACATTTTTATTATTATATCAAAACAGTTTCTTCAAATATTGATAATTGTGGTGCTATAGCAAAACTTCAACGACAACTTATTGATGTTATTATTATTGTTGATATTATTGATGTTTTTCCAAATATATATATTGCACTAAGATTATACCTGACAATACCGTTGACAAATTGTGAAGCAGAACATTCATTCTCAAAGTTGGCTCTAATTAAAAATCGATTAAAATCTACACATGGAAGATAGGTTGAACGCATTAACAATTATGTCAATTGAAAATGACATATGTAAAAACTTTCATTTGATGGCGTTTTAGATACTTTTGCATCAAGTAAATCTAGAAAAAAATATTTTAAATAATCATTTATTTGTATTTTTGTGTTATTACCTTATATTTTACATTTTAAAATTTAACTAAATTGTATTTTTTAGTAAATTAGTATGTAATGTAAATTTGCTGTCTGAGAAAAAATATTTTTTTTATCTATCTAATAAATATCAATTGGCATATTATTATAAAAATACTTTTTTTTGTAAAATTAGGGCCCCAAAAATAAATTAGTCCTGAACCACTAATTTCATTAATCCGGCTCTGCCTATAACTAATACTTATGTGTTCATAACGTTTGATCAATGTCAACTGTTTTATTACAGCGATACGGCGTCGATGGGAGAAACGCGCACCGTGACGATGGTTCGTAGAATGGACGGGTTCGGTTTTAGCGTGGTCGGCGGTCACGGCCAGTTACCAATCTCCGTGAAAACTGTGTTCTCTGGAAGCGCGGCCGACTCGAGCGGACTGTGTCGCGGCGACAGGATATTGGCCGTCGGCGGCGTGCCCGTGGACGGTCTGGGACACGATGAGGTGGTCGCCATGCTCAACGAGGCGGCCACATCCGTAACGCTCACGTTGCAGTCTTAGCAGCCGCGCGATGAACACAGTACACGCGCGAACCATCCATCCATCCCTCGGTGATGACGGGCGCGTGAGAACACAGTCGCCACAACATCTCACCCCGCGAACATCTGGCCCGGCGCGAATAGCTTTTTTTTTTACTGCAGACATGGTCATCACCCGTGTTTATTCACCTATCACTATTCTGCACACACAATAGCAATCACGGAGCTTGTTCGAAAATCATCACCCTCCCGCCGAGTTAGCAAAAATAAATACAATTTTATTACGTTCTCTCTCTCTCTCTCTCTCCGATCTATAAATTTTCTAAGCGTGTGTCCGTTGTACCTTACATGCATATTTTGTCTGTATTATAATTACCTTTCCGCGTATTCGTAACGTGTATTATATTACATATATCACGTATTTTTCATCTCGTTTTGTTTCGTTAATTATATTATATACCTATATTTATTATAATATAGATATGTGAAACAATGCACCTATTACATAGTCAACTACTTTTTAGTCAGAAATTTTAGTACATAACTTATATAAATTAATGTAGTGAAATTAATATATTTAGACTCTTTTATATATATATATATTTTACATATATGTATATACTTGCACAATCTAAGACATTTTATTATTATTACGAGTATTAGGTAGGTAAATATTGCATTATTAAACATGTTGTAAATTTGTTGAATTTTATATGAAACTTGTTAACTTCGTTTAGTATTATATAAAACATTATTTGTCTTTTGTGATAATAGAATTAAGACTGAATATAAATTAATCATTTAAAAAAAAAAAAAAAAAAAAAAAAAATTGAAAACATTTTTCATTTATTTGGTCTCAACCTAATTTAGGTGCACCTTCCAACAGGGTCACGTTTCTTGCATTATAACTTTGTAGAATAATAATTCGTATAAAGGCACTTTTAACATTTTTAATGAAATAAACTCAAAATCCGTGTGCCAATAATTATAATTATATTACATTTGTTATTAAATTAGAAATAAAATAAAAGTTTGCATTAATTTTGCTGTAGCTGAACAGCTTTTATTACTATTTGTTATCAATACATTTTTTTTTTAATTTTATCTAAAAATATTAGTTTATTCTTTAAATTGTATTAATGTTAAATTCCTAACAACATTTGTCTAAATAAATAAACAATTTAACATTTAAAATGTTTTGTGTATTTTTTTATTATTCATGTAACTAATTTAAACAGAAAAAAAGGATAAAAATATTATTATTTATTTATGATTGGTTTGTTGGCATGTGCAATTATTGTACGAATACAATAGTTATTATTATAGGTTTTATTTCTTTATTGTATTTTTAATAATAATAAAATGCATTCAATATATTTTGCAAACTACAAAGATGAATAATACGTTGATACAATTTTTTATTATCATGTAGTTAATAGTTCCAAGACATAAAACGAAAACTATTAAACTGAACTTTAATGGCAAACTATATAAATTATAGTCATATAGAAGTTATATAGCTCAAACATCATAAAAGTTTTTCAAATGGTCACATTAAACGGAAACTAGTTTTTATGACAAAAAAATAATAAAATATTGCTTATTACATTTTATCAAACTTGAAAGTTGCTTTTAATGTTATAAAAATACAACTGTTTACAGCTATCAAGTATGACTCTTTTAAAATCTTAAAATACAATTATATTTAATTATTTATTTTATAACTTTTTTACGATATTTGAATTCAAAACTATTGACTTTTTTTAACTTCAATTAATTAAATATTTCATGAAATGTAAAAGAAAACAGTTAAAATATTAAAAACTAATTTAATTAAACTAACATTTGAAATTTGAATAAACAAATTATTTATTATTACTTAGTGCACACATAAATTATGAAACTTAAAATAATTATTTGGTTAACAGAAACGAGATAAGTGTGCATTTACCGCCCTTGAACTTAATCCAGGAATAAGTTCATGGTAAGAAATATTTTACATATATATGTAATCAATTTTACAAGTACGATTTAATATTGTAAATGAAAAAAAAAAATCTATTGTACAATAATAGTAAGATACAAAAAACTAGTCTTAATATAAATAAGACTAATAGTAAAGTAAGAAGTAAATAAAAAATTACAATAGGGGCCAAAACACCGAGTTTATGGAGTGAATTAAGCCGCACAAGCTCTTGATGTATTAATTTTTTAATAAATATCTTAATATCCTTCAAAATGAACAAGTTAAAAGTTTCACAACAACTTATGTACTTTATTACATTAATGTATTTATTTTTTTTTATATTTATATTCCAATAACCAAAATATATTATCATTGCTTAGATAGGAAAATATTGACCATAAATTACAATTAAGTTTAGATGAAAAACCAAATGAACTATGAATATCACCCAGTTGCAAAATGATAAGTAAAGTACCTAATAACAACAACTTTATTAATTTAAAGTCAACTGATGACCATATGTGGTAAAATAAATATCACTTTTAGTATTAATAATAATTCAAAATGAAAAAAACTAAGATATGTTTACTGTTGGAGTTGCTTGTTCTTCTTTATTCTTTTTCTGATAACATTCCTTGGTTTTTTCTAATAAAAAAAAGGACATTATTAGATAATACTATAGTCTAATAATATAAAATTGTACGTGAATTTTACTCACAATGAAAGTGGATTCAGTTTTTAAAGCTTTCAATGCATCTATGTATATTTTTTCATATTGTTCCAAGTCAGAAATATCTACTTTCATATTTTTCACATCAGTTTTACCCGCAGAGTTCAAAACTTTAGTGAACAGATTTTTCTGCAAAATAATACAATCAAGTAATAAGATTATAATATTTATACTACATAATAATTATTATTTACATGTTCAGGAGTAACAAATGTAATAGCTTTTCCTTTATGACCAGCACGAGCAGTTCTACCAACTCTGTGTATATAATTTTTAGGATATTTTGGAACATTGTATAATATCACACAAGAAATCCGTTCAATATCTATGCCTCTTGCTAATGAATCTGTACAAATTAACCTATAAAAACATACTAAAAGTCATTAATTTTAAAATAATAATCAAAATGCATGAAAAAACATACACATCTATCTTTCCATCTGAAAATTGTTTAATATAACTTGTGTGTACTTTTTGGGACACATCTGAGGAAATTTCATTAACCCTTAATGGTGAATTATTTGTATCGAGTTCACTAAGTCGACTTAAGAGTCGAGTCAATCGGTGAACTTCTAATTTTGATTTTACAAAACAAATCACTCTTTTAAGACCTTTGGTTCTTATCAAATGGTAAAATGTAAGTGGTTTATTTTCTTCAGGACACAAAACCATGTACTCTTTGAGTTCTTTGGGTGTAGTGTATTTTCCAACAAAATCACCACGTACAGGCTCATTGGTATTAGAATCTAATGTAAATATAAATTTTGTTTAAATAAAGTTTCAAATTTTAATTTTAAAAGCAATATTACCTATAGGCAATTCAATATTTTTTCTTTTTATAATGGAAGTAAACAGTTTTGGTTCAAAGAGTTTAAGAAACTTTAACTTTTCAGGATCTTGAGTGAGTGTTGCAGAAAATAATAATCTTTGTGTTCTTTGTGGCCAGTGCTTTAATGTTTTTAAGGTACATATTGCTGGTCCATTATATGCTAAAAAATAATAAGTTATCTAAATAATCGTTAAAAAAATTATAATTTCATAAATTTACCTAAATTTTCATTAACTTGTTGTAGCCAATCATTTTGCAAAATATTAGTAAAACTATCAGCTTCATCTAAAACAAGAAATCTAAGATTTTTCAATGAAAATCCTTCAGTGTAGTATAAATGATCAACTAAACGTCCAGGAGTTGTCACCACAATGTCCACAATGCTCATCCATCCCCGCATAGTATCTAAAACCATTAAATATAATGTTTTAATTTCTTAAAATTCATAATTAATTCTAAATCTTCAATAAATTAAATACCATATCGTAGAAGCATATTTTTTTCTTTTTCCAAAGTTAAGTTTGCTGATTCCATTAGATACACTTTCAAATCAAATGCATTTTTTATAAAATATGAAAATACTTTAAATACTTGCATAGCCAAAACTTTAGTTGGCAAAACAATTAGAGCACGGAGTCGTCGTCTAGGCATTGATTTTAACGTCTACAAATATAAAATATAATATTTTAAATTATTTAATTAGATAAAAATGTCATTAAATAAGTCTAACCTGAATTATGGGTAGAACATAGGATAATGTTTTTCCACTACCAGTTGGTGCTGAAATACATGCATCTCTAAGCCAGGTTTCGTCCCAATGTTTTTGTATATTTATTAACCAGGGTATCATTTGATTTTGAACTGAAAAAAAGTGTTGAATAAAGCAAAGCATAAACATAAAACATAAAAGATATTTATTTTCAATTTAATTACCAGGAAAAAAATGTGTGAAGCCTTTATTTTTTAATTTTTGAACTAAAGCAGCATCCAATTCTGGAATGCCATCAATAGGCACTTCTAAGTGTTTCAAATCCACGGATATGATGGTGGGCTTGGCAAGCCATTCTGGTAGAACTCGTTTTACCTAGAATTCGATAGAAGTATCTGTTCGATAAACTTATACGATTTAATGTAGTCGTTTCTGAAATTACTTTTTTATTTTTTTTGGTTTCCTGCGAATTGACCAAAGTGAAGTCCGATATTGTTTTAGATTCGTCCATATTATATTAAGTATATCACCACGTAATATACAGTCGATAATGAAAAATTAGTAACAACACATTAATCAGAAAATTATACTTTCACAGAAAATATTTAATGCATCCACTAAAATTTAAATAAGCAACACACGTGCATAGATATTTTATCTTTGTTGTATTACTTCAAATAATATGATAACATGTTATGTAAAATCAGGTTGTGCACATCAAAAGAAATTATACCAAAATAGCGAAAGGAAATAATTTTTAAACATAGGTGTTACTTGCTAATATTTATTTAAAAGTATTTCGATGGCATTTGGATGATATTCTGAATGAAATATAATTAAATAATCAATAAATTAAAATTTTTTGTAATTTATTATAAGACAATCTACATAATACTATCACTTAGTGTCAGTGCCAGCTGAATGGCAGGGTAGAAAGAGCAGCTGCCTAGGACCTCGCGTCCGAGCCCAGACCTTTATAAAGATTTAATAATTTATGTAATTTTGTTTTTAAAATTAAATAGCAGGTGCCACTGTCATGTGAAAATGTGTATGGTATTTTAATCTTTAACTTCAATATTACGTATAGCAGGCATCTGTATTGTAGTATAAATAATATTAATAATAAATTCTTCTCCCAACTTTTTGGAGTTGGCCACCATAATCATAATAAATTAATAAACAATTATATATTGATGAAGCTTTTTCGATGATAATATATTATATCCATACGTTACGTGAATTAGTAAAATGTGTCATACGAGTAGTACTAGAGCGTATGAGAACAATTTTTTCAGCTTCACGAAAAAACTTTTTAGAAACATTCAATCTGCCCCGAACTTCACAAAACCTCCTACCGGCGCTGCATAGTGTGTAATTAAGTACCCTACGATTTGCTGCGTCTTGCATATTTTTAACTATTTGATATTTATTATTGAACGGATTTTATTTCGGTTTACATTTGCATAGTATTTCACGGGAGGGGTTGAGGTTTTTTTTAAAAATAACAGACTCATGATATTTATATGCCTATATCGTAATGCAGACCTATAATTGTTTGTACTATGATGCGCTTTATGTGGTACAAAAAGTGTACCTATAGCCTTGTAGATTAACACGTGTAGGTACTAATCGAATTCTATTCAGTACTTGACTTAGGAAGACGCGGGGGAAACTGAGTAATCCAACTAAATTATCAGATATTCTAGCGCACCTCTACTATATTTTCAAAAAAGGACGCATGGGACGGTACTTTATTTCAGTTTTTTTTTTTTACAAAAAATAAATATTTTTATTAAAAAATAACCATTTATAAAATGCATTCATAAGTATACTTTGGTTTTTGATACAGCGGAACATGATAAGTGATAATAATCAGTATTAATCAAACATTAACATCGACAATTTTTGTTAGCATGCACAATCGCGTACCTATTGCCATCACATAGAACGCCTGTAGTTTATTCATTTTTTTTTTTTTTGTTAAAACTAGAATTTTAAAGATAATTAGGAATGTACTACAATCTTTAATAGTTTTCAATTTTCTTCGACTTATGTATTTGAAAACATTTCAAGGATGGTTTGACAGAGAAAGAAGAGGTTGGATAGGTAATGAAATACATGTTGTGTATCATGATTCACAACGCCACTGCATACTACATATTGTGGTTATGATTCAAAGTTTGAAATGAGTATTATAAGTTTTGGAATATTGTGTGGTTTATGGTAACATGTGTCATAAAGGGGCAAACGAGTGGCATCCCTAGACCCTTTTATAAGTTAGGAGGCTAACTTCATTCATGTATTACCATTTATGTATTTTAAGAGTGATTGGCACTTGTCCGAAAAATGATGAGGTCCGTAATTTGAAAAAGCAGTACTAGAGGAAACTTGGGTAAGATGGGACACTTAACTTTAATTGCAATTAATGGATTGATTATTTATTTTATTGATAAAACAAAGATTTACATTTTATGTAAAATTATATGTAGTTTCTAAATTTTCAATCAACTTTGTTATATTTCAATTTATTATGCATATATTTGCACTTAACTAAAAATTGGGTTTTGTCCCATCATGGAGGTAAGATGGAACACGAGTAGGGTAAGATGAGACGTAGATATTTATTCATAATAATTACCCTTTATTTCTTATCATTTATGTAATAACTCATTTTTATTAATGTAAAAATACATTAATTATGTTAATTTTATGTACTAAAAGGAAAGTTGTATGTATTAAGTATAAAATATCTAATAGAGCTTGTCATATTTGTTTAGATTATAATATGTATAACTTCTACTTTATGATACTAGGTATAATCATAAAACACTAAACAGGATAAACAAATCTGAATTATAATATTCAAATTTAAAGCAAAACAAAATATAGGAATAAACATAACTATTTAACTTTTTAAGATATATAAAAATACAAACATAATAAATTATTTAAGTCTATGGATCAGGTTTACAAATATCACAAATATGCTGTAATTCTTTTTCACTATCATCTTCACCTGCACATGAGCAATGTGCCCATTTTTCACATACCCTACACTGTACCCAGCCTTCTATCGACGTTGAGTATGTTTCTCCACAATACAAGCATTCAGCATCATTTTCATCAGATGACTTTTTTTTCAGTCTTTCTTCTCTTAGATTTATTTTCAGTATCACTTTTCTTAGTTTTAGTTTCAATTTTATTTTTTTTAGGAAATACATTTTTCTTTACACATTTTTGTTTTGCTTCGTCTTTTTGATTTTGCAAATCGTTTTTGTATGGAGAACTTGTAAAAATTACAGTTTTACCACGACGAATATTTTTTCTTTTTCTTTGCTTACTTTCAATAGATTCTTGAGGCACAGGCATTATATCTTTAGGAGATAATTTTTCAAAACTAGTTGATGGAACCGGCGTATTTGTTTTTGGCGTTGATATGATTACTGGATTTGCATAAGATTCAAATTGAATATCATCTAACATTTCTATTTGGATATCTTCTAACAGTTCTATTTCAATATTTTCTATTTGCAGGTTATCCATTGCATCGTTCTGATTAATTCTTAAAGAATTATTTTCTATATTATTAAACATTTGTTCATCAACATTTGTCGTTTCAGCAGCCATAAAATCTGCATCGGTGAAAACATCAGGATTTAATGGCCATATTCCTGTTTTTTTAAATATATTGATAGCAGTTGATATAGAAGTAGCTTTAATATAAGCTAATCCAAAAATGTCTGCAACTTGTTTGACTGTTATGACATTACCTACATTTGTGCCAAGCCAATTAGTATTTTCTTGGTCATAATATGTACTTAAAGGTTTCATAAAGCCTACATCTAGTGGTAGTAGTTTATGAGTGCAATGAGGTGGGAAATATAAAAGTATAACTCCATTGTCACGAGCCATTGTAATCAATTCAATAATTTTGGTTGAATGTCCATCTAGTATGAGTAAAACTGGTCTATCTTTAGAAGCATTAGTAAAAATTATAAACTTTTCTAACCAGCGTTCAAAGATTTCTTTCTGCATCCATCCAGATTTATGAAACTCAGCAAATGATCCAGGTGGAGCATTTCGCATAAATTCCACGTTATGCCGTTGTCTAGGAAAAACAAAAAGTGGTGGCATAAAAGAACCTGCTGCACTCATACATATCTCAACCGTAATAGTTTCACCACGCTCTGCTGAAGTCACAGCACCTACTTGTTTCCTTCCTTTAGAAGCAATAATTTTTGAAGTTCATCTTAAATCAGATGGAAAACCTAAAACTAATAGCAATTTTAAATGGAGGCATGTTATAAAACCATTATACGAACGAATGAAAAATGATTTAAAAAACTCATCTCCTTTAAAAACTTCACCTAATTTAAATCTAGCTCAATTTAATGATTATCTTTTAAAGAGAAAAAAAAATTGATGATTCTGGGCTTGAAAATAATCAATCAAATTTTTCATCACCAGTAAAGTTTACATCGTTGGAAACTGAAATAGATCCGGATTTAATAAGTTTTACTACACCATCCTCTAAAACGGGGTCCGGTTTATATAAACAAGTAATACCAAAAACACAAATAGTGTATTACGATGATCCTAATGAACTAGTTACAAGACTCAATTTTTTAACATCTTCTCAAAATGCAGGTAATACAGGTGTGAATAACGAAATTATATCTATTTTAGAAGAACTATGTGAAAGGAATATTATATTATAATTAATGTTAAATATAATCTAATAATTATTATTATATATTATATAAGCTAATTTAAAATAAACGTGTATTATTTTTTAATAATGTCTGCATTAGAAAATATAGCAAATTAATTGCATCAGTCCGCAAGAAGAACTTTTCCGAGACGGAAAGTTATTATATCATACAATTTAAGGACGATCTTTGGCAAGCAGAATTAATAGATATGCAATTACATTCTAAAAAAAATAAAGGTTTTAAATTCATTTTAATAACTATAGATACGTTTACTAAATATATATGGACATTTCCATTAAAAAATAAATCTGCTAAAGAAGTTACAAGAGGTATGTCTAATATTTTAAAAAAAAAATAAGCCAAAGTTATAACAAACAGATAACGGTACAGAATTTTACAATAATCAATTTAAAGATTTAATGAAAACATATAGTATTAAACATTATTCAACTTATAGTAGTATAAAAGCTGGAATAGTAGAACAAGTTATACGAACAATAAAAAATAAAATGTATACACATTTTACTGCAACAGGATTATGGAACTGGTAAAATTCTTTAGGTAAATTAATTGAAAGTTATAATAATACAAAACATAGAACAATTAATAGTACTCCGCTTGAAACTAGATTAAACTCAAATAATATACAATATAAAACTATTATTCAAAAAACATAAAAAACCAGATTCAAAGTTAAAAATAAATGACAAAGTACGAATATCAAAGTATAAACATCATTTTAGTAAAGGATATACACCAAATTGGACTACTGAAATATTCACTATTGTTAAAATTTTAAATACAAATCTAATAACTTATCAGCTAAAGGATAGTTTTAATAATATAATAACCGGTTGTTTCTAAAAAGAAGAAATTAGAAAAACAAAATTTCCTAATACTTTTCTTATTGAACGTATTTAAAAAAAAAAAAAAAAATGTATGTTAAGTGGTTAGGTAAAAGTAATAACTATAATTCATGGATAAATATTAATGATATTGTTAAATAAATTATGAGAATTTAAATACAGTCTATGAAATAATTTCATATTTTTCAAATTTTTGAAAAAAACTATATTTTTGATTTGCATTTAGGCACAGAAGAGATACCGGTTTCATCACAATTAAAAATACGGTCAGCACTAAACTTATTTGTATCTAATGTCGCGTCCCGCGTAGTCACACATGAACACTTACACAACAAGGGGGTTCCTGTGAACGCATCTATGGATGGTTACACATATTCTAACATCTACGGATAGTTACACATAATCTATTTGCAACTATTTAGATAATCAGAACTACAAAAACCACAACCGTGAACAGATTATTAAATTATTATTAAATTTTATTATTTTATTAAAATAAGTAATAAAAGCGAGGGTGACCACATCCTGGATCTGTGCGTCACTGATTATGGACCGGTTGAGAGATAATTCACAGAATTCACAGGAAATTATCTTATTTTAATTATTTTATTATCAGTTTTCATTTACACACACACACTTGAGATTTACACACACACATACAGATATCACATTTTAAAGGGACCCGAAAACAAGGACAAATCAGACGAGTTTTGGCTATGCTGCACTGAGCACCTTCACGTCAGTGTATGTTATGGTCTGGACTTAGAAATATTTCAAACTATTTTTATAAGTTACAATTGTTAGGACTTAGATAATTTCTACCTAGAATATTTACAAAATTGTAGTTAGGATAATTTTATGAGTCGAATAAATTTAATTATTTTAAAAAGTCTTAATTATTCCTGACTACACTTCCAATCAAGCGTTGACTGAGACGTTGAAACTGAATCATCAGATCAATCGGTTGGCACGTAACACTAATAACCCTCCAAGAAGCTTTACAATTTTACAATTATTACAAAGATTTTACAATGTTAACAGAATTGTTTACAATACAAAGATATTACATAATACAGGTTTACAATATAACAGTGGTTTTAAATGGACTTAAAATTTTACAACATAATAACATTACAAATAATATGTGATAAAATATTTATTTTTTTTTTGATTACATAATGGTTACAATAAAATGTGATTAATTAATTTAGTGTTAGTTTAAATAGGTTAGTGTTACATATGTCTTGAATTACATTTTTTTTTTATGTATAATAGTGGTTAATATTACATTTTTTTTTTAGATATATATTTATATTGGTTAGTATTATATATATATATAATTAAATAGATGCATTATTTTGAGAACTCTCCAGAATTATTATTTTATTATTATAAAATTTTTTTTTTATATTCTACCATTCTTTTTCCGATACATAAGGTTCTAATGTTTCCAATGTATTTATGTAATTTTCCCATTCCTCTTCTAACTCTTTCCGTTCAGCATCTATATCGCTTGGATATGAATCCCTATACCATTTAATTTTTAAACGCGCTTCCTTTATCAATTTTTCCTTGATTTCATAATTATCATAAAATATACTCAGAGGGCTTTGGTAGTGAATTATTGTTGCCATTCCTACTTCTTTCCTACCTTTTCTGTAATAATTTTTTTATTTAAAGCAATAAATAGATCATAGATTATTTTATTATTATTTCATTTGTTTATTACCTATATTTTTTTTTTCTTACATTTTCTTGCATATTCTAAATAATTTACTTGGTCCTATTTTCTTTATTAAATAATTAAAAATACATTTTGTGTATGTTACATCAGTCATAAGGTCATGACAATACGTTACTTCATGCCCCCTTTCACACAACATATCATGAGTTTCTTTTAGATTTAGCATTCTCCCATTCTTTTGTACATGCCCTATGTTTACCGAATACAACAATTTATTATTACTAATATCTATTAATTTCAAACTAAAAATATTATCGTTATCATCGCTATATGTACTTATATCTAAAAATTTCTTAATCCCTGGTATTCTTAACTTTTTAAATATTTTAATATCCATTGCTCCACTCCAGATGACAATAATTGGTTGGATGTTATCTGAAAACAAGTATTTTGAAATGAACGCCGATTCTAGAGTTGTTGCCCCCTGGTGATTGATACTAATATCAATCTGCCCCAATAAAGGTTTCAACACGTCTGGTTTCTATAGGAAAATTCCTTTCAAATACTGTTTCAGAGTGTTCAGATTCTTTTTGTTGAACATCCTCAACTTGTTATCTCCTGTCAATAGGTCTCCCTTGCATTTTGACTCTTCTATACTTATCCAAACTGTGACACATTGACCCCGATACTAGTAATATCGTTCTTATTGATGTTGACAAATTCAAAATCAATAATTACGAACTTAATCTGGGAACTGAATATTACAATAATATTAATTATCAATAATAAATTATCTCTTTTTTTTATTTATTCTTATGACTAAATTTAATTATTAATGATTTATTAGTTTTATTTATATTTTATAATTTTTTTACTTACTTATTATTTATTATTTAATATTTTATTTATTTTATTTTATTTTATTCATCTCGGGGATGGTGATCGTGATCCTATTACATTATATATGGCTTCGAATCTATCGTGTTCGTTCGTTAAATCTCGCTGAGTTGAATATCGCTGTCTACGACTAGGTACTGGTGTGGATACATCTACAATGGTTCTTCCTATTGCGATTAAATTTGGGCGCTTAAATATTATGTATACAATTATCACCATTATTATTATGAGCATGACTAACGCTATCATAATATATAACGTATACGAATGTGTAGTATGTTGACTGTAAAGTTTTTGTCTCTCTTTCTCATTGCTTATCTGTCGTTCTATTACAAGTGATTGTGAATATTCGTGTATGTCAGTTAGTTTTAAAATTTTATATGATCTAAAAATATATATATAACATTAAAAATAGATATAACATTTACATCGCTACCCGTATCTATAAGTAACTCTAAAGTTTTCGTATTACTAAATTCAGAAGTGCATATTATACGATTTTCTGTCATTATTGATATAACATGGAAGCAGTTTCGGTTTGCTCCGCGGTCGATATATGATTTATCGTACGTGTACCGCGTACCGCGCACGACTCGCTCGCGTTTTCCGAATTTACGTTATTATCATTGTGGTTAATATTATTCTGTCATCGTTAAAACATTTTTTTATAGCATTCATTTATATTATGTCCGTTTTTATTACAATATTCACATGAAATATACCTCATATTATAAGTAGTAGATGGTCGTGTAAAATTATTCTGATTAGGTGGTCGAGTAGTTATGCGTAAAGTTACGTTTATTTGTGCACTGGTTAGCGAAATGACTTCCATTGCAAATATAACATTTTATCGGTCTTTGCGGCTGATTTATATTATTATTATTACTATTATTAAAATTTGGTCGTGCAAAATTATTATTTGGATTTGTGTTATTTCTAAAATTTTGATTATTAAAATTTCGATTTTTATTCGGATTTTGGTTAAATTCATAACTAGACTTATATTTGATTTCTTCTGAACGTGCTAATTGTTTAGCTTCCTCCAACGTACTTGGATTTCTCGCTTTTACAATGGTGCGTATCGGACCTATTAACCCTTTTATGTATACAACTAAAGTTTGTTCTTTTATTGTATCGTGAATAATTCTAGCCTCTTTTTCATCTTTATTTGCAGTGCTCATATCACTTAACTTATAAAATAATTTTTCTACGCGATTTTTATAAGTATTTACGTCTTCCCCTTGAAGCATTTTAATAGAATTTATTTCTATTTGTAAATCTGAAGCGGAATGTTGTGCCTCAAACGTATGGGTTAAATATTTTTTTATGTTTTTCCATTTAGTCGTATCATTATATTTAATTGCTTCTAAAGCCCTATCACTTAATCTAGTTGTTTTATATTTTATTAAAATCGGTACATTTTTCTTTTTTACTGACTCTATAGCTAAATCACATGCCTGAATAAACTGATAAACGTCATATTCTCCCGTACTTATTGGTATTAATTTAACTGCCTCTTCCAATTTCAGTGTTACTATATCGCTATTCATTTTCCTTCTAGGTTTTACTTCAAATCTTAATTCCTCAAATTCAGTGTTGCGATTACTTCGAGTTCTACGATGCTCGCTTTGTGTTCCTACGTTTAATAATTTTTTAGACACCTCAAACAGTAATAATTTAACTAAACGTTTCTATTGAACTTACAATAAGAATGAACTCTACCAAAATTGCATTAATCGAAAACTAGTAATATTTGCTATTAAAAATTATATAGGTGTAATTAAGAATAAACAATTATTTACTTACTTATTCACTATTTGATGTCTGCAAAATTGTACATCGTTAATTGCCGTTATATTGAATACGCAATTGCACCGTATCACTTTAATTATTTGTTGATATTAAATAATATTATTATAGTGTGACCAACATAACACATTTTTTGTAAAAAAAAATTTTCACAACAATAGTTTTTGAGATACAACGATGTCCCGTCTTACTTCTAGACCTCGTCTTACCCAAGTTTCCCCTAACTGACTAAATCGAAAATTACCAAATCCAATAATATAATTTCTATTAATAAAAGTTACACAATATCCCTCAATTTTCAAAGCGGGAGAAATACTAATACTTTATACTGTTTTTAACAAAAATTTTAATTATTTTCATTTTTTTTTGTTTGTATATTTTCAATAAAACTTTTTATTCTGTTCTTACTTTTTTGTTTGCATATTTTCAATAAAAATGGACCAAATTTTAAACAACTATGGTAACATATAATTATGTAGGTATAACATTAAATCATGGATATGTTTTCGAGTTAAAACTTTGACTTGTATTATTTTAGTAACCAATGTAATTAGAGAAGGGTATTGCTTTAAAAGAACAAAAAATTTCTGTTCTTGCAATTCTTCTTAATATCCATCTAAAAAACATATTTATGTTATAAATCTATGTAATATATCATGTATGTTTATAAATATCTAACTTAATATTTAATTGTATGTAAACCTTTTGTAAAATATATATGTATTTCATAATTTTTTTAATTTTCTATGTACTAGTATGTAAATAGTATAAAATATTACATGTTTTGGTATTCGTTTAGTATGTGACCTACCGATCGAAAATCGAGTTTAGTATGTGCCCTATCTGTATTACTGGGTTTAGTATGTAATCTACCAAAAAGATTATTTATATTATTATTATAAGTACGGAGTGCGGACAACCTATGCTTGCTTATCTTTTTAATTTTATTATATTAATATTATATATAATAACCAAGGCTCGGAAGTTCTAGCAAATACATATTTTTCTTGGTTCATCCTAGAACATCTAAAGTAAGATACAAATATGTTTCAAACTACTTGGATATCATGCACAAAATTTAATTTTGCTATTTTTTGCATATATGTAGGTTTTATTGCTATTTTGCTAATTTAAGGTTTATAGTGCTATTTCTGGGTATATTTTCACATAATACAGGGAATAATCACATTTTTCTGATAATAATGATTTAATTAGTTATATCATAGTTTTAAAAATATTTCAATTATTGGAAATAAATAGACATCATCAATTATTATTTTATTTTTTCATCGACAATTTGATGTACTAATAGTTAGTGACTAAATAAAATCATTTAATTATAAGTATACTTTTACAAATATATTTAATTAATTTAACATTTTTGTTTAATTTATAATTCAATCAGTCCAAACGTTTATGAGCCAAAATATTTGTAAAACGACATTTAATTTTTTTTCTAATAAATTTATAAATTTTTAACATAAATGTATATTTTTTGATTTTTTATGCTATTTATAGCGCATATTTTAGAGTTTTTAAGTACATATTTAAGAGCTAAAAAGTAACATTTTTAGTGCTACAACTTCCGAGCCCTGATAATAACTATTCAAGTGGTTTTTACTAATAGATATTTTATCAACAATATTGTAAGTATATGTTCAGACGTTAATCCTAAATTGCGTGTGTTTAAAATTTTAAAATGTCAGCAGTTGAATTGTATGCGAATATTTCTTCTGTAAAAACCGCGTTAGAATTTTTACAAAAGAATAAACTATTACCACAAAATAACGAAACTAATTTATGCCATAAATGTCACGGTGAAACAAAGATTTACATTAGAAAAAAACGATTAGTTATTGGTGAACTTCGAGAAATCAGCACGATACGATGTATTACAAAAGGATGTCAAATGTAATTTTATAATTTTTAATTTGACTGTTTTTAAATTAATCCTTGTCCGGTAGATCATGCATACTAACAAATACCCTATATGGTAGGTCACATACTAAACGAATACCTATGTTTTAGTATTAAGTATGTAGTGAAAAATAAGTATTTAAAAATTTATAATTATTTCATATAATTAATACAGTCGTTGCCAGATAAATTGAGACGGCGGCGGCGGCGCGATTTCAGAAAACCAGTGGTTCTCCGTATTTCAATATTATTACCGAAAATACATCAATAAACCAACAATTGTTACAAGAATTATTGCGACTGAAGTGCGCCGCGGGTCGAAACACACCGGGTTCGAACTGGTGACTGTGCGCGTCGTTCGTGTTAGGTTAGGTTAGGAGGGTTAGGTTACAAAGTATATACAAACCTGCAGTCATATTTTCGGGATCGAGCCGTCGTAGTGTTCTGCTCTGAACCTGGTATCGGAGGAGCGAAGTTACTTGCGGCGTACCACAAGGCTCAGTAGTTGGTCCACTCCTATGGAACATCACCTACGATGAAGTCCTTAGATCTCCACTCTCTGATGGTGCCTTGCTGATAAGGTTTGCCGACGATACTTTGGTGGTTGCGTCAGAGAAGACGAGCGAGTTTACCGAGGAACGTATCAACGCCTCTCCCCAAATGGTAGTGGACAAGATCCATGACCTTGAACTGGAGCTTTCCGTCGAGAAAACCAAAGCCATTATGTTCAGGAGAAAATATAAGGATCGTATCCCTGAAATAGTCATCGGCGGCGTGAACATCAATACAAAAAGGTCTTTCAAGTATCTCGGTTTGATCGTGGACGACGAGCTTAATTTCAAAGAGCACATCAAGACGGCCGCAGACAAAGGCAACAAGGTTCTCCAGGCACTGTCGAGACTTATGCCAAACATCGGCGGGCCGAAGGAACCAAGAAGAAGGTTACTGGTGAGCATCGTGCAATCGGTCCTTCTGTACGGGGCCCCAATCTGGGGACAGTGCTTGAAGTACTCGAAATACTGCGTAGATAAACTGATGAGGGTCCAACGGCGTGCAACTATACGGAGCTGTTGCGTTTACCGCACCGTATCATATTCTGCGGTGAACCTCATTTCAGCTATCCCGTCAGTTGATCTACTCGCACTGGAGAGACAGGATGCTTACAATACCCGTAAGGCCGCAGGTATTGGCAACCAACTGGTGAACGAGACGAAGCAAACCGGAAAAAGGCAAGGAACCTATACACGCTGGAAGGCACGCCTCCAGGAATCGAAGAACGGTCGATGGATCATAACACTGATCACCAACCTAGAGGGTTGGTGCAACCGAAAGCATGGGCAGGTTGACTTCCACTTGACCCAGATGCTAAGCGGACACGGCTGCTTCGGTTCATATCTAAACCGGATTGGAAAAGAAGAATCCCTAAAGTGTCATCACTGCCCAGCCGAGGAGGATGATGCTATGCATTCTCTGTTTGAGTGCCGTAGTTGGATGGAAAGAGACATGAGGTCAACCAGATATTGCAGGGACTGGATCCGAGGACGTTATGCAAGAAGATGGTCGAAAGCAGTGATTGCTGGGATGTGGTGTAGAAGTTTGCGGTCCACGTTCTCCAGCAGAAGGAGGATGCAGAGCGGCTGAGAAAACGGGCCGTCGCAGCCAATTGACGTAATACTTAACTTATATATTTATTGTGGTCGGAACGAAAAAATCAGCAGGCTATAAGTCTGCAGCACTGTAAATAAACTTTGTAAGATTACGTGAGCCGGAGACTGGCCGGCTACGGCTCATGGTCGATGTACATATTAATCAATAAACGACACCAGTGACCCAAAGAAAGTACTACCTAACGGTGAATTCCTCTCTTGGTTGCTATCGGTTTATTTCGGAAAAAAAACTTTAATCTCCCAATCGATCTACACCACCAAGTCCTAAATGAACTGGATTCAGATTACGTCCCTGTAATCTCAACTATGAATAATCAAATAAAAATCAATCATCTGATCCCAAAACTAATCAGCGCCCCCATAATATGGGAAAGCTTTAGAGAAAACCTTGATAAAACCCTAAATGACCATAAAAATAGCAGGGACCCTACCACAGATTAAAAAAAACCATAAACACACTAATATAACACGCCCCACTGACCCCCTACCAATCGCTGTACAAAATTTAATCAAAGAAAAACACAAAGCAAGAAAAATATGGCAGAGAACCAGAGACTTAGGAGCAAAAAGAAGACTCAACCAGCTAACTAGAAGGATAAAGTGGAATTAGATAACATAAGATACAACTCTTACAGACCTTACCTGGAAAAAATCAATCCAAATGACTCAAATCTTTGGTTAGCTACAAAAATAATACTTAAGCAACGCAACTTAATACCTCCATTAAGGAACGGAATAGCCAAATATGACACCAATGTAGAAAAGTCCGAAGCCTTTGCAGACTACTTCGAATCATACTTCACTACGGAAGATGACACCCATTATCAAAACGAACATCCAGAAGTCATATCGAACCAAACTAATCATAATCAAAACACCATTATCACTCCAATATCCCCCAAAGAAATACAATTAATTATATCAAAATTAGCAAGCAAGAAAAGTCCCGCCCATGACCTAATAACAAACAAAATTTTAAAAAACCTAACATCAAAAGCATTAGCACACCTTGCCTTTCTATTCAACTCATCCATGCGCCTAGCCACTTTCCCCCTTACATGGAAACATGCCATAATAGTTCCCATTCATAAACCTGGAAAACATACCAACTCTCTCACAAGTTACAAGCCAATCAGCCTATTACCGACCTTATCTAAATTATACGAAAGGATTCTACTGAACAGTTTAAAACCCTATCTTCACATAATTCCAAAACACCAATTCGGATTCAAAACACAACAATCAACATGCCACCAAATCCAACGTATATCTGAAATAATTTTACAAGGCTTTGAAAATAAAAAATACACCACAGCAGTTTTCCTTGATTTAACACAGGCCTTTGATAAGCTCACCATGGGCTTGAAATAAAACTGAAAGCACTCAATCTCCCTATTTACCTATTAAAAACCATCATATCTTTTATAAAAGATAGAACATTCCAAGTGAGAATAGACACCGACTTATCCCCAAAACACAACATCAAATCCTGAGTCCTACAAGGATCAGTATTGGGACCAACGCTTTTTAACATTTACTGACATGACATCCCTAATCCTCCTAATTCTCAACTGGTAATGTTTGCGGACGATACGACAACCCTCACGCAAGATAGCGCATTAGACCTATCAATCGAAAAACTACAAGCATCATTAAACGAAATCACCTCTTGGATCCAAAAATAGAAGCTGAACCTAAACGCGACTAAAAGCGTGGCTAAAATATACCAGATTAAACAATGGAATACGAGTAGAAAGGATAATTTTGTCAAATATCTTGGCGTTTTCCTTGATGAAAAATTAACATGGAACACCCACATAAACAAAAAACTCACACAGGGATATGCCAGGATGAGAATCCTGTACCCCTTAATCAATTATAAAACAATTCTTCAAATGAAATCTTCTCTCCTCCTCTACACCGCAATAATCAGACTACTGATTACCTACGCATGTCCTGTATGGGACACCGCCTCTTCCACTAAAATAAATAAAATTCAAATTCTACAAAATAAATTCCTAAGGATATGCATCAAAGCACCATGGTTCATGAGAAATCGTCAGATCCATAATGACACGGGAATACCCCTGATAAACACATGGATCAAAACACAGTTTAAAAACTTCCATGCCAAACTAAAAAACTTGGACAGTGCTCATTACTTCAACCTAGGAAGAAAAACACTTAATAGACGTCAGCGGCCTCGACTTCCCCAGGACATTCTCCTAACAGACACTGAAGACTCATAATCAGAAAATGAAAATCGCTAATAATAATATACAAGACCTCACTTATATTATTGTTATTCATATGTATTATCACATTATTATAACTTTAACTAAAAATCTATGGCTCAATAAAGTCTTAACATTTAGATCTATAACTTACAATTGTAAAAAACTAAAATAGTTGTACTAGCACTAAATGTGCTGAAATATTTTATAATATAATAAATAAAAAAAAAAAAACAAAAACGAAACGATGATGAAGACACACAACAATTTTAATTAATACAGCCACTACCAACACTAGATCATACATTGGAAAAATCTCCGAAAACATCAAGGTGCAAATCATGTTACAACTTACTGTTAAAAGAAGGTAAACTAATATTTATTTAAATAATTAAAATTTGATAAATTTGAATAAAACAATTAATAAATAAAACATTTTCAGGAAGACTAGTTGCATAAAAAAAAACAAAAGAATCAAAACAAGATGTGATCAGTAGGATCAACATTTATGTCCGGAATGTTTCTTCAAGACTCACAAAACAAGAAAATAAAAATAAAATTTAAGTAAATGTTTGTATATATATTTTTTCTATAACTCAATTTAGTGTACTTTTTAAAGTTTGAAATAAGGAAGGAGCTTTTTATGTAGTATTTGTTAAAAAAAGTATATAAAATGTTGAAAAACACGGTAAAAATTTAATTAAAATTAAATATATTATAAGGTTTTAAGAAATTGTGATATTTTTTCGCTAACTAAAAAAAAAACAGGTCCAGGAGGCCATATAATCAATTTCCCTATACTATATAACGCAAATGTGTTCACATTTCTGTACATGTGGTGTCAGAGTAAAACACAGTGCGAGTACAATATTTTGTACTCAAAAACTAAATGCCACGTTTAGGTGTGTATAATTTTTTGTTCTCATAGCGTTTTTGGTAAAGTACAAAAAACACCCGTGGCAGTCAACAGGTTAAGAAAAAAAAAGATCATATGGGGCAGTGGCGTAGCGATTTTCTGAAGGAGGGTGTTAATTATAAATATTGTATATAATACGTACAAACTAAAACTTTTATTTTAATTAATTAATTTGTATACATAATGTCTGTAATAGAGATGTAATGTATATTCGAATTCGAATAGCGTCACTGTAAATTATTCGATGCTATTTATAATTATTAAACGTTTTGTGTTACGCAAAAACTTAAACGAATAATTTTCATCACGTATTATTGCAATCGCGATAATGTTAACCAGTATATATGTAATTAGTATTGTGCATTATTTTATATTGTATTATCGATTTACCTATGTTCCTATATTAATGTAATGTATGGTACGGCTCAAGGAGGTTGTCATATCCATCAAATACCCCTCTTGTATATGCCAATGATATGGGGTTATAACATTGAGTGGTAATTTGTACTTTTTAAAGTAACTACATAAATATTTTTATTTTTTTCTTGTTCGAACTAATAACAGGTATTGGGTGCATGTTTTATGTGAACGCAGAATAGGGATATATTTTTTTATCGCTGTATTTAAAAAAACCTTTAAAGTATTTGCTATACAAAAAGCAAGAAAAGTTTTTCTTACAACAAATACTTAATTTTATTTGTGAATACATGTTATATAATAAAAAAAATAATATTTTTTTAATGTTTTTATTATATTTAAAAATGCTAGGAGCCAAAATCCACTATTACATGCAGTGATTGAACAAAATCCTGTAGGTAAAAGGCCTCTGGGAAGACCAAGAATGCGATGGGAAGATATTATGAAAAAAGATGTTGAACAGCTAGGTGTTTCCAATTGGAGAAATCTAGAATTGGATAGAAAAGAATGGAAGCTTGTTTGTAAGACGGGATAGTCTTAACCCTTTATAGGGCAGAGGGAAATTATTTCCCACCTTAGCAAAAAAAAATACTGTAATTTGTGATATTAGGGAAATAATTTCCCACTT
>NW_020272979.1:103445-251667 GCF_003268045.1 Sipha flava | reverse complement strand
ACTTTTATATCCTTCATTTTTTTCTAAGATATATTTTAATTTATCTTTAACTATTTTTTCATTAATATTTTTATTTAGTTAGTATTTGTTTAGTATTTATTTATTTATTTAGTATTTATACTAAATATGTTTAAACTATTAAGTAATTTACTATTTGATTCTTTTAAACTTGTGTGTTTTATGGATAATCCAGATAAATATAATTTAAAAATCCTAAACTACATTTAAGTACGCGTAAAAATGTACGTCGTAGTTATATTTTTTTTGTAAAATCACTTTGAAAATAATAATTTATTCATTTTATCACGTGAAATATTCAAAAATTGCAATAATTGCAAAAAATTGCAAAATCGTTGAAAATTGCATAAAATTGCATTATTAAATTAAATAGGAAGACTGTCATTAATCTGATTCGTATACACATTTGATCAGATTTGATTTAGTGGGTATCAATAAAAAGTTGCAATATCAACTAAATCCGCTCTTTAGTGATGATCTACTCCACACAGGGCATGCATATTCGACCACCGAGAAACATAGAGCTAGTGCAGAGATTCTGTTTCGGTACGAGCTCCCCATTTTTATCTAACCAGTTTTCGCAGTAGATAATTTCTAGCGGATATTTTTCGTTTTAAGGCAAAACAGTGCTCTTTATAGTTGAGTGATCTATCAAGGTTAACACCTAAATATTTAGGATAGGGTGTGTGTTGTAACTTAACTCCTTCCCAGGTGATATCCAGTTTTATAGATGCTAGCCTGTTTTTCAGATGGAACGCATATACTTGAGTCTTTGGTGGGTTAGGCTTCAGCTTCATACTTCTGTAGTATGTTGTCATGATTTTAAGTGAAGTCTCCAGTTTAGTTTCTACTCCTTCAAAATTGTTATCTTGGACTGCTTTCGCTGTATCATCAGCGTAAATGAAATGCTTGGCATCTGGAATGATCGGCTGGTCGTTCATAGAGATATTTAAAAGGATTGGAGCCAGGACACTGCCTTGTGGAAGTCAATTTTTTTGCTTTATCCATCTACTTTTCTCGCTTCCTAGTGTCACTTAGTATTTTTTATGTTGGAATAGTGTCTGTATTATCCGCGTAAAACCTTTGTCTCTAGTTAGGTTGTAGATTTTCTCAAGTAAAATTCTGTGGCTGCTGTCAGGTCTATTAGGGCTACTCCAGTAATATATTTCTTTTCAAAACCGTTTTCAATAAACTAGGTCATATTTAATAATTGTCCCGTACACGATTTACCTTTCCTAAAGCCTGCTTGTTCTTGTATTAATTTTTCGTCAATATATTCCATTATGCGATTGAGTACCATTCCTTCGAATACTTTGTATAAGTAACATAATAGTGATACAGGCCGGAAATTTTTGGGACTTGTTGGTTCTTTACTTGGTTTTAAAAGAGCTATTATATGAGCTTTTTTCCAAATTTGGGTAGTTTGTAGGTAGATCTTATTTCAATAAACAGCTCTAGTATCCATTGTTTGGTTTTTTGGGCCAAATTCCTTAATTTGCTCAACACACATATCATCCAGTCCAGCGGATTTCCTATTTTTAAGCATCTTTATGGCTTCGTTTAGTTCTTCTATGTTGAATTGCTCTTTGAAGTGCCCATATTCTTCATATACAGTTGTGTGTTTTTTCTCGGTTTTCTTGTGGTTTGTATCGCTCTGATATTTTCCGTTTAAGAGAAGTTGATGCGCGATTTGATCTGATGTAGTTATAACTTGTGAATTCCTTTGTTTTGGATCATTATTTAGTTTCTTCATTAAGCACCAGGCTTTATGGCTACTGTGTTTCATATCTATGCTTTCTACTAAATTTATCTAATTTGTTTTCCTTTCTGTACCTATTGCTTCTAGTAAAAATTCACTTTTATTTATGGTTTCAAATCTAAAAAGGTCCTTCTTATACATTTCGGTGTATATATTCATGTATTCTATTAGCTCTGAAGAAAGGCCGGTTATGTATTCTGTTCTATAGCCCCTTTGTATATGATTTCTCGATGCTCTTTTAACTATATTCTCAAAAATCTCGTAATTTTCTGTGGTTGGAGCGATTTTTATTATCTCCGAATCAAGTTCGGTTCTGGAGTCATTCCAATTAACCTTTCCAACTAGCCAAATTAAACTTTCTTTTCATTGGCACTATAGTGAGTTTAAGGACAGCATTTATTGAACATACAATTGGTCGATGTTGGGTGCGCAAGATTGGTTTTCTATTGTCTTAACGCACTGCTGTCTAATAGTTTCACTGACCATCATCAAATCTGGGTTATACTCCCTTTTCCATCTTGCACTATTGAAGGATGGAGGTAGCTTAGTACCATGTATGATCGACGATTGGTTTCCATCTGTCCATTATTCAACTCGGCCTACATCGTCATTTGTATTTTCATATCCCCATTCTATGTGATGGCTATTGAAATCACCAGTTATTATTTTTGTTCTTGAATTGTTAAAATTATCAGGATTGTGGAAAGTAAATGGAACATTAGGTGGTTTGTATAATGATGTAATTGTGCAATTAGCTAATTCTATCGCTAAAATTTCTATTCCTTCAAAATTTGTTACATTTGATGACTTTATTTCCAACATAGGTTTGGTAAAAATAACACTTCCATGTTTATCACGTAGTATTTCAGCTACCAATTTCATCCCTCGGATTTTTGGTCTATCCCGTTCGTCGCCTTTATGTGTTTCCTGGACACAGATAATATCGCATAGTGTTTCCTTACATACATTTGCTGGGAGTATTTCTTTGTCACTTGACAAACCCTCGGTATTTATCGAGGTTATCGTCAGGGCTGGCCTCGAGAAGGGCCTTTTTATAATTGACTTAGAGTTTTTATTTATCATGTGTGATTTAAAAGACCTGTGCCCCGTGGTGGAAAGATTAGCCGTTTAGTGATAGTATCACTAAATCGTTGCCTAGGGTGTACCGCGTAGAGGTTCTTTCCGTACACCCCTGGTATTGAATGAATAATATCGAATCATTTACTAACCGCCATATTGGTTCAAAAATCATAAGTACCTATGTACCTACTCAAATGGTCGAATGGTGTCGTATAATAATTCTTTTTTAGTAAAATAGTTTGCACGCGTAGTGAAGGATTTGTTTACATAAATCAGTCATCACACTATAGTCTATACTCTATACTAGATATGAGAATTATGACTCACTTTAATGCAGGTACGTAGGTATTTTAAAAGGGGGTGTTATTAAAAATTAATCGACAAAACTATACAACAAAATAATAACTTTACGTATATTTTATTGTACAAGCATACAAATACTTTAGTATATTATACATGAATATCTGTTCATGTATATTATATTAATGTATGAGAAAGTGTTTAAATATTTTACTAAAATTTCAGATGAACATTTGCTTCTTATATATACTATTTGCTTCTTCTTGTATATTTTAAATCGTGTTTTATATTTTAAAACGATACAAATTCACGACTTTAGTTAATTAGATAAAACAATATAATAAGCCGGGTTCTGGCATTACATTAGTGTTATCATAATATGTATATATTTCGTTATGATAAATATGTGTTCATCACGATTTATGATGAATTTTTACCTTTATAAGATTCAAGTATAACATAGTCAAAGAGGGTGTTACTACACCCGTAACACCCCCCTGGCTACGCGCCTGCTTTAGTGGATCAATTCACTCAATTCAATTCACTTAAGGAGCCTCACCACCATGTCTTTTTTTAACAAAAACTACTGTTCCTAATTTCAACGCTACGTGTCGACAATTATCACGATTTTCATTCTGAAAAAATATATGGGTTCTCCTTAATATTTAAAAGGGAACGATCTAGCCACATTTTTAATTTTTGTAATTTGAATTGCAATAAATATTGTTGAAAATTCAAAAAAAATACAGAATTTCAAACTTAAATATTTAATTAACTAAATAAAATTTTTAATATGTGCCTCGATCGATCCCTCGTACATGTTGTGGAAAAAAAGAATGGTTTTTCCAAAATACAAATCGAGATAATCATTGCAACGTATTGCTTGAATTAGAATCCAAGGTTAGAGTGAAAAATAAACATTTTTTTCGCGATCACAATATTACGTTCTGACAAGTACGTACGAGTGCGTTCGAAAGCCCTCCGTACCGCTACATGCTGCGTTAAGATAATGAAGCTATACACCAGGGGTGTATTTAGGGGAGGGTGATATGGGTGTTGGAACACCCCCCATCGACCATATTTTATGGTATTTTACCAAGTAGCAAACTTATTTACGGTATAATTTAAATAAACGTAAGTATATGTGAAATCATTTTCATTAATATAATAATTTATATAAATACATGGTGTTTATAAATGTAATACGTGGGGGGCAGAACCTCCACTTACTATGAGTTTATTAAATTTTAAAACGCCCCCGTTAAATAAATCCTGGATACGCCACTGCTATGCACTGTAATATAATTAGATACGTTCATGTTCATATTTTTAATAAATTTCTTACCGAATTTCAAACCCATACTTATATAAAACTAAATGGCATATCTCAAATAACGATTATTTAACATGATTTTTTACTTTAATTTAAATATACAGAGTGTTTCTGGAATGGACGAGGACATTAGTATACATGTACCCGCTGTGATGGCCCAAAGTAGATTTTTTTTTAAATTTTTTTCAATCTCTAAAATTTTGGTTTATTCAATTTATTTTTAAGACATTACCTTAAATGTAAAAATAAACACTTTAGTTATATTTTTTGCAAAATTCTCATATGAATTGAGACGTCACACTGTTTTTAGGCTTGTCGCGTGTTTTTCACGCTTGAATCGCCGACTAAAAAAAAAGTCGTATGATACATCAATTCGTATGAGAACACTTCACGATAAACAGTGAAGAAAGTAGTTTGTTATCAGTTAACACACATAAGTAATTAAAACAGCTTTAACATTGTAAAAAAATCATAATTAAATACATTTTGATTTTAAAATCAATTTTTATTTACAAAGTTGTTCAATGAGACCCCCGTTAACTTATATGCACTTTTCTACACGACGATGTAATGAACTCCAAGTTTTTTTCATTTCATGTGACGAATGATATCATCTACATTATTAATTCTCATCAAAAGTTCATCTCTATTATTTACTTTTTTGACATAAACTTGTTTGTTCATAAAACCCATAAGAAAAGTCACATGGGTTAAAATCAGGACTGCGTGGTGGCCATGTTATGTCTGGGCTATATTGAGAATTGTTTCTAGCTCCTCTACCTATAAGTTTGTCAAGGAAAAGATAATGTAATTGTTGTCGGACTGCATTTGTATGATGAGGACATAAACTACATTGATTCTTGTTCTTCCAATGGTACATTCTCTAATAGTATCAGATCATACATAATGAAATGTAAAAATCCCTGACTGTTCCATCTAGCCGGTATCGTAACCTGTTGTCGTATGTTGCTCGGCGGTGAACGGGTAAAATAATATTATTACGTAACTTTAATACATAGACTTCTATACTAACTTGATAAACTACTCATCGAATTTATCATCAAGAATGATGAAATCTGGCGGAAGTGTTCTTATCATACATCTACCACGTTTTCGGTCGGCAAAAAAATATTAAATACTTGCTGATTACTATTCTTACTATTTCTTCAATAAGTAAAATTTAAATAAATGAAAAGTCATATAAGTTAAATATAATTAAGAGAAAAAAACAAATACTGTATTTTTTACGAAATAAACATTTTTAATATATTAGTTTAAAATTAAAACATACAATATTTATCACAAATTATAAAATACAACTAATTTAGTTAATTTATGTCGTTTATTAACAATATTTGAAGTTTTTGCTTCAGCAACATGATGTAATTGTATTTATAAATATTTTTACAGATTACTATTACTTATTACTAAACTTAATGTAAGATTTTGTAAAAATAAATTATTGGAACACGTCATATTTTGTAAAATATTGAAATTATAACAATCATTCTTGGCTGAAATTATTATTTTTACAGATAAACCAGATAGAAGTAAAATAGCAGGTCAGTTTGATCAAAAAATTCCCAATGAATTTATGTAATTTAAAAACACTATTAGAACTCTTTAATAATCCTCCTCTATTCTTTTACATCAATTAATATGGAATAAAAATATTAATGACTATAGTTTAGTTCACTTTATGTAATAAAGAATTTTATCTTTCAGTAGCGTAGCCAGGATTTTAAAATGGAGGGGTGGAGGGGGCCAAACCCAAAATACTAAAAAAACATAATCAACAATTAACAATAAGTTTGTTAATATAGTAATTTTTATATTAAATTTATCGTATTTAATATATTTTATTTCATTATAATTACATTTCAATTTATTAGTTTAATTATTTTGACTAATCTAACAATAAAAGACGTTGATGAGATTTTGAAAAAAAAAAAATGTTTTTATTATTTATTTCTAACAAAAATCAAAACAAACAATTGGTTGTAGTTAACGCAAGCTTCTATTTTTGTTCATAACAGTTTTCTTTTGAATTGAGGGCCCCAAATCACGAAGGCCTCGGTGCGTCGCATCTACTGCACCACTGCTACGACGCTGTGTAACACGATTATTGATTAATAATTTAACGATAAAACAATTATGTAAATATAACCTCAATACAATTTCAATAAAAATAAACAGGTTAGTTTAATACACGTGCATTTGTATTGAATTATACATACCAAAACTTTAGCATGGTCTAAAAGTCTTTGTTTAGAATGAGCAGCATCTGCTTTGCTATCACTAATCACAACTCTATCTCCAGCACCAAGATTAGGAAATTCAATTTTAACATCGCCACATTCTTTTTCTAATTCGTGTAAACATTCTTTTTGATTGATCACTAAAGTGCCATGATATTTTTCATTGATTTCTACATGTTCTTCGATGACATTACCAATATCGGTTATCATAACTTCAAATTTTGCTTTTGCTTTATTAACATTCTCTTTTTTACCAACAATAGTTATATTTTCATTAGTGGAATCAGTTTCAGACGGGAAAATTATTCTTGTATTCGTTAAATATCTGATCTGGAATCCAAGTATAAAATCATAAATGAACACATTGTACCCTTATACTAAATTATTTTAACAACAGACCTTTTTAACATTGACTCCATTTGTTCCAATTAAATATTTGTGAAACTTCGGATTTACTTTTAAATCATACACATATTTATGAACTTCATCAACCATTGTCTGAATTTGTGTAATAACATTTTTAACATCATCTTCAGGTCCTTTGATAACTATAGTCTATGAATTAAATTTTAGCTTTAAAATAACTGTTTACTACTTTTTTAATAGATATTAGCATTTGGGAAATTTTCTTGAAAATTTACTTATTGTATTAGGGGAGGGGGAGCAATTTCTTCTCTTGAAACAATCGTCTCCTGCTCAAAGAGAGAAACTGCCAGAGGCCAGGTTCGAATCGATGTCTAAGCGTATATCACGCATATAATAACTTATACAATTGATTAAATTGTCATTTTAATTTATAAGTATAATAAATGAGTATATTCTTACATTATCTCCTTTAACAGTTGGTAAATTCAATGTCACATTATCCCCACAATCTTCTTTTATAGATTGAATGAATTTATTCCCAAGATTTACAATGGCATTTCTAACTTTAACATTTCCCAACACCATTTCCTTTGTTATTATGTCTCCCTAAAAATACATGATTGATAAATTAATAATAAAATTGAAAAATAAATAATTTTCATAAAAAACCAACTATTTCATTTTGTATTTCTTTAATCATATCATAAGCGATTAAAACTTTTCTTTTATTGCCCATGACTTTAATAACATCTTTATTGTCTCCTTCACGTGCTAAAAAAATTCTCGTATCAGTCTCTTCTCTAATCTAGAATATTCAATTATATAAATAACAATATTTCTAAAGGTCGAATCACAAAAGTTAATAAATAATAATTACCTTTTTTATAAATATTGCTCTCTTTCCAGCACTAAGTTTGTGAAATTGTTTAAAAATAGGAATTTCCAACACATAGTTGATTTCATCCAATACTTCGGCCAATTTAGCTAATGATTTAAATGCTTTATTTACATCATCGTTCAAACCTTGTATTTTAACTAAATTATTTCTAGCCTCAACTAAAATATCGAACCAAATATTATTTATAAACTCTCAAAATACAAAAAATATAAACATATTAATACTATTAATACTATTAATTACCTGGACTGGGGAATATAATTTTAACATTAAATATTTTCTGAAGTTCTCGAACTTTTTCACCATTGAATCCAATTATCGCTCCGTGGTGACGTTGATCAATTGTTATTTCTTTTTCAATTTTACTTTTCAACTTAATTATAATTTCCTCCAATTCCTAACAAAAATTTTAATTATTAAAAAATTAGGAAAGAAACTATTTGATGGAAATTTATTAAAATACCCGATTTCGTTAATACATAATACTTGTAATTTTTTTTCTAAAAAAAAACATTAGAAATCTTTTAAAAACTTTTAAACCTATAAGTAATATTAAAATTAAAAGTTCATTGAATTTGTATAGAGTTATATCAAAATTCAATATTAAAATCCTCATTAATTTATTTTTTACTATAAAAGTATAATAAAAATTATCGGCATTTTAATTTAGAAATCGTGAAATTTTCAAATATTTATTAAAAGATTTAATTTTAATTTAATTAATAAAATAAATAAACTAGTACGGTCACAATTAACCACTTTGAAAATAGGCATTATCTATTTTGTCAATTTTTCTCCAACCTATTCATTCTAGCCATTCTTTTTGAAAATTAATTTACTTTAATGTGTTAAACTTAAATTCTGATTCATTAAAACATAATTTTGATACATACTTGAACTACTTTTTTCGTGGAATCCTTTGTTCCAGTTATACAAATTATGTCAGCCGAATTTTTCATACACGGTATTTGAATACGTGCTCCTGTACGTTTTTCAATATTCTTAAGATTAAGTCCTTGTTTGCCCAATAACGTACCTCGATGTTCTTTTGGAAACGGTGTAGTAGTAGTTTTAATCTGAAATTTTAATGTTTTAGTTAAAATTGCTAAAAAAAAAATATTTTTTTATTTATTTATCCATAATAAAACTATAAAATAACAAATGATTCATTAAACATTTTAAATTATTATGCACATTTATATATTATAATATTAAAAAATAATAATAATAATAATAATAAATTATTCATAATTTGTACACAACAATATAATAAATATTATTTTTATCAGTTTATCTTATTAATTCCAACTTAATTAAAATTTATTTACTTGAGTTTGTTCGAAGGTGATAATTTTTTGTTTTGCTCGTTCAACATTAACTCTATTGCCGCTGATTTGTAAAGTCAGATCCATGGTTTTTGAAACACAAATCTCTATTCCTACATTACACTCTTTCCCAATTTTCATATATGCTTCCTTACATTTTTCATGCTCTAATTGACTATTCCTGTCCCAATGTCTGTCTTGGGCAGGTATAGTAATTATCTATAAATTTTACAAAATAAAAATTAAGATATTTTATTATTTATATTTTAGATATAAATCAACAAAAACTTTCTAAACTATTACTATTCATACAGAAAAATGTTATTTAAAATCATAATAATGATGTTCTTTAATATGTAAATTATCGTTCTATAATTTTTATGTTATTTTTTATTTAACTTTTGACACAAAGTTATTATAGCTCAACAATTAAATCATGTAAGATAACTAAGTATGCATTTTAAAATTAATATACAATAATCATTATCATAAAATAATATTAGTAAAATATAATAATTTGAGATAATTATAAAATACGAGTTAATTTTAATTGACCAATTAAAATTTAAAGTAACGGATAACATATCAACTGGTTAAAGACGTGATCATTTAAATGAATAAAGTAGAAAAGAATTTGGGCTTAGGAGTAAGGTGATTGCATAGAAGAGCTATAATTATAAAAGAAAGGTAAATATAAGATTTATTAATGCCAGAAGATCTGAGATAAATTGGAAAACGGTATATCATCCATAGGACTATTTGGTAATTGGATATTATTAGAACCAGTGATGGAGGCGCAAAAAGCTTTGGAAAAAAGTTTGATAAGAGGAGACGTGAGTACAATATTTTTATTTTGATGATTACAAGTAGGTTGTTTTGCGACGTTTAAGAAGTAATTTATGTTTAGAACAACCTTTATAGTTGGAAGTATGATCACCCGCGCAAAAGCCGCACTTGGTTAAACTGCCTTTCTCTTTGATGTAACTGTTTCAAGAGTGATTTCCCCTGCGTTTAACACAGCGTGAAGGATGAAGGATCACCATCATTTCCGGTATGGTGATGTTAATAGTTAGCGTAGAGTGACCGTAGCTATGTCAATTTAGACACTGAGATGAATCACCAAAAGTCTTATTGGGTAATTCGACTTAAATTTTAGTGTGCAACATTGATGATTCATTAAAAATTGTATTTGGATTAATTGCAACAATGAACAGCGGAAGCGTATGGCCATTTTGAATAATATTCGTAATTCTTTTGCGGGAATCTAATTCCCATAGGGCATCTGATATATATAGTGTCCCGATGTTTTTATATTGATGGTAAACAAAAGATTCTTTGGTTATATTATGTACGTCATAGGAGGTGTCGAGTTTGATTTCTTTGTCCACTTTGCTCGAAAAGACAGTGAAACGATTAGGCGAAACTAATAGTTTAGTGTTTTTCCCCGTATGGATTGGAGAATTATGCTATGATAGCAGCGACCGTTTGGGTTTGGTAGTAAGCGGAAAGGGTATGTTGTTCATCTTGAAAGTGAAGTCGCATAAATACGATATATAATACCGTGAATACTTGTATAATACCGTGAACTGAACTAACTTAACTTAAATAAACTAATAGAGTAACTTAACTAAAATTGCGGTAACGGAACGGGCAAATTATAATCGCACTGACATGCGACCGTGTTACAAGTCAATATCAGACTGATCGTTCTAATACTTATTAATTACTATTAAAATGGCATGATAAATTACTTCGTTCACCGTTGAAGATTTAAAATTACTCCGTTTTTTAAATTGTGCAGTCCCAATTTTCTCCGAAGTTTTCAAAACTGGCAAAGTTGGAAATGCAAGATCGTAGTTGTTGCCATTACTCATAGCATCTCCTGAACTCGTTTGGCCAGACACCATTGATACATTCTTCATCATTGTAATTTATGTTCTAGACAATTACTTTCCTGAAACAAAATCTGAACTCTAAAATCAAAATGCGAGTGAATAAAAAAATTTAATTCGTTCGAATTCGATATCAATGTTCAACCAGTATTATGCTTCAGAAAGTGATGTGATACGTCATATAAATCAACTAAATGTTCTTCTATAACTATAAACAACTAACAAACTAAATCACCAATAGTTACAAATATGCAAAATATAATTCTATATCGATTAATAACGACTAGTAATGTAATGTTTTAAGTCTGTATTATCAAACGATAATCGATTGAAAAAATAAAATGTTCATATAAAAATCAAAAATGTATTTAAATATTAACTCTTTCATGCACGGGATTTCATAACTATTTTGACCTATATTGCACAGAAGATTTTTTTTTAGAAAAATTTATGTGATATAATAAATTATTATTCAAGTAAATAATAAGACTTTGGTGTTAAAGAGTTGTCGTTAGTGGGATGACGTATGTTCCACCATGCATTAAGTGTTTAGTTTTATGTTACACTACCAAAGTATACAAATATCATAAACACTTTTTTACTATATATTTATTTAATATATTATTTGTACAAAAATTATGTAATAAATGTATTGTATAATATGTATAATTTCGAGGCATAGGCCTGTAAAATATAAGTATTATATAAATACAATTAAATATTTATCATCCTTTTATTAATATTAAAAATACTGAACAGAAATGTTAAAAAAAAATTACCCATACAAGTTAAATTGCATTTATACGAGTATATATAATATTATATCATGAAATTAAAATTACATTAATGACTTAATTTTAAAACTTAAAAGACAATTGAAATGTACTATTATAATGATTTGTGATATAGTGCAAAACAATTTTTTTGTTTTCCCAAACAAAGGAATATCGCATACTGAGCATACCCATTCCGTTCGAATTTCCTTTTGTTTAGTACTGCATTTTGCACATCTCCTCCTTGTTCCTCTTTTAGGTTGATGAGCAGCTTGCTCGAATCTTATCGTAGAATTTACATGTGGCTTATATTTTTTCACAGCTACTGTCTGTTCTTTTGAAACGTTCTGAATTGATCGTTTTTCGACCAGCGTTTTTGAAACCAAATCGTTAGAAATTTCGCGACGAAAATTCTCCATAGTTATATTCATACCTAAATTATTGTAAATAAAGTTTTTGATAAAATTATAATAAATAATTAATAAAAAAAATTAAAAAAAAACTATATTGTTACCTGATTGTAATTTATATATGACATAAGAGTTAACTACTGCTGCATCAATGAATTGAAAAATAAAGTTTTTGCAACCGTTTTTTGCCTTTCGGTCTATCTGACAGGATTTCTTATTTTGGTCGAACTTATCTACGCAATTCATATGCTTATTATATTCGCTCAATACTATAGGACATGACATCATTGTAGTTGATCCATCTTTACATCGTCTTTGAACTTGCGTAGTTTCCGTTGGGAAAAATTGACAACAAACTCATTATTCTTTTGTCACGCCACTTAACAATTGATGTAGATTTTTCATCTATAGACCAATCATATTCTCCTAATGTTAAATGTTTATCGTTTTTCAATGCTGGTAAAAATTTTCTTGTAGGATTGACTGTTCCACATGCATTTATATTTTTTGATTTTAGATATGTCATTAGAGGGTAGCTGGTAAAATAGTTGTCAAAGAATAAACAATGATTTCTTTTTTGTAAAGGTTGAGATAGTTGTTTTACTACACGAGCACTTAATTGTTTTTCAGCTTTTTCACCAACTTTTCCCGTATAAATTTCAAAGTTCCATAAATAACCTTGTTTGTCAACTAAACACCAAATTTTAAATCCCCTCTTTATCGGGGTTTTCGGCATATATTGTTTGTTAGAATTTCGACCAGTGAATTTTACCATACTTTCGTCAATCGCAATTATTTTGGAGGATTATACGCTCTTTGAAAGTTGTTAAGAAGAGTCTGTATAAATGGCCTAATTTTGTATAATTTATCATACCCAGGCTGATTTTTTTTCGGAATAAGTGAATTATCATTCAAATGTAAGTGAGATAATAACTAACCGAATCGATTTACTGGCATTAAATAACTTATATAAGTATCATGCTAATAGGGTGATGTTGAACAATAATCCCTATAACTGCATTGCTTCTTGATACCCACTAGAAGTTGCATTCCAATAAAACATTTAATTTCAGATATATTTGTTCGCATAAAAGCTTTTCCTGTTTTCAATTGTTTTTGATATGCATATAAATTAGTATGATGAACTATTTGATCAACAATTACATCAGTAAATAAACATTTTAAAATGGTTGTTGGTATACAGTAAACATTGATAAATCATATATTACTGTTGTAGGGCCCTCTGGACTTGTAAATGGAAATAAATCAATTAAAATGTCGTTTTTTACCAAACTGGTTGAATTTCAATCTCAATATTTAATCACATTATTGAAAATATTAAAGTAATATATTATAATATATTTAATATTTATTGTATACTCATTGATTACGAGTATAATATAATCAATAGTGCAATTTTAAATTAATATTCTCAATTCTGTAATGAAATTTAATTTTGTTTAAACGTAATGAAAAATGTTTAATTTAATAATTTAGTGTGTTCAATTATTTTATATAGTGTAAAGTAATAATGTTTTGCCAGCCGAAAACATGGCGGACGTATGATAATCTTGCGTCCCCGGGCTTCACTTCTTTCAATGGAAAACATCGGTAGTTCGTTATCCAGTATAATATAGATATCTGTGTATTATTATAATAATATGAGTTATTTCCTGTCTGGAGGATATATTCACATTTATTGTCCGATTCATATACCGGGTTGTATGAAACCGAACTTTAAATTTATTTAATGATTAGTTCTAACGAGCAGTTAAATATTTTTACAGAAGAGTTTGGGTTGCACTAATCGTACAATAAAAATATATTGGTATTGAACATGTTACCGTGGTTTGTGTAGAAATTTAGGTTTATCACAGAAAAAGTGATAATATCTTATGATCTAGATACCATATCAACAGCTGTTTGAACTTTTATTTTGAATATGTATAATAACAATTGCTAAATTCTACAAGTTTTTAATCTGTCTTCGGGGTTTTAGATCTGTACTTATTTTATAATTTTATTGTTTTTTCAATTTCTATAATTTCAATTATATAATATAAAAAATGGCTGAACATACACAAAAACGGCTGAGAGGAAAAAACTTTACCAAAAGGGAAAAATAGCTATTAATTGACTTGGTATTGACTTTTATGCCCATTATTGAAAATATTAAAGTAATATATTATATTATATTATTTAAAATACTTGAAATTCTCCTGTTGCGTGATAACGTACTGTTACTAAAATTTGAATTTTTGGAGAAATCGCGAAACTTCTACGAGAATTGCGTAATTCTTCTCCAATCAAATTACATAAAAAAACCAAATGTTTCCTTTGATAACCTGTTTTTAAATTTAAAAATGATGTACATTTTAGTGTAATTTTATTAAACTACCATTCATCGTAGGCGTAACTAGGAGTGGCCTGCGACCCCCCTGCCCGAATTTTTGGGTAAATGTATGTGCTTATACACTAGTAAATAAATAATAAATATAATACTAAGAAATTAGTATTAACTTTATTTTTGCCTGCACTATAAAAAAAATATATTGTTTCATATAAACGAATAATTATTCAAGCCAGTTAACATCAATAGAAACCAATAAATAATAATCTAATTAAAAAAAATTCTCTACAAAACATTTTTTTGTAATCTAGCCATCCCCCATACTTAAAGGACTAGTTACGCCAATGTCATTTTAGTCTGTAGTTGTCTAATGTCAATGTCAAACAGTCCAATGTCTGTAGTTCTTACCTATATATTATGATAATAATATATATGAGTGAACTTGGCCAGGGTGGTGGGGTGGGAAGTCCGGATGGGCCGGTAGGATTATTAATAATTTTTACTGCATTATAATGGGATATTTTTAGATTTTTGTTATAAATAAAACTTAATACATATTTAGAATATAAATAATATTATAAAACTAGTTTGGCGTTATTAACATTTAAATTTATAACAATATATAGGCTATATATATTTTTAAAACACCTTACATAAATCGACACTTAAAATTGAGATCGTCGAATTCCTCCAAAGGATTTGATCGATCTCTAAGTAACCTTGGTCTAGATAAATGATACAAAATATCCAAAACAAATTCATCAACGAAAATTGATAAACTTGTATCAGAACTTGACATTTTTATTATTTTCAGTTATAACTAGTAAGTAAAATATAGTAAGTAGATACGACCAACTACAGTGTACAGTGACGATAATATTTATAATCAATGGTACTACTGACACCTAAAAACGTACGTTTGATAACTGTAGGATTATCGAATGATTAAAATTTAAAGAGCCAAAATCGGCCCATTAGTTTAATGAGCTGGTAACCTATATTTTAACGGCCCGTTAAAACTATTGAACGTTTAAAGATTGCTTAACGAATCAATAAAAATTTGACGAGCCGTTAGCGCGCTAATGGCTTGTTAAACGTTAAACGGACGTTCATGCAACCCGGCAATACTCTTTTAATCAGCTTTTAAATTCTAGATTTTAATGAATTGTATATTATTAAAAATGATTAAAAGCATATTTTTACTAACTAAACTATTATACGTACCAGACATATTTGAAAAGTTAATAATTTCTTTTTCAATACACATTCCATGATGATCATTTAAATGATTTATTAATAAAACTTTTTTAGAAAATGTTAGCTTAGGACAAGTAATACATTTAGATGATTTTTGTTTTACTTAATTTATTATATCATGTTATTTTTCAAATGCCTTGTAAGTGTAAACTTAGTAGAAAATTGATTTTTGTAAATACTACAATTAAATTCCATTTTTTATTGTATTTAAAATAATTAAATAGAAGTATTATGTTAAAACAAAAAAATCAAAACAGCAATAACTATCTAATATGTTGAGATAGCTTTTAATAATGTTTATTTATATCTACATTTACCCAATTACCTATTTGAGCATTTCATAAACCAGACTTTATCAAAATTTATTACACAGAGGCTATTTATTAAATGTTTTATTGAGTATTAACAATACAATTCACGAACATCTTAAACATAAAAATTCAATATTATCTAATATCTATATAAATTACATTATTTTAATAGTAAGTACAGGTATGAATTATCAAAACCAACTAATGTTACTGGATGGCTAGATACATTTGGTTGCTAATGCTGTTTCGCAACTTTTTTAAAAAATATAAGTACATTACAGTAGAGTTGAAACTGAAAATTATTCTTTAACAACTAAAATAAAATGACAGTATATTATTTACATAAAACGTAATTAAATTTTAAATAGTTTTATTCATAACTCATATTATTATAATTATATTATAGTGATTGATAAGATATATTGATAATATATAGCCTAACATTATGATAGTAATGAATAAATTACGCGCATGCGCAGAATGCATAAGGTGCATTCATGTTTTTAGACTCTCCTCTCTTGAACAGGGCACAAATCAATGATAGTAGTCTAGATGATGATAGTGTTATAGATTACATAAAATTATAAATATAATTTGTGATAGTTTTCCAAAAAGTGATAATGAAACTGCTGCACTACGTGACGTCACTCCGTCGTCGATCTATATCACTATAATAATAATAAAATATCCGTCACAATAATATAATACTTTCATCGGCTATATAACAAATTATTTAATATTGGTTTTCAAATTTTGAATTCTTCAATTTTTGCTATTATTTCAGCTTTACGGCGGTGCGGCCCCCGACAACAACCAGATCGTTGTTGTGGCGGCGTGGCACGACGACCTGTGATCGGTACAGTACATCGTCCTATGCGGTTCGATATCCGCCGGCGATTTTAACCGTTTGATTTGCGTCCGTCGACTCGACGGTGAAATGGCTTATGACGATAACAATTTCGTCCGAAGCATATTCTGCCCGCACGTGGCCGTTTTGTGTTCGGATAAGGCGCAGGAGATGTGTCGGAAAAATAATCTCAGCTTTTGCGAATTGCTCAATCCATTTGCACGGTTAGATGACGGTAAGGAAACCCATCTGTATTTTGATGTTTTTCTGATTTCAATGGTTCCCAGTCAATACAGCAGTGTATTTTTGTATTTAGTTAGTTTCAAAGACCCAAGTGGCAGTACGATAACTGTTGCTCATTTACGAATAGCATTTTCCAATATGAATAGCCCACCATTGCCTGTAACCAAAGAGAGGAGTCGTTTACAGGATTCTGTTAATGTTACTACCGATCCATGTAACATCACAGTTCATATAGGTAATGCATTCATTGCTATTATTGTTTTGAATATTTGATGTTATGATTGTATACTTAATAGGTGGACGAGAACTTATAATACCTGAGAACACACCATGGTTTACAAAGTGGAGAACAACATTTTTACAGATTCAAAACGTATCAGATCATGAATATACTAGACATTTTTTAGGATGTATCCTTTTTAAACATTTTATTTTTTATACTTTTCTTCTATTTTGAACAACCAAATTTTCTTCACTATTATTTAACATCAGGTATAATGGTAATAAGCTCTTCTGATGAAGAACAAGTTACAAAATTAACACAACAAGTGCAACAATCAATTTTACCTAATCAAAATCAATCACCTAAATGGTTTCATACTACAGTATTGAGATATTATGTTGTTTTACATGATGGTTTAGATCCTGATTTGAGCACGTAATTTTATATTTAACATTTAATATATTTGATATTTTAAATCATTTACTAGTTATTTTTATTTTAGATCCAATAAAATTATTGAAACCTTACAGTCAACATATGGACACAGTAGTTGCCATCTTCTTAGATTAAATTCATGTAAAGGTCCTAAAACCGAATCAACGAAAGGTATATGGGATTATTTAAATAATTCATTCAACTCAGATGATAGTACTGAAACTCATGATCAGAGTGGAGAATTTGAGAAAAATTTAAATATAGATGGTTCTCTTATGCATCCATTAAGTCCACAAGAGTATAGCAAGAACTTGAATGGTGAATCAAAAAAAGATAGTCAAAAAGTATATGGTGCTTATTTAGATGAAAATGATTATAACAATATAAGAGAATTGACTAAACATTTTGTTTCAAGATCATTAATACCTTATATTGAATCTCAGATACAATCTTTAAGTGAATCGGTATTCAATCATATATTTTTATTTATTTTAAGTTTAATAATATTATAAATCATTTTTTAATTTTTTAGGTAACAAACAAAAAAGGTGTAAGTCGGTCACTTTTGAGTGCTACCAAAAGATGGTTTAGCACAAATAAACCTACTGCAGCAACTCTTCCACCTACAGTAGTGTTAGTAAAAAAACAATTGTATTCATATTATTGTAATATTTTAATGTTATTATTTTATTTAGTTATAATAGTGATTCACCAGAACTTCAAACCAGACGTTTAGCTGATTTATACATGATTTTGGGGGCTTGGTCTCTTGCTTTTCCATTGTATCAGAGTGCAAAAAGAGACTTTAGTGCAGACAATGCGTGGTTATTATATAGTGGTGCTGTTGAAATGGCTGCAGTTTGTGCTTTAATGTGTCCTGGTATATGTGATATAAAAAAAACCATAGAATATGCTAATGAAAGTGTATTAACATATTTGAATACTTGCAGGTCAATATTTATAATTTTAATTAATATTTAAGTACTTTTAACAATTAATTTGTTATTTCTAATATGTAGGGCTCCACAATTTGCCACAAGAGCTACATTATTGTTATGTGAATTACTTGTCAGTCGGGAAATGTATGGAGAAGCAGCAAAAATGTTTATTCAGATGACAAATGAAGACTCAGATTTACGTAGTGCTTTATTATTAGAACAGGCTGCATATGCTTTTCTGAAATCTCAAAAACCACCTATGTTAAGGAAATATGCTTTTCATATGGTATTGGCTGGCCATCGATACTCAAAAGCATCACAAAGAAAACAATCTCTAAGCTGTTACCAACAAGCATATCAGGTACAGTTTTTTAATTAATCATAATTTAATTGTAAGCCAGTATTGAATTATAATTAATTTATTCTGTAATATAATAACAAATAATAGTTTTGAATTTGAATTCATATTATTATAGGTTTTTGAAGGTACTCATTGGACGTTAGCAGAAGACCATATACAAACAGCTATTGGTCGGCAGGCAACATTTTTGAAACACATTAAACAAGCCTCTGAAGCTTATTCAAAATTATTGGCCAGAGCTTCAAGTCAACCACCAGAACAGCAATCTGCTATTCTGAGAGATTATTTGAATATTAAACTGGTATAATAAATGAAATGTTTAAATGTACATTATCTTAGAGGGATTAACATTTATAGGAATATGCAGCAGAAAAAAATGATTCTTCTATCATCAATTTAGCTCTGCCTCTCATAGATCAGAAAAAAATCAAAATATTATTAAATGCAGATAGTATTATTACCAAAGAACATTGTTTTGATGAAGATTTACTGGATCCCAGGTGGTATAAAATGGAAGAAGATTTAATTACAGAAGCTCGAGGAATACCTCCATTAATATTCAAACCAACCTTTGCTTTTCATGGTAGCAATGATACAATTAAAAATGTGTTGTATGAAAATGGTAAAATAACTCTTTTTTTAATTAGATTTATCTAACATTGTAATTATTTTAAGTTCAATTATTCATATTGTCCGTACAATATTAAATGTCAATAGAATTGGTACAAGTCCAAATGTTATTATCAAATCCATTGAATATATCATTATGCATTGAAAACTTATCATTGACATATGCTTTTGATGAAGGAAAAATATTGGTAGAACCACAAGTTTTAGATGAATTACTGTTAGCACCTTCTAGTACAACCCAAGTAATATATATATATATACATATTAATAATGTAAATCAATTAAATTTAATGTTTTTCATTTCTGTACCTATAGGTTATTCTTGGTTTGAAAACTAGAAGTATTGGGATTTTATCTATAACTGGTATTCAGTTTAGCCTAATTATTCCATCTGTTATGAGTGATGACACAGTTAAACGAGTGATAAATGGTTGGCAATGTTTTGAGACATTAAGTTCTATAAAATTTAATATTCAGCCTCCAACTTCTTTATTGAAGGTAGTAAGCAGTTTATTAATTAATTAATTGCTTAAATATACATGTATTAAAGTTTTATGAGTTATGAGAAAATGTATATGTAATGGACCATCTTAATAAAATAAATGGTTAAAGTACTTGACATTTGCTATTGCAATATGAGTATGTAGAATTAAAGTTAAATATAGCAGAATTTAAACACTAATTCATATTTTCTACTCTACAATTATTGTTGTTAATTAGTTGTCAATTTATGATAATTTAATGTCCTTCACTCTTACTTTTTTATGCTATGTATTAGTATTGCCATGTATTATTATTATTATAAATTAATTAAAAATTTATAATTTAGAAATCAACATGGATTTTTGAAAAATATATTTATGCCATTTGTTTGATTGTCACTTACTGAAAATATAATTGAATATGTTGTCATAGTTTAAAAAACAAAATTTAAATATTTTTACGTATTAGCTTAATTTATTGTTTTTTTTTTTAAATTAGAGAGTTGAAGATAATGTTAAATTAAAAATAATATTATGTCATACTGATTTTTATTGATTTTAGGTTGATTTTGTTGGTAATCAAGTGAATACATTGATTGGTGAAATGAATGTTATACAATTGACATTAGAAAATAGTGGCCCAATACCATTGCATAAAATTTTTGTTTCAACTTCCATTGAAGATTCATTTTTCTCTGAATCCAATCATTCTTGTAAGAACAAAAAAGTTCGGAGTTTACCATTTCAAATGCTTCCAAATTCAAAAAATACAGTAGAATTTTGTTTCAACAGTCCAGACATGGAATCTTTCACTCTTGACTTATTATTTTATTATGAATCTCAACTTGAAACAAAAAAACTCGAGTACAGATTATGCAGAGCTAGCTGGATTATGACAGCAAAACCTTGTGTAAGGATTTCTGCTTCAGCGTTACTCGCAAACCAAAATAGTGAAACCCTTAATCTTAAAACAACGGTTCATAATTTATATAAGGTAAGTTTTTAATTTCTAAATTAGTTGTTATTTTTCAATAAATTATTATTTCAGGGAAATGATATGGAGCAAGTAAAATTAAAGCAAGTACTATTATACAGCTCAGAATGGACTCTATCTAAAAAGATATACCCTCAAGGAAGTTTACAAGATTTAGATCAACAACAGTCATGTCATTTATTCTTACAAGCTTGTCGAATAAATGCAAATGGTATTTCTAAAATTAATTTTGATAACGAACAATTTGCACAATCTGACATGTGTGAGAAATTTGTTTGTATGACCAAATCATCAAAAGAAACTAAAATGCCTAAGTTTGATAGACATAAAGTTCAATCAAAAGTTATGAAATGTATTGATCTCGTTTTGGCAATTTTATGGCAGGTAATGTGATCTGAATTAATTGATTCATACAGTTTTTTTTTTTTTTTTTTTGATTATATATCTTATTACTTTAGTTTATTTTTAGGTGGTAATCAAAGATCATTCAAATCAATTGAGAATTATATGTGGTATTCACAGGGTTTCATTGACTAAATTAAATGCAAGTGTTGCATGGCCTGAATTTGGATGCTTAGATTCATCAAAATATATTACTAAGCCTATCAATAGATTAAAAATATTTGGACCTGATCGAAATATACATCCATTTGATGGGACTCCTTTACTCAATGATACAATAGGATTGTTAGAATCGCCTATGAATCGGTTACTTATTGTTGCTTTTTCACATCCTAGTACTATTACACATTCATTTGTTGACAAAAAGTAAGTTTCCTTTTCATAGTATTGTTCAGTATATTGAAGTTATAAATTTATCTTTAATTTTATAGAATGTGTATTGTGTCTGTACTGATAATACTTAAGAATTGTGTTGAACATGAAGTTGAAGTTAAAATTGAAACAGATACGGCTAGTTCAAAGTTAGTATTATTCATTCATTTTTTATTAATGTAATTATGTCTATATAAATAATGTTGAGTTAATAATTACTGTAATTTTAATTAATTATCAACTTTTCTATATTTATTTAACAAATTTTGTGTATTGACTACCTTTAATATTCAATTTTAAACAATTATGCAAAATAATAAGATTTTATATTAAATCAGTTTTGTTTATTTTTTAGATCAGACATCGACAATCAGCATTTTTGTTGGATTGGAATGACAAACCCAAAGCCATTTTTCTTGCCTGTGTTGGCCACACGCACTATTAGACTATATGCTGCAGTTGCATCTCAAGGCTGTTATAAAACCACGTCTAAGCTTGACATATTAGCACGACCACATGTGTCTACCCAACATGCATTCCTAACCCAAATTATTTCTTCTTCTTCTTTATTAGTCATTAAAGACCCTAAATCTGAGGTAACTAGTTAATTTTTGCTACTTCGCTTAGGTCTCAATTTATTATATATTTTATTTTTCATAAAAGAAAAAAGTCATAAAAAAAAACATTATACTTATAAATATATATTATATAAAATTAATATAACTTGGTAGAAAATTTAAAGACTATGAGTATTGATTTTCCATTATTCCATCTATTGCGTCTTTGATTGAAGCAAATTTCGGCCTGTTGGCTGGGTTGGACTGCCAGCATCCAAGCATAATTTCATAAAGTCTGTAACAGCATAGATTAGGTCTAGGCAATCGATAACCCCTGCGCAGTACTTCGTATATCTTTGATAAACATATGGTAGGATAGGGAATACTTCCTAACATCATGATCTCCCAGAGAAGTACACCAAACGACCATACGTCGCTTTGAGTCGTGTAAACCCGATACTTGAGCGACTCCAGAGCCATCCACTTGATGGGCAGCGGATCACCGCAATTTGACTTCTTATAGTGATTCTGTTCATAAATATCGCGACTTAGACCAAAATCACAAATCTTTATCGTATGGTAATCGCTCAGCAATATGTTCCTGGCAGCCAAGTCTCGATGTACTATGTGATTCTGTTCCAAGAATACCTATATCATCCGTACACAAATAGGTATAGGTATTATCACTACATATGTGTTGTTTTCTTTTACTTTTATTTGTATATATTTAAACTGAAAATAATTGCGAATATTAAAAATATTTTTTGTATATTGTTGTGTAAGGTTATAATTTATTAATGGTAATAATGTTTATTATCTAAGAAATATTGGTAGTAAGAAAAAATTTGGTTAAAACCGAATTAGTTATATTATTTATTCATTTATTTTAATAATCTGAACTAATTCTTTTATATATTTTAGTTGTTATCAATGTAAAAATAATTTTTAGTATAAATCATAGACATATAAAGATATCTTTATATGTCTATGGTATAAATACAAAACCCATAGCTTTACCATTCCGTTTGCCACTTGGCTGGCGAAGCGTATCAAATCTTCAATTGTTAAGAATACGTTTTCTTCGTCGTGGTACAAGTAACAATTGTTGAAGACCATCGGTGGTGATCCACCGTTAGTCGCCAACGACGTATTTCCAGTGTCTAACATTGTATTCTCCTTGTCGTTCACGGTAATCGGTAGACCTACTCGATCGACATTAAAATCGTTGACGTACCACGATTTTATATTGATCTATACAAATGTTAAACAGTTAAACTTGCACAGCGTGAGACTTATGTTGATAAATGGAGGGAATCACTAGACTCATTACACATGTTTACATGGGAATACTTAGATTGTACTGTGCCAGTCGACGACAAGTCAGTTCAGTGGTTGGTTTTTAGGTCAAAGGGTCGGAAAATTTATAATTAGAAGTAATTTATTTGCTCCCAAAGGTTTTAGTAAAAAAATGTATAAATGTATGACTTTTTGTTGATGATTATTTAAGTAATTATATTAATTTACTTATTATTTGAAGATTCTATTAACAAAAGTCAATAAATCATTTTCGAATAGGGGCGCTCCAAGATAAGTTAAAAGCGACGAATACTCTCCGTGGTGAAATTCCACACACAAAACTGTGGCAACTGCCATTGCACTTTATGTAAATAGTTATGGGTACGTACATTTATAAATATGTTATTAGAGAAGAAACAAAAGCAGTGAGAGTGGTTATGAAAATGAACGTTGAAGGGAAAAGTGGAAGAGGAAGGTAATTAAAAAAGAGATAATTGGATAAAATCGAGAATTATATGAGGGCTGTTGGTGTGTGCGTAGGGGATGTAGAAAATCGAGACGAGTGGAGGTTTAGGATAAGGGTGGCCGATCTCAAATATTTGGGATAAAGGCGAAGAAGGGAAAAAAGATTAATAATGTGGTATAATAATAATAATGGTAATTAGTTACCTACACGTTCAGTTGTCTTACCTTCCTTAAGTACGTCTGCAAGTCACCCAGCGGACAGTACTCGACGACCAGCATGCACCGCTTGTTCACGTCCAAACAGCAGCCGATCATGGACACGATGTTGACGTGCTTTCCAACCGTCTGCATGAGAAGTATCTCATGGATGAACCGTTCCGATTCACGACCGGTGGGATGGTCGCGCAACCATTTGACGGCCACCGGAAGCTCGCCGCCGTCCGTTTTCAGCACGGCCTTGCGGACCTCACCGAAGTTTCCGTGACCGAGGACCACGTCGGACACGATCACGTCTTCGCGTCTCAGTACTACGTCCACGTCGTCCAGGCCCTGGAGTGCAGCCATGTCGTATCCCACACCGGCCGCGACCACCGCGCTCGCCTTACGGTCGTCATCGGCCGCCCAACGCCCGTACGCGTACTGGCCGAGCGTGAGTGCCATGCAACAGAACGCGAACGCAGCGGCCGTCCACAGGTAAAACGAGCCATGGTCAACCGAGCCCTGTATGTACTTAATACGCCGCGGCTCGCGCACCACCGTCTCGTCGCTGTGGTCCGTCCGCGAGAACGCCTGCACGCTCGCGAAGTAATGTTCACTAAGCGGCACGTCCTTGAAGTACGCGTTGTTGACTGTCCCCGGCACCTGTTGCTTCGCGCCATCCAACTTGACGGTGAAATAATCGACGCCCACACCGCCCGTATTCCGACTCTTCCAGCTCATCTTCACGTTGTACCTTCCCTCACCTCGGTCCAACGTCTCGTCCACCGACAAGTTGTACGGTGTCCCGGGAGCTAAGCGAGAAAAACTGTTTGTACGGGTACGGCAGTAATATTGGATTTTCGAAAAAGAAATCCACCACGCTTGTAACGTCTGAGATTCTGGGGTCTTATCCCTTTGCGTATCCAGGAATTTTTTCTGAGGGGGAGGGGACTGATCAGTTACATCAGTGGCGTAATTATGGGGAGGGGCAAGTGCCCCCTAACAATTTTTTGAGAGATAAAGGTATAATTTTGCCCCCCTCCCCAGATAATCCAACAGTACAAATAGCACCTTTTATTAATGAACTCTTATGGGTGTTATTTAACAATATTGGTACCTAGTACCTGCTACCTACAATTTATGTTAATCTGAACCACAAAATGAGTTAAAAGACTTATGTAAAATCAAACAATTAGATATACTGTATAAAATACATACAATAAAAATATGTTTTAACTGGTGAGGGGGAGGGGTGTCTGGATTTTGGTAATAATAAATATATTACATTGCCCCCCTAGATTTTTTCCCAGTTACGCCACTGAGTTACATAAAACATTGAAAAAGAACAATAGGTATTTACTGTAGCATAAATACTCAGAACGGTAAATTAAATCAAGATACCGAACCTAAATTAATTTCGTGTTATTTCAGATTATTAGATTAATATATATACATTGGATAGGTAAATGCAATATAATTTTAAATTTTCTGAAATTTCGATGAGAGTGGGCTCTAATTCCCTCAGTCATCCTCGGATACGCCATTGCTCCAAACATATAAAGTATCGCGGGCATTATAATAAAGATGGCCAAACGGTCATCTCCGATAATTTGTTTGCTGTTATTTGTACTTAACAGTTGTTTATCGATTGCACACTTTTTTCCGTTGATCTTCTGTTGAATAATATTCGATAATATAGTTTTCCTATTATAGATTTATAATTACAGTCTTACAGTGTTTACAATAATAATTAATTAGCCATTTCCATCACAAAATAGATATACTTTCGCGTGACTAATTTGAAATTATAGAGGCAATTGACATTTTATTGAAAAGTAACCATCACCCCACTTATCAACCAAAACCAACCCCCATATCTATAGTTGTTAAAAAATTATTAAAATGTTATTTTAACGACTATTTTCTTAATTGCTTAGCTTTTACCCATAACATATTGGAATCATTCTTATTCTGATATTTTTATACCTCGAGAATTGAGTTTATTTATCTCCATTATTTTTTATTTACACGGTATATCAAAGGTATTGAACTATGAGTTAATATGAAATTAGTAATTGTGCATATTGTACTCTATAACACACAGTTTCTAAGAATTTGTATAAAATCTCCATGCATTATGCTATTTTAATAAGTGTACAATTTTTTTTTTTTTTTATTAACATGTATTGATGTCCATTTATGTTTGATCGATACAAGAATATTATTTGGATACCGTTATATAAAATAAAACTCATCTGTGACGTGTTACGTGTTACGGGTGTATTATACAGAGACATAGGTACTCACGGCATGAGATCGGATCAAAACGTTCCAGACATGAGGGTGTAGAGAACACAAAGATGATGTTTTTACTGGTTATGGGTGGTGAAGTTTTCCTATAGTACGCCCGTATCGACACCGTGTACACATTGTCAATGGTCAGGGAAGTCAGCGTGACCGGATACGACTTGGCGACATCCAGATAAAACCATTTCGGAATTTCCATCTTCTTTGGATAATATATGATTTTGTAATTGCAATTGTTGTCTGCAATTTATAATCAATGAATGGACAATATCATCATTCATACACGATGAATATATTATTATATACTTGTTGTTTATTTAACGCAATGTTTCCCGGTAGATGAGGGGAAAATTCTTTTCTAGGATAAAATGTATGGGTACTACATGGGGGTGATGATGAAATTGCAATATTTGTTAAAACATAAAATTTACAAGTTTACAATCTATAAAATTGATAATAATTGAAAAATGTATTATCTTGTAATTTTCTCTACATAATTTTTTATTTAACTATCAACATATTACTATTATTAATTGTATCAACACTATACTAAATATAATTTAAGTACCCTATTGGAAAATATTACAAACAAAAATTATTATAAAACTATGATAAATATAAAATATATTTTGGGTACTCAAAGTGAACGACTAGATTGTGAAAAAAATTGCATGATGTCAAATTGGAGTGACCGTTTCATGAAAAAGTTATTTCCATTTCATGAAATGGTCAATTTCACTAAGTGGCTACGAAATATATAATAGCTAACAGATTATATAGGTATCTGTGGGAAACATTGATACAATGTGTCCCCGTACAAGATAATCTATGGGTCCTACTGACAACAGGAAAAAAATATATAATAATATATACATATTTATTAATAGCGGCTCCATGGTATACGTTCTGCACATCGGCTTGTATGCGTACCTATTGATCGTTCCCACGTGAGCGACGTTTCGATCGATCTAGAATTATTATTTTTTGTGTTCAACGAATTATTGAAACCAGAAATTTGGATTGCGCGAACAGGGTCTGGGACGCGTGCTTTGTCTAGTGTCTTATGGACCGGCGTGTCCATTACGCGGTATACGATGCCGTCCGTCACCGTCCAAAACCTAGCCGCGTGTTCAGTGTTCGGCATTAGATCGTCGAAACGGATGTATGACAACGAGTTCACCTGTAGATCCATATGAATAGAAACCAGTTACTTTTTATAGTTATAGTTTTAGTCATTAACAAGTGTTAAACAAATATCATGTAACAATTAGATTTTCATTTTTATAACAATTACTGAAACATAATATGATGACCGTCCATAATTTCTGTAAGAACTAAATTTCCATGCTCGTCCACTAGGTTAGTTATCCCACTATTATTACATACGTCGGCAGAGATCCAATTACGCATTTATCATACGTAATTTAAACGTTTTGCTGTTAATCTACTTAATATTAATATTTTGACTTTTAATTCACTAAACTGTCATTCTAACATCGTCTTATATTGTCTACAGTATAATAAGAAATAGAACATTATGTTAGTTGTTAATCTCTTATCCAGGAGTGGGATAGCCCACTATATTGATTCAGAACTCGTTGATAAATAATTATTATGAATGTTCGTAAAAAATATAAAACATATTAATTCATTTGGAAAGGGGTTAATAACTTATTATTGTTAAAAGCTGCATTTTTATAAAAATTTAGTAATTGCTATTCTCAATTTTCCTGAATATAGGGTCTTTTATAATTATAGGAGAGCAGGTGGTTTTTATTAGTCCATTCCGTTCTTGCTATTATTTACCAATTTAAATATAGTGAATTCCACTTAATGTGAATACGTTAAGACCAAACCCATCTGCCCATATTAAGTGGTTGGGTATATAAACCGAACTTAATTCAAAAACACCAACATTTTCAATTGAAAATTTTTTATTGTGCGCACGTAAGACATGGGTTAGAAAAAAATGTTAAATTAATTTAATAGATAAATAAATGATGATAGATAAAATTATAATGAATAATATAATCTCGGGACAATTAATTTTTCAACAACTTTACGTTGTTTAATGCCTGGAGGAATAGACTTCACTTTGTCCAAAACCGCGCGGAAACCTTTTTTTCTAGATAGTCGAAAACGTTCACTATCGCGTTGAAATTCATTTGTAAACGTGAAATAATTGTCGAGTAAGAAAAAGAAAGCTGCAAGTTTATCACTTTATTTTTTTTTTTGTTTTTTCTGGCTGAAGACTGAATCACCATCCCTATTTAGGCCTTGGATAGTTAAAATATTTCAAATACCACATTAATTTTCAATTTATTAATTAATATATTAAGAGCAGTACTATACTTATAACATATTATATTACTTATCGACATTTAGGAGTGATTGATAATCATGATTATTTATATAGTCCTTAATAGTCTTAACCTAGAAGGATAAATACAGAGGATCGGTCAAATTAATTTACCAATAAACTGTGATATTTTTTTCAACTATTTAATATTTTGCACTTTTTCCTATTTTGTTATATAATTTTTGCAATAAAAGGTAAATTCATTATTAAAGTTTTTTATTATTATTTTATAATTGGTTTTATTGCCTCAAAAATCAACAAGTCGGATAAACAAATATATTTTTGGTTTCTATGAGTTATGATGAAATGTCGCAAAACCCATTTAACTACCCTAAATATCGCCGATTGGTTTATTTTTTATTAATATTTCATTTTGAACTTTTCAATAACAAACCTTCTTTATTATACGCATGTCTACACGCGATGTATTGTAAGACAAAAACTCGACAAATATTAGTACCGGATCGTTGTAAGTGGTTGCATTTCTCTTATCATCCCAAACAAAGGTCAGTGAATCAAATTCACGACACAAAAGCCTTGCATTGTCTATCACGCTCATGTCACCTGTAACATATAATACTCGTATTTTCAATAATATTTTAAGAACAAATAAACATAAATAATAATATCTCGTTTTATTTAAATTAGGCTGTGTCGTTCGAAAATTATTATTGTATAAAAGCGTTTTATAATGAATAGTATGGACAGAATAGAAAAATTTAGTGGCAAATCATGGAACGAGTGAGTAGCGTAGGTGGTAGAGTTCAAATCAGTTCGCTGCAGAGTTCAAATCTGCAGATGACCTGTTATAGTAAATAATCTAAGTATTGTATTTGGTCGGATGATGGTACAATTAATATGACTTGGCTGTTTATTGTAATATTGATGTAATGGTCATTTTTCAAGGTAAATGTAATAAAAATATAATAAATAACTATAGATAAATTATAATAACTAAAAATTAAAAATTTATTCAATTGTTACTTCTGTACGACCGCCAGTCTTTAACGCACGTAAAATTTTTCTGAAACAAAAAAAAAAGTTCCATCGTCATACAATTTGCAAATAATATTCTGATACTGTAAATCCATAGTATATTTTATTTTGATTTCCTGTCTCTGACGTAATATCGCATAGAGGGTATTTGATTATTACAGTATCAGTTACTGTAGGGTTGTACCTATTATGTATTAGGCATTGTACGTATTCTGTATTGACAGTAAGTTGTAGACATTGTAGAGTTTTGACTAATATCATTGATTTTATTAAACAAAAAAAACGGTTACATTGTTTTACGTAATGCGATTGTGAATTTAAAATTTAAATCGATATAACTCCAGTGATAATTCGAAATATAACATTTGTGAATTGAATGAACATGAACATAAATACATATACACGTGTAAGATGTATAAGTATTACACAGATATGTACATATATATTCGGAAAGCGATCGGTATGCGGACCACCTCGACATCAACGATTTGTATGCGTATTAACATAATCATTTATAAGACGTTCGCCTCTAAAAATAAGTATTTGTACACGAACACTGACGACATAGCAAAGATATCGGTAGGTAAGAAAAATATGACATGGTATAGGCATATATAATATAATAGGCACGTCAAGGTGTAATTTTTTCTATAATACTTTGAAATTCGAGGCCAACTGATAACACACCAATTTTTTTCAATAACATAATAGTGTATAAATAAATATTTAAAATCAACGTGTATATAATAGACAATTCAATGTTACTAAAATTTAGACTCTATAAATACTAAATAGTATAATATACTATTATACTGTACAATTTATGAATTTTAAAACCGTAACCATAACTGGTATCTGCCCTCCATAGTCCATGCAACATCTATACAAGCATATATTATTATATGCTTGTATTATATATATATATTATATGGTGGAAGTGGCGTGTCCAGAAATTTCATATAGGGGGGGATTCTATCTGATGGTGGAGTGGGAACTAAATCTAAACAGGGAAATAATAGTTAAACCTGGTAAATTTTAATAAGAATAAAGAAATGGTTTTCTCGTTGCACTCAAAACGCCACTTTTATGACTTTTTTCGTATCATTATCCTAATAATTGTAACTTCACTTAAAATTACCTTTTGATTTGCTACAAATTACTATTTTATTAATTTAATATGAGTATATTATACCACCAAAAGGTACAAGAGTAGCTAGAGTAGCAAGAATAGAGCTACCCTACTTACTTATTTATAGGTACCCAATCAAACATTTTATTCATTAAATTACTTTATTAATTTTTAATTAAAATGCAAAACAATAAAAAAAATATATAGTAAAAAATATAAAATATAATATAATAAAAATGCTTAGCTCTTGTACTCAGTTCATATAGAACATCATCAATCTTTAACTGTATATTTCGATGGATATTCATCAGGACTAATCCATTCAACTTACCGATTGATCAATTTTTTCGTCACGTTTTAACATTATAACTAAAAAAAATAAACTCACTCAAATATGTAGTAGGTAATAGCAAATATACAAATATACAAATAAATATTTGTAATATACAAATTAATTTATAACAAGTAACAACTCCCTTGCTGATAATATTTTATAACACATTGATAAGCTGATGAACATTTGGATAATACATTTTGTCGGTTAGTCAATAGAGTAACGATAACAATATTACCTACTTCAATTAATTTATAATTCGTGTAATCGCCAGTATAATCGTACAATCATAATTTATGTTTGATTGCTTCTCTTAGTTTTCATGAAAGGCCGGTCATAGAATATACTACGTGACTATACTAATATACGTAATATACTAGATGTGCTCTATACTAAATAGTAAATAAAGGACGTAATTGAATAAAATAATAATATCAATTTTGTGAAATGTTGCATTGTAGGTATTATTATATCAAAATAAATTAGTTAATCTCATAGGAAAACAATTTAATTGGGGGGGGGGGTATTACCCCTAACTTCTCCTGGGAACGCTACTGATAGAGGGTAGACATCAGTTATGGTTACGTTTGTATAATTCATAAATTTGTATAATTTGGTTTATAACATTATATCGTGGCACAAAAGCACGGTTATGTATAAATAATACCGGTTTAATATTCGTTAGTAATAATTTAACTCGAAGCCATTTGTTTACAGAAATTACTAGAACACAAGTTAAAACCAGGTGATCATTGAACCAATATTGTAGATGGTAGATACCTACTTTATATATCAAATTACCAATTATTATGAATAAGATTTAACACCAAAAACAAGGCATCAAGCGATGAAAAACAAAGTTGAACTAATTAAATTTAAATTGATTATTTTCAATTTTATAGATCTATTTCCACGTACCAATCTCTAATTTCTCTGGTAGACGGTGACTCTGGTAGTAGGATTTTTTATCATAGAACTTCGGAAATTATACGCATTGTCACCAAATTTCAATTTTACACACCATTAAATATACAATTATAGTGTTTTCACTTTGATTAAATGTTGATAGAATATAGTCTCTCCAAAACCTTAAGTAAAATAAAATAAAATAATTTGCAGAAAACATAAATACATTATTTAAAAACAAAAATAATATCATTATGTACAGTTTTCATTCCGAGATTTAACTGCTTTGGCCGTGTACCACCTTTCTGTAAATGTTTTGTTCTCTAAATATTGCATTACGTTTATCTCTAAAGCGTATACGTGAATGGTTAGGAAAATATTTATTTTATGATTTTCAGTATACCCATATGTTGTAAGCTTTGGTTTTATATATTTTATTCTTAAACTTAGTGTTTATTATATAAGAATACAGTAGTCACTCGATAATTCGATATTCAGGGAACCGAGCTGAAAATTCGATTCATAGAGGTTTTCGTATTACCGTGTGTTTGAATAATCGAGATGAAAAATATTATTTACATTTGTGTTTATCATTTATTATACATTTATTTTTATATTTATATATATTATTATATATAAGGCTCGGAACTTAATGCACTTAAAAAGTACTAAATATGCATGCACTTATGCGCTTAAAAAAGTACAAATATACCTTAAAAATATGCACTTAATTTTTTTTTTAACTCAAACATTTTCATAAATAAAGATATTTTACTAAACATACTCGTACATATCAACAGTACAAATGTTATTAGTGTATTATACTAAGATAAACATAATTTCTAGGTATAAATATATAAGGTAAAATAAATTAAAATAAATAACTTTAAATTTGAAATTTCTTTCAAAATCTTCCCATTAAATTATATATCTGTAAAACATAAATAAAAACTAGAAATAACGTTTAGAACCCAATTCATAAGTAAGAAATACATTTTGTTTTTACCTGAAAAACTATTGCATTGAACGACTAAAATTTTTTTAATGTTTTCAAAAGTTAAGAGATCGCCAACTATCCGATTAATATAATCAACGATAATCATTAAATTGTTACGGTTAAATATAAATAAAATTGAACATTTTGTGTCAACCTGAGATTTGAGAATTATGATAGGTACAATATCTAATAAAATCTCTCGAAATAAATATTTAATTATTGTTAACATTTTTAAATGATATTATCAATTCATCAAATATGCTTTAAAAAATGGCAAAATTAAGAAATATGCGTTTTAAATTGCTAAACCATTAAATATGCACTATACATTTTTAATATGTTTTTCGTATTGTCATGAAAATAATTTCAAGCTTACTTAGCAATAAATTGAATAGCCCTATAAAAATATGCACATACAACATCTTCCGAGCCCTAATTATTTGATATTAAAGAAATCTGTTATTTTTTTTTTTTTATGATAAAGTGTTTGCTACAATCTGGTCTATAGCGTTTATTTTAGTATAAATGAAAGCGTAAAAGCTGGGATATAAAAACATACAGCAACATATTTTTTTCACCAGTTTCAATAACCGTGATCACTTTTTTTTTATTGTCTAGTGACAAACATTTGTACTTTACGGAACTCGTATTGAAACTGACTACGTTTTATTCAATTTAAACAACCGTTTTTCTATTTCAGACGTTTATTTTGATAAAATAAAACGATTTATGTCAAAAGATGTAATTCAATTCAAGTGATATAAGGTAAACTACGATATTATTTTATCGCCGTCGTTATAAATGTTATTAAAATCATAACAATAAATTTATTTAATATTACACACAGTAGAAAAATTCGAATAGTAAAGTGTCTTCCACCGCTAAACATTTTGAATTAACGAGGCGACTGAAATAAATTAATGAATTATGTGTTAATTGTATTAAATGTACTAATTATATAGGGGACCAAGCGTTTAGTTTGATTTATGCATTTTTTAATTATCAAGTGACTACTGTATTTATAATATTGTAGATACACACAATTATTTATTTAAGTTCTGAAAAGGTGTAGATTACTGAACATTAAGTCAATTAATTTTTGAAGGTTGTAGAGGCGGCTTCAGGGGGGTCTTAGGGGCCACAGCCCCCCAAGTTCGTACCGTATTTATAAAAAAATTGTTATTGTTAACAAAAAATGTATATTATAATATGGACTATTATACGACACGCACAAGTATGTATATAGAGCCATAGAGGTACGACAGTGTAAACGATGTACCTACTATCTATATTATGAAGAACCAATAAAGCCATAAATAAACTATATTAATATAAAATATACTATGGTATGATACTATGATATTATTATTTTATAGTGTTCAAAACATGAATTGCGTAGCATAAATTTCTGTACGGATTAAATTGTTGTTTTCTTTTTATTATAAGATTTTGTAAAATTATAACTTGCCACTCCTCCCTAACCAAGGCTTTGGAGCCGCCCCTGGAAGATTAAAGATTTTGTTGAATAAAGTCTTATTACATTTTAAGACGTATTTTTACGTATAAAAGAGTATAATCGTCATGACTGTAAATATATTGTGAATTTCCCTGTTTTTGGAAAAAAATGTTTTATAGTTGATAATAATATTTGTCTGCATGTTAACAAGTTAATTATTTCGTGTCTAAAAACTTAAATTAAAATATTATTATGTACTCATATGGTCAAAAATTAACCATAAATAAGTTCGTGTAAAAATAAGAGACGTTTGTTTGGCTAAAAAATAACTGTTATGTTTTCAGTACAAAAATATTTAATTTATAAAATGTAAAAACTAGATGTGTTGGGGTATTACATGTTAAAAAAACAGTTTCTTTAATTTTCATGGAGGGTATATATTAACTATAGATTATTATTATTTTTTTTTTTTTAGTAAGATTTTAGAGGGTGTAATTTTTGAAGTATATAATCTATTATTAACAACTAGTTTGATATTTTTAACTTTGTTACTAAAAATGTTTTAAAGCTCAATAAGTGAAAATTCCTGGTTCCACCTCTGTTTATAATTTGTAATTGTTTTTTAATTATATGTTACATGCGGCATTATTACATTTATCTATTGGTGTATTTCTCAATACAATTTTAATAAAATTTGTTTCCGAAAAAGTGACCCTTGTGAATCAGTTGAGGATCAAATTGATGAATTGGTTCATTGTGGCCTTATTATTTATATATAAATTTACATTTATATTTAATGTAATACAATTAATATTTTAATTTTTCGCATGGCATGTATATTGTTCAATTTTAAATTTCTCTTTCAATGTGGGTCAGCTTTACGATTTCGTTCATAATTTATATAGGTATTAAGATATTCAATACCTATTTTATTGTTCGACTGTATTTTAAAATATAGCTTTTAATTACACGTAAAATATTATGAGATTTTTACTGTGTAACCAGGAAAGAAATATAGTTTAACAATAAATACTTACATTCGTAACAATACTATCAACATTTTGGTTCCAAACATATTGGGAGTTTAGATTCCGACAAAATTCATCTTCGTGCCAAAATTGTTGAGACGCAACAGTCGCAGACAGGGCCACGCAATATATGTATAAACACATCAAAGGATACATACTGAATGTCAGACGGAAAAATATGATATAACCACGCTGCCGATCTCTCGTATGTATTATGTAAATAAGGCAACATACATTCAAAAGGATTATAGTGTACAATAATATGCAAGCAATATACTGAACGCAATAAACGCTGTATTTCAAACATAATTTAGAGGAGTGTCTTCCACATTTCCTTTTCTGAATCTATTAGTTTTATTATGTTGTATTTTTCTCAAGCGTAAATATTTCTCTAGGAAATATTACATAGTTAAGTACTACTTCGGAATATAAAAAATAAATAGTTCTGGAAAAATATATTTAATCGGAGGAGTATAATTAGAGACGCATTTAAGGGGGGGGACGAAAGGGGCAAATACCTTGAGTTATGATATACTTAAGTTAATTGAGAAACATAAAATTGAACGGCCATACAATTTCTTTCTTCTAACCAGTCATTAAAGCATTTTGGAATAATTATATTCGATATTCATTTTCTCTAGACACGTATATTTGCCTTCAGAATATTTCTTAATTTTTCGTTCGCGAAATAATTATTTTCTTTGGTACTTATTATCCTACCAAACCATAGACGCAACTATGTGGTTTCAATTTCTATACCAAACGGAAATACTGATTTTGGTCAAAGTCTAAAATATCGAACAGTTTTTGGTTCTCTGCAATGTTATTTACAGAAGACATATTAATGGTAAGATCAATTTCTGATCTAGAGGAGGGGAAGTGGGTATAATTGTCCCCGAGCACTGTTGGTGGATGCTGCATTTATATTAGCCCCAGCGTCAAATTCCCTATATACAACACTGAGTAAGATGTATAGGTACAGTATATATAAATTTAACAGTATGCTGATTATATTTTTTTTTTACTGTAGTGATTAAAACGTAGGTTCTAAGTGGATTCTTATGATAGACATGGATCATTTTTATCAATATTTTTAGAAAAAAAATGTCGTGTTAAAGACGTGATCTATATTTTTTTTTGCCGTCACAAATCCAAGCTGTATATTCATTAAATCTTCAAAATAAAAGGGTGACAACATTTGAATGCATAATTTGCGTTGTAAGATTGTATAATAACATCTACCACTAGTACCTACTACATATTCAATTATATTGTCGTATTCAAGAAAGACGAATAGGTGATGCAATGCTACGATTCATTGACTAACATTTATTCCAAATTCCCGGGATAATATAATATATTGGTTTCTTAACTATAGTGTACGACGATAAATTATGGATAAAAACGTTGTCATACTATCGTTATATATTATAACATATTATCGACCGTTTGGCCGCCCCTGATATAGGCTTATAGTAATATTGTATTATTGTTTTATGCATTCGATTTCTTTAGAGCAGTGTTTCCCAAATGGTGTGCCAATACAACTTGAACTATTTTTATAAAAAAACATAAAATGACTTTTTTCGAAATATTTAAATATAATTAATACAAAATTAATTTTAAAATTACAAAAAAAAATATATAATTATAAATTTTAGTGTGAAACCTGTGCTTGATGTTGTTTGCATAATAATTCAATTCTTTGAGGGATCGACAATAAACATACTCGCATTTCTTGTTCAACTGATAAAAATCGTTCACGTTTCTTATTTTTAATATTCGTTAGTGCGGAAAACCCAAGTTCACAAAGGTATGTTGTAGAAAATGGTAATAATATATTTATTGCAATTTCTGTAATTATCGGATACTCTGGTTTAATAAAATGCCAAAACTAGAACAGTTTAAGTTCATTAAATTTTAATTTCATTATCACGATCAGATTTAAGTTCTAAAAGTTGTTCTTGTTCAATTTATCCTAAATGTGATATTTCATCTGATGTTACTGCAAAAGGAATGTGCACCCAATTATATTCGTTAATAGGCAAAGATGGGTAGTATTTTTTCATTTTTTTTTTAACATTATGTGATGATTTATTATCAAATTAGATGTTACTTCTCCATCTGAATCAATATCTGCTGTTAATAGAAACATTTGTAGATTAATTTTCTGTAAGAACCCATTTAATTTATCAGACGATGTTAATATGTTTTCATTTTTACCTTGCATATTGGAACTAAGGATATTTAAATGGTTAAAAATATCAGCTAGATAAGCAAGTTTTGCAGATTATTTAATCGAGTTACGAAATTGCTGTTTAGGTCTTCATTATTGAACAATGGCAACAATTAATTTTTCATTTCATAAAATCTGTTTAAAACGCTTTGCCTTACCCTAATCATCGAATTTTAACCAGTAGCGCATTTAAGGGGGGGGGGGGGGGGAAAAAGGGGCAAATGCCCCAGGCGGCAAATTTTTAATTTTCACACCTTTTTCGGTATTGTTTAGTATTTTAAAAAATATTGTTGAGTATCTAATAAGAAATTAAAAAAATTATACTATACCTAGTCACCTAGGTAATAGTGAAATAGCAAAATAGGTATATTACATTTATTATTCGATAAGATATTATATTTTCGTTCAATGTTTATAATAAAAACTCGGGTACACAGAACGCGGTATTCACTTTAGTGCACATTCAAAAAGTTTACAAAAGGAGTAAAATTGTACCTAAAAGTGTTCAATGTATATTAGCATTTATAAAAGAGAATAGTTTAGTTGAAGTATATCCTTATATTGATATTGCTCTAAGGATGCTACTATGTATGTACACCTTCAAGTAATTGTTCAACGGAAAAATCATTTTCTACATTAAAAAGAGTTAACATTTATTTAAGATCAACAACGAGAGAAAATCGTGTTAATTAATTAACAACCCACAACATTGAAGCTGAATTAACAAAAACTATTAATTTTAATCATATTATTGAACATTTTTCTTCTCAAAAGTCAAGAAAAAAATTATAAGCTATCGATTATTTTATTATATATAATTAATAATAAATATAATATATTTCTGTATCAACTAATACATAAATTAAGTCTCGAGAATCAACTCACCAACACCGTCGAGGCCTAATGTAACACCCGCATTATCGGTTTATTGCAACCCAATTACATCGATTCATGGAACCGCAATGATGGATATATGTATTATGTAAGGAAACATTTAATTTTTTTGTTTGTAATTATGTAAAAAAGGTTCGTTTCGCAAAAGATAATCAAAATTACACTATATAAATATAATTTAAAGATAACAAAACAATAATAATATTAAAGTAAGAAGTTAAACATAATAAGTAATAAATAAATAATAAAAAAATTAGTCCAGTCCCTTCAAAAAATCCTATTTTACTACTTAGGAGGAATTAATACTCTAAAACTTCGAAACCACTGATCTAATATCTGACATTCAAATGAGACTACTCATATTAGTAAGGTCTAATGTAGAAAAAAAAAAGCACTTAGCAATACTTGTTTAAATGATTTACAACACCGCTTATAATTGAATATGCTCAAGTGAAGAAAAAATTTAACAACCCAATAATTTTATTATAATTTTCAATACAACCTAACCAGTATTTATTCAAATAATTTAAGAATTAAAGAGCTGAATTTCATTTCTAGTTAGTTATTTTAGAATAAGCTCTTTGATATAAAATGCATATGAATAAAGAATACATTAATTATTTAATTTTTATATTTTTTTGCTTGGGATTTTTTAAGTTTCTTAAAATTAACACATATTTTAAATAATACTTTTAGTTTACCAAGAAAATACTTGACCAACATTTATAAGGAATATTTATAATGATTAAATAAAAAACAAGAAATAAGTACCATCAAAACAATACATATTCAACATATATTTACAATATTGTATTAGTACATAACATAATTTTGTACTTCAAGCACAATTACCTTAATAATATTATAAAAAGAAATAAATAACATTTGTTGAAAAGTTCACTACAATATTCTGTACAAAAATGGAGAACCATAAAATAACTTAGGAACAAAAAATTCTGCAAATTGCAATACAAAAAAAAAAAAAAATTATTATAATTTAAATTTGAACACTTTTAACGAGTGGCAGTTTGAAAAATTGATTACAAAAAGATATCTGAAAAAGTCTAAGTTTCCCCCATTTTTACAACTTTAAAAATCTAATCATTAAATTATAATAATTAATTATTTTTTTATTTAATATAATTAATCATACTATACTATAATATAATAATGGGGGCCTCGGTATGAAGGCAGTGATGAGCTAAACGGGAACAGAAAATAAAAATCTGTAAATGAGTTTTACACAAAAAATAAGTTAAAAAAAAATATATATACTAAGAACAATAGTATTAAAAAATTAACAATAAAGAACACATTATTTCTATGGTATTTGGGGGTGCCTAATTCTTATTTTACTAACTATACACAAGTTATTATTTACAATGTTAAGTACTTAATTCCTATTCAGGATATTTATTGAATTGATTATTCATTTGATTAATTAATATTTTAAAATAAGTGAATAGGATATAACAAAAAAAAAAAAAAATAAATTAATAAAAAAAAAAAATAAAAAAAAATAATAATAATAATAAATACTAATAATAATCAAACAATTGGTAAACGAATTAAATTAAGGCAATTAAAAATATTGCTAAAACAATCTCATCAAAGATATAATATTAAAAATATTATAGTTAATATTTTATTTATTTTAATGTAAAAATGAGTATTGTTGAGAAAATACAATAACAAGGAACCTGCATTAAAAAAAAAAAAAAAAAAAAAAAAAAAAAAAAAAAATATTACTGATCTTAAGTATTTTGTTATAATAAATAAAATTAAGTGAATTATACTTATATAATGAACAACATAAAACAGTATTTTCAGAATAATACTAATTATTTTAATTCGGATTTTATTTTCCAAATTGTGAGAAAAACAAATGTTAAAGGTTGATAATTAACTGTCCATTGTTACATGAGAAGTGGGTAATAACATACATAAACATTTAAATTCAAACTAATAATTATGTAAGGAGAACTTATCATAAAAACCCACATAATACTCACATTAAAAAAAATTGTTTGTGCTTTGAATTTCGTCATCCATCCATTTAGCAGCCCAAGTTTTGGCTTTAGGGCCAGTAGAACGATATTTATCACGAAAAGATTTTTTTTTGTGGTTAGTATGACGTTGATACCTTAATGGTATATTTGGGGCAGTAACAGTAGGAGCAGGCACTGGGCTGTACGGTCCGTCTAATGGAGCTGGTGAAAATGGAGGGGAAGGTGATGGTGGTGGTTGTAAGGCAGGTGGTGGATCACCATGACCAATACCACTATCTGGACTAGTATTGGCAGCAGCAGCATCTGAACTATTACGACGTCGTTTATCCAATTCTAAAGATGCAAATGTCACCAAGCTATCAAATCTTTCACGAATACGATCATTCCATTTTTCATCTAAAATATATACATTTAGTCAACATATGGCCCACAACATTTAGTTAAGATTAACAATTAAAAATTATATTATTTCGATTAAAACAATTAAATTATTGATATCTTCAGGCCAATACATATATACATATATATTATATTACTTCTTTTTCTTCAAATTAATAAATAGTTAAAGGGTTAAATATGATAGGTATGCCATTAACAAAATTGTATAGAGTAATAATATATTTTTTATACACTTAGAAAATATTATAACCACAAACATGCCAAAAATTTAAATAGTAAACTCATTGATTTTTTGTTTAGAAAATCTTGATGCATAGTTTTATGACAGGACTCTATGAAAACAAGTTTACCATATCTATGATTTGTTAAGATAAAAGATTTAGAAGTTCGTAATTTAAAGTATATAAACAATTTACTCTTATAAGAAAGTAATTTCAATTTTTTTTAAAATGTATACAGGAATTACAAAATTTAAATTTTTAACAAGCCTATTATTTTTTGCTCAACTTTATTAATTTTATGTAAATACAACAAACCACAAAATAAAAATTTTAATAGTTTCAACCCTAATTCATTAATGAAATAATGTTAATTTGGCTTTGAGAATTAAATTAAAACCAAGTTTTATTAAATTTAAGTCATAACATAATTTAAGCTTTTATTAAAAAATTTGACACTACTTGATACACTTTATAATAATTTATATATAAAAATTATTCATGAAAATTGACTAACTACTAAGTTTATTTAACCAACTATAACAATTCAATAAGAGAAATATAATATTTATTCATAAAGAAAAGAAAATATATAATATTTAATTAATTTGAAATACTTTACATGCGCCAAACCAAAGAAGAATAGTTTTATAAAAATATTTATTTTAAATATCGAAGAAACATGCCAAAATATGTAATAAATAACAGTGTATTATACAACGCAATGCAGTGCACTCACCTTAATATTTTACTATGTATTCCAATTCCATTAGGCCAGCTAAAGTTTCTATTTATACAGCTAAATAATACTTCTTGCGACATACTTTAGAGTACGAGTATTATGTCCTAAAATAGAAATTAATAAGCGTGACAAGCAACAAAAAACCAGCAAGACATGCAATGAGTGTAAATAAATTACTCCATATCCTTTCATTAAAATTTTTTAGTTGAAAATTGTTTTCTTAATGTATGATCAAACATAGTAACACAATATTTAAATTTGATAAAATATTTTAATTACAATCATTGATGAATAAAAACAATGTAAATGACTAAAAGTATTTACAAAATAATATACATGTATTTAATAAATGTATTTATAAATTAAAATAATCAAGCAATTAAAATACGAGGATAATGAATGTAAATAATGCTTGAAACTTTCTTTAAAGTAAAAAAAAATAAAATTATAATTTATATTATGTTTCAAAAATAATAAAAATACTTATAATTGTAGCATAAAAAATAAAAACAATTTTATGTTAAGTAATAGTTTATAAAAATTGTATTTATTTTTTATTTTTTATATAAGTACATGGCCACCACCAAAATGTTTAATATTATAAGAATATTAAATCATATACAATTTATAAGATTATAATCATTATGCCTTTGAAACATTGAAGTTTAGGATAAGCCAAGCTAAATACGACATTAAAACAATCAGATGATTGCAAAAAAGATAAAATAAAATCTATTTGGAAGTTGAATGTGAAAACAAATTCAAATTACACGCCAAAACCAAAATCTAAAACAAGTTTGAATAAAAACTTTGAATTCAAATACCTTCTTCTGAGGGTAGTCTGTCAGACATGGGTGTCATTTTTTTGGCATTCATTGGACCAGGTGATTCAGAACTGCGTTTGAGTATTCTGTGTGGCGATTGTGTATCGGATTCAGTCTTTTCTTCTTTAAATGACAAGCCTTCATCACCATTGCTATCATCTCCATCATTATCCAATAATCTATCGTGTAGTGATGCAGCCAATCTATAACACAATTTATAGTTAGAAATCCAAAATTAAAATATATTGGAATTATTAATCAGAGTAAAACATTAATGCACTAAAAATTACAATATTAAATCCTAAATGGGAATCAGAATGCTTGTATTTAGTAGAAAAAATAAGCAGAAAGAACATATTTAGATTAGTTAATTATACTTGATGTTTCAGAAATATTATTTATAATTTTGCAAAATTAATATGTAAACGTCTGTTTAAAATATGTACATAAATGATACCAAATCATTAAATCATATTTTTAAATAATTTTCAGTATTTTTATTTATTATATAATCTATACATACCCTTCAACAGGTTCTTCTTTAAGAGTGGTTAAATGAGGAGGAGGGGTATCATCATTGAATAATGACTCTTGATATGGTTTAAGTTCTGCTTTAGGTAATGGTATGTACATAAATGTACGTTTTTCTGAAGGCAATGTTTGGTTAATAACTTGACTGGTGTCTTTGGTTCTATTAGGCATGGCGAGTGGTACAACCGCATTAATTATGGACTGATTGCTAATTTCTAATGTTCGATTATGTCTATCCATTTCCAAACATCTTTCAATTTCATTATTCAACACATCACCAATTGTTCTAGTTATGACATTTTGCTGCTTCATCAATGGACTAGGTGAAATTTTTTCCTAAAAAAATTACATTACATTTAATGAGTTTCTAATTTAATTAAAACTTTTCTATAATTTTACCTGTGATAAATGTCTACGCAATGCAACTTTGGCAGGTGATACAATAGTATAATCAGGTCCTTTAGATGAAGGCTCATTTAAAGCATTAGTAATGAGATCTTTAACATGTTCATCGTAGAAAGGTACTTTAAGCGAAGTGTCTGATGAATTTCTATTATAGATTTTATTTGAGCGTTGATACCGTGTCGCTAATTCAACATGTCTACCATTTTCAATTATTTTTCTAGCTTCAATTTGTCTACCAGTTTCCAATATTTTTTGAGCCAGAATTTCTGGGTTCTTTTCATCAATTCTTGCTATATCAGGTACGTCTGGCCAATCTTGTGAGCGGATTCTTGATTTTTTACTATTGCACATTTGATTTGTTAAAGCATTATTGTTTAATTTATTTGATGTATTTTGTTTTTCCAAGTTATCAATTTCATTTTTGACTGATTCAATATTTGTAGACAATGTATGTTTTCTTTTTCGATTTTTCACAAGTTCAGTCATTAACAAATGTTGTGTGTTTATTTCTTGATCTGTTGGGTTATCATTTTCGTTTTCTATTAAAAGACTAGGAGTACCAACAGCATCAACTTCAGCAGCTCTCTTATAGTATAAGTCCCAATATTGATTTTCCAATAAATTAGTCTAAAATACATTTAAAATAATTTATTTATATACGAAGATAATGAAATGGGTAAGTAAAAAGTGGAACTTACTTCATTTTTCACCTTTGCTACTTTAGCTTGTAAATCTTTATGCCGTAATACAATTACTTTAGCTGCAGTCAAAACATCTCCTGTCGTATTAGTAGGATAAATATCAAGTTCTTTCATTCGAGTCTTTAAAAGACAACAACTGTCTGTAATTAAATGATCAACTTGTTTTTTGATTTGATTAATTTTCATGTTTAAATTTTGTTTTTTCTCCTGAAATTATTAATTAATAGATTTTTAAAAAATATAATGTAAGTAGTTAATTATCTTACTTTTTCAGCTTTTATTCGTGTTTCGATATCTTCACGGAATTTTTGATTTTTAAACATATTTATCATGTTCATGAACCCTTCTTTATAATCGTCCAGAAGTAATTGTAATGAATACGGTATATCTCCAGTTGGCGGAGGAAGTTCAGTATGGGTAGCTGCATATCCAGCACCAACTCCCGTGATTGAAGTCAAAGTATGATCAATGCAACCTTTTGGGGGTTCTTTAATACTCATGGATACTTCTGGAGTTGTACTTAAAACTGTTTCACTATGTAACAAATTCAGTGATGCTGATATTTTAACATTACGTTTAGATGCTTTACGCTTAGATTTTGGTTTACGAGTTGTAGAAATAACTCTTTTTCCCTTTGTAATTTTTTCAATTATCTTTTTCTCAGTGGCAGTTGTCTCAGAATGAGATCGGTTATGAAATGCAGTTGGGTTGATTTTAAAACTACGACTGCGACGTGGTGTATTACGCTTCATTACTTTTCGTGTAGTCCTACTGTGGTTTTCTACAAATAATAATTTAAATTAATAAATAAAATAAAATATTTATTCATTTATAGAGAGATACCTGTATTATTTTCATTTTCTTCCTCGCTATTTTGTCCACCTAGATCTGACCATGCACGTCGTCCATTACTATTTATTTTAGTTTTATCAGTTGCTAATACTTGAGCTGTAACACTCCCATCAACACTATCACCATTTAAAGTGCTAAACAATGAGTCTGTATCATCAGATGAACTAATAATAACATTAGGATTTGTTATTGGTTTTTGTTTTTCTCCATTGACCTAAAATTTAGTATATTAGAAAAATTTTGAAAAATACAAAACTACTGCTTGTCATTTTGATGAATTTTAATCAAAAATTAGACAATATTCGCAGATTGCAGAAAAAAATGAGTAAAATAAACGTTTTACTTATAATAAAATAAAGACATTTATTTCACTCAATAATATTTCACTAATTACCCTTGATTTTGAAACGGGAGGCTTATTTTGAGTAAAATACCGCTCGAGCTGTAGACAACATTAAAAATAAAAAAAAAATATTTACTTATACAAATAATTAAATATATGAGGAAAATAAAAAACAAAAACTAAAAGGCAAAAAAAACATAAAACAATTTACAACATTTTTTTAGTTTGGATAATAAATCTAACTTTCACCAAATAACATACAGAAAAAAATTAAGAGTAAATATAAATTATTACACCAATAACTTATATGATATAATAAAATATCAAATCATTAATTTATCAACAGTGCTCAAATTGGGAGACTCTACTATTTTTTTTTTGTGTACCCCAACTTTATTTTTAATAAATTTTATTTAATTGTGAATTTCAATTTACATACATTTTATAACAAATATTATGATTTATAATATCAAAACTATTTTTAATATTCGTTTATTAATATGTTGAATTCCGCTACTATTATCACTTATCAGTGTCCAGCCTATGTTAGCCAAAATTAAGTTAGATCAAATAGTGAACACGCAGCATGGTTATAGATAGAACCGTGCTATGCAAACATGTAGAACGTGTAGACCTAGCAACTCGTGCTTAGCAATATACAAAATATATAATTGGCTAAAAATTAATTTGAATGTGTGGTAAGTATAATTATATTTATGCTTATTACCTATATAGGCACACAGGTACATGAGAAAATTTATTTTCATAACAAAATATTTTAGGTTATGGAGAGGGGTGTGTGTGTGTATGCGTGGAAAGAGAGGAGTACAAAATGTAAATAATTGGGCACATGGAACAGTTTTTTAACTATTAGACTGAACCCCTCTACTTAATTTTTCCAATTTGACCACTGTTTATCAACCACCGTTTTCTACATTTACTTTCAATACTATTAAATCATGGCATATGTTTTATATTGGTAGTATTGAATATAAATACAATTATATACAATTTTTTTTACTACATAATGAATGGACAAATGTAAACACTGCCTATAGCAACTCCAATTTTTTTGTTTTATATTAATAAGTAATAAAGAGTAATAATCAATATTGTTTGAAAAACACAACTTATATACATTTTTAAATCATTCAAACTTTTTTCATTTTTCAACCGTATTTAAAATTAAAATTTACAGTATCGAAAATTATATGAAGACAGTTATTTTTTACAATATTACTAATATTTAAGATATTATAGAATATGTAATTATATGCAGAATAAGTTTGAACGTTCAAATTTTTTAAAAAAAATATAGAACATATTAAGCAATAATTATTTATGACCCGGTTAAAAAAAATGTTCAGTCAAAATTATTAGAGCTTTGATAAATGCTTATATGAATGAATTATTTGTGATGAATTCAAAATAATTTTTTATATGAATTCATAATAAAAATTATAATTTGAATATTAAAATAGAAACAGAAAATGTAATAAAATTTAACACAGGCTTTTTTATTTGCAAAATTATTTTAACAGAATAATTTAAAATTAATTATTTATGAGGAATGACTTTATATAGGATATTCTAGATAGTTAATAAAAAGCATAAACATAGAATATTAATAATACAAATATTTCAAGTGAGTACATATTCCTTTAAAAATGGAAGTGCTTACAAAGGAAATATTCTAATAGTTATAAATAGTTTAAGCAGCTGAAATGTCATATTGCAGTAAGGGTAACTTAGATAAATGAAGTTATAAGCATTGGAAAAATAATAGTGCTGAAACATAAGCTCATTAGCATCCCTTTTCTCATATGAATCCAATTAACCAATTAGAGTTAAAAGTAATGTTTACCTTAGTTCGATCAATAACATGTAGATAATACTTAACAGGGTTACAAGTCCATGAAACTGAACCAGTAATAGGTTCCATTGCTGACACATGCATAATAGTTCCAATATCTAATAAAATAACAATCATGAATAAATTTATAAATAAGTCATAAAGAATAAAAAATAATCTTACCACTTAAATTACGCTCGGACATTCGAAAATTAAGGGGGCAAAATGATCTCGAAGAAACAATTCTGGCTCCATCTTTGAGGTCAGCAAATCTTTGTTTCAACATATGGTCTACCTGAGGTCCAAATGCATAATTATTCACAAATACAATTGTGGCATTAGTTATTTTTTCTCTATGGTCTTCACTCAAAAAATCTCCTTTCAGAAGTTGATATTGGCCATAGTGTTTACCATACCAAGACATCCATTTTTGAAAATTAGAATTCATATACTAAAAATAAACATATATCAATTTAAAATCTATTAACTAGTTACTTTAAAAAAATTATTACTTGTGAGTATGATGAAGGTACATCAGCTTTTTCAACACCCCAACACATTTTACACTGAGTTGTAGCAGCCATTTGTAAAACTATTTGGCCCACACCAGATCCAAGATCAATAAATATATCATCTTCTGTGATGTTTATTAGATCGATCATTTGGCAGATGAGATCAAATGATGTTTCTCCATACACCTAAAAGTAAAGTTGAGTACATAATTATTCCATCTAAAGTGAACTATTATGAATTTTATGTTACATACTTCAGGTGAAAATGGTTCATACTGATTCAGTTTATCAGGGTCAGTAACAGAAACATTGTATACTTGTTGTATTATATGACGAAGAAGACCTCTTGATGCTTTCTTACTAAACTTTTGTAAAGAAGTTCCTTTATTCTAAAAAAAGAGAAATTTTGGTTTTTTTTGGTCATGTTTTTCAGAGGAAATAAAAATTTAATACAGTAATACAGTAAACTCTTGATAATCCGACAGAAGACTGTTGAATTAACGAAAATCATAAATTGAATTTTGCATAGAAACGCATTTATACTTTTTGAAAAGCCTTAATTTAATTTATTAAAAATATAAATAATACATACATACTAATTTATAACACACATTAATATTTTGATGTTAGTTTTACATGTTTTTAAGGCAAAATTTGAAGATAAAATACACTCGAATTACTGAACCTACCCGATTACCGAGAATCTACTGTACATGTAATAATAGTAAATTAAAAATATTTTTGATTACATTTGCATGGCCAGATTTTCAATTGATAGTATTTATAATACATAAACAATTATGGTATACAATATAGTATTAGTGAGTTATAAATAGATTTTACTGAAATTTATAATAAAAATTAAGTTATAATTTTAAATGGATCATGAATAGTAAACTATAGTATAAATAAATAAAATTACTAATTTAAAGAATAACTGCATTTAAAAAAAAACACAATAGGGTAAAGATATTTTCGTGACATAGACAATTTCATGATAATATTTGTTGAACATAAAATGTAATTTTATATTACTCGATTGACTTGAAAATTACATTAATTTTTAACCCTAGAACACACTTCACGGTCAAAAAGACCGGGTTTTTAGAATTTTATTCATTGTTTCAAAAATATGAAATATTATCTTAACCCAATTTAGGTACCTTTTAATTAGGTGATAAACTAAAATTAGATATAACACCTAACTGTATACGATTTGATGCCTGTATTACAGAAGGGTTCAAAGTTCATTACATATTAATACAGTCTAAAAGACCGTGTGTGTGATATACTGCGACATTTATAAATAATTTAATTTTATAAAAACTCAATTATGGGTTATCGCAGATAAGATGTTAATTTCTATCGATAAAACGTAAATTAATATTTTATTTTCATTGTGACTGGCAAGATTGTTGTTAGTTGACATTGGTTGTGTGTAATTACGAGTATAATACAAATACAGATAAAGTAACCTAGTATGTAATAACATTTATATGAAAGTTTAATTTGTTTATGTTATGTATCAATTAAAATTATTTGACAATTTTTATTTATTTAAAATCAATAAAATAATGATTATTTCAATTTATCGAGTTTTAATTGAAATATTTCAATATACACGGTTGAAAACACCGTGTGTGTGGAATCTCGTGGATATTTTTAATACGTGTAATTTCGGTTTAAAAACAGTCATTTTAAAGATCAATGTGATTTTTAAGTCCATAGTGTAATAGAGAATTACATTATACGTTCAATAAATAATATCATCAAATTGTCTATGCCATGAAGATACCTTACTTTACATTATATTGAATACAAGGGAAAATATAAATACTATGTAGTCTAACATACATCTGGCTAAAGGCAGGTGGTGTTTTGGCTAACCAATATGCAGGTTGTAAATACTGTAACTTAAGAGGATTGGAGCATACCTCAGATATGAAATAGAAAAAGACAGCTGCTCACTATCAAGACCTATTTTATTTATAAATATTACATCTCATCGTGTAATTTTATAGGCAGTTGGAATTTATAAAAAATAACTGTATGTAATTATAATAATTGTTCAAGTTAAAGGCTAAATTATTAGAAAAGACATGTTTCATTACATAAAAGAACAGCTGAAAAAATGTGATAATTATTTTTAAAAGTGGCAACACTGCAAACATTTGCGTGACAATTTAGTGGATCTCCAGTATCCGTTGTTAGGAATAAGCACACCCGTCACTGAAAAGAGGATAACGTCCCGTAGACATTTTCAACGAACACCCTATTTTTTGTTACCCCAACAAAAAAGGCATCCATTTAACTACAACCCAACCCTTTAAATACAAATTAAAGGGAAAAATAAATTGATTTTTTCAATAGTCAATTTACCATTTGCACCATGCTGTCAATAGCCTTATTGAACCTGTCGCACAAAGACTTCATGCTGTCATATCTACAAAACAGAACAAATATAAATTTAAGATTCGATTTAGGTAATGGTGATAAATGTAACAATAACTTACGATTTCGTGTTGTAGTCGCATAGTATGTTATTTTCTAGAGGAATTTTCATGTCTGGGAAGTCGTCGCACACCCATCTATAACAAATACAATATAATACAATATTAATGCATGATAATATATAATAACAATAACAACGGTAATTATTTCATTTTTAATTTACTGCAGTTAGTTAACTTGATGCACAAAATGCATCATAACATGCATAATAACATGAAAATGAGGCCAAGGTTAGTGTGAGATTTTTTCCTCTTTTCATATTATTGGCAATAATTATGACGTTGAATTTAATGTTTATTTGTCCTTGCAACAGTATCTTATCCAATATAATTTCGAGATATTTTTATATTTTAAATCATCAAGAAAGCGCAAACCAAAAGATATTTCTTTTTTTGACACTTGTCATCTGTACGTTATATTATACGTTATACTATTATATAGAATGCATATGAAATACCAGCTGAACTAATACAAAACAAAAATAATTTTTTAAAAACTACTAAAAGTATAACTATAGTTACTTTGTTTTAAAAAAATATTCATTATTTATGTTGATTGTACTTATACCTATGCCGAACATTATCAACAGACAAATATGTAAAATACGTAAATAACAAAGTATTACTACAAGGACGCGTAAAATAATAAAATATGATTTGGACCACTAGGTAATTTTGAAAATGTTTAAATTTAGCAAATAACTAAACTTCTGATAATAAACATTGTAGTATTCACAATAAATGTATTTTGTCATAAACCGCAGCAACAGGTGCGTTAGACAAATGACATTGAAAAGAATAATATATTAAAAACCCGGAAGACAAGTTAATATTTAACATGCTACACACATTATTAAAACACGTGGAACGTAATATTTATAAAATAACTCCAAAATATAGCTATTATATTATAACAGAGTTATTAATTAATTAAAATTTTGAAAAAATATGTTTAAGGAATAAAATGAGTAGATATATACTATATATAAAATATAAACCTAAGTTAGATTACAATGATTAGATTAACCTACAATGTATTAATTTATAAGATTAGACAGCACATAGTACAAAATTTAGTATATTTTACTTTTAATATAATGCTTGCACAAAAATACTAATTATTAACAGTTATAGGTATATTATGAAAACTACGATTTTCTTTTGTTTGAATGCAATTATATAATTTTTAAATTGATAATTTACTTAATATTTTTAATACTGATACTGAACATCTTATTTTATTACTAACGATTGTTGCTACTAATTATTGTATCTGCTTGCATAATAGTAAAAAGAAAACATTTAAAAGTTTTTTTTTTTGGTTCCTAAAGACTTAAATAATAATAGGTGCAAAGGTGTGATTCAAGAAACTGCAATGAGGAGCTAAATCAGTGCTTCTCAACGGGGGCGATATCACCCCCTGGTGAGCAGTGAGGGAGAACCGAGGGGCGGTGAGCTTGTTTTGGGCGATTAGAGGGCAGCGAAGTTTTTTTCCGTTCAAAGCAACGTACCAAGATTTATCTGTAACTGTTTTCCGTTTATCGATTTCTAAAATAAATTCGTGATTATAAAATATAAACTACATATATCAGAGTTATTATCTAATAACGAAAAAAAGAAATCGATTAGACATCGTCAAAAAAGGAGACTTACGGCTTCATCTCACAAATTTTGTACTAAACGTAAAAAAATTGGCTTTAAATCACCAAGCATTTCACTGATCAATACATTTCAAAAAATTTAATTATCCTTTTAAATTATATTTAAACATAAATTTTACATTTTATTTTTTTTATACTTAAATTTATATCTATATTATTTATTATTCAATTATAAACATTTCATGTATACTATTTTTATTTTTATGAAGTGAAGGGGGGGGGCACGGTGAAAAACATTTTGTTACTTAGGGGGGCGGTAGTTTGAAAAAGGTTAAGAAGCACTAAATAATAACGAAAATTATGAAGTCATTATACTTATTAAAATTAAAAACGCAAATATTTTTTTAATATTTTGTCGTCATATTAAAAAATTACATGTATAATTCTAGTGTATATGTAGGGAAGAGGGAAAGGTGTTAAAACTACAGCAACTTTTTTTTTAGTATATATTATATTAAGTGCAAATGTGCAATGTTTTTAGAATAGGGCGAATAAAAATTTTCATTATAGATAACTCAAAAGCAGGTAGGTATAATTAATTTTAATTTTTATGTAAATAGTCAACGAATTAGGCCAGGTTCACATTGGCGAGCGATGGGCGACAGCGACGAGCGACTAGGATTTTCTCTAAAATATATTTAATACATAGTTCCAAATGGAAGTTTTTATATTGGTCTTGATCGATTAGCGATTCTCGAGCGACGCCATTAATATTAATCATGTTTAATTTTTGGTCATCATTTTAGAGCGATATGTACTTTATTTTCAAACATGGAATAGTTCACTTGTTTTAACTAATTTTATTAATTTAACTTTATAACAATTATTAAAATAAATTATGAGTCAGTATAATAAATTTATTTCTGAGCAAAGAGAAATGCTAATTTCCGAAGTTCAATTAAATCGATTTTCAAAAAAAAATCGTTTAGCATAGGGTTTTCTTGGGGTTTTCTAACAGTATTGTTAGCTGAACTATACTTGTTGGCGACATATTGGCAAATGAGAAATTAATTTTGTTCGATAATATATTTTATAAAAAATCATTTCAGCGAATCGCTACTAGATTTAAATATTTTAGTCGCTCATCGCGCATCGCCAATCGCTCTTCGCTTGCGAATGTTAACCTAACTTTAGACGTTTTTGTTCGACGTTTACTTGATTATTTACTGGCAACGTGTACGCACTAGAGATCTGCAAGTGCTCACCAGCCCGACCCGGCCCGTGCCATAATAATAATATTGCGGGTTGGTTATGAGTGGGATCGTAGTATTTTTCTTTGGACTGGGCCGGTCAAAAATAAAACTAATTAAATATAATACTACAATACTAATGTCAATTATTGGTGTTATATAAGGAAATGTTCTCAAACTGAGTAGGTTTATCACAAATTATAATAAAAGATCACTGATAAAAACAAATAATAAATATCATGAACCGGCCTGGGCGGATTGGACTGCACAAAAAATATTACGCACTGGGCCTGGTCGGGTTAGACTTAAAAAAAATTAAGGAACAGGCTTGGTGGGAGGGGCTGTTTTGTAAGTTTAAGTTTTGAGTCGAAAAAAACGGCTCGTGCAGATCTCTATTATGCACACACGCTGTTGGCAGAACAAATAAATTGCAGAGAGCAGCACATGCTAGAAATAACAAGAAATGCTTTTGCTGTTTCTCATTACAACCGATAACCTATATAATAAAATCAAATAAAACAACATGCATAATTATTCTCCAGTCATGTAATATTTGCGGAGTGTACGACTATTGTATACGTTTGGATATAAATTTGACTAGAACACTAGCGAAGGCAATAGCAGAATTTTGTTCACAAAAAAAAAAAAAAAAACATCAACAAATTACGGCATTGCTTAGTCATTCACTCGCGCCTGTACCGATAAATCGGAGAATGGATCACCAAGTACAAAAGTAAATTAGTAACGGGAAATTAAAAAACTAAAAGAACGATACAAAAAAAGGGGAGGAAGCGGAGGCGATGGACTCCGTTGGGCAAAAACGAAACATAAACAACAAATGATACTATATACACTACTCTTTCCCCATGGTTCAAGAACATAAGAAAAAAACGCACATTTAGAGCCCAACGACCATGTTATGATGAAAGGACGAATGATAAAAAAAAAATCAACCCTCCATGAAACGAGCCAGTGCCTCCTCGTTCACATGACGTCACCCGAGAATGCGGCCACGGCAGCACTCGTAACACGTGGAACGACGTAGTCCAGGGGTAGAGAGGAAAAGAATAGTGGTAGAAGTAGTAGCAGTGGCCAATACTTCCGAGGAGGAGGTCGAGGGCCCGGTTGCCGATCGATATTATATTATAATCGGGACGCCGCGCGTTGAGTTTGCTGTTCAGCGCTCATCCACACTGCCGCCGCAAGCTCGGTGCGTGACCTCGTGATTTCCTTTCTCTCGGCGGCGGCATGCAATTGGTTTCACTATTTCCTCCCCGCACCGTCAACAATAATTATGATAAATACAAAAACAACGTAGAAAAACAGACGGAATCATCAACTCTTCCTTCTTCTATATATCTAACGCTAATGTTTTGTTAATAATAATTCTCCTTTTATTACTCAGTAAATTCATACCAATATACGCCGAACGCAACAGTTGTAATAATAGGTACAGGTAGGGGGGACACTATAAAGGCAGACGAGTACTTTATTATAACTATGTATATACCAGCTACATAAACTATTATTATTATTATATTGTGACCACGGACCGTTATGCAACAAAACATAGAAAACCGGTTCGAGATCGCGCGCGCGCACAGCCCGTGGCTTTAGCCAGCGCACAGGTGCCACTGCACTCTCTATTCGTGGTAGATACTATAGTGCGTTACACACGCTCGAGCGCAGCAAAAAAAAAAAAAAAAAAAAAATAAAAAAAACCGTTATAACCGCGAACGTCGTCGGAGAGAAGTTTTCTAGGACATTTCTCCTTCGCCGTCGACAACTACAACAATAACAATTTGCAATAGTTATCACGCGGTACTCGAGTCTATATACAGAATGCCATAAGCGAAGACGATAGTGCAACGTAACGATTTTTCAGTAGAAATCAAGGTTTCACGTTACCAAAAATACGAAGGTAGTATTTCGTTGTAGCGTTCAAAAATTAATTTTTTCCATCTACTTCCAACTCACTATTTTCAGCGTATTGAACCAGTTTTTTTTTAAACATCAACTACCGTAATAATATAACATGACGGAGGTCCATAAGACTTGGCGAAAACGGTTTATTTAGCTATTAATACGTTATTATAAACTAATCAAAAACTAACTCGTTTACCTACGTTATATTATGAAATGTTCAGTTATAAAATATTATATGTAGTTAAATATTTTAGTTGAGTAACATATTAACATTTATTCCGTTCGAATAGTTAATACGACGTTCGAGTATTTGATTTTCCAATCATATTTCTAACTGTTTTTGTATCCCATTATGCAATCGACTATCGGCAAACGATACAGGCATGAAGTACTACAATACAACTACTCTGCAGTAGAAAATTAAAATAATAGATCAACTTTTTCTGTGTACATAAGTCACAATGAAGTAACATAAATAAAATTATGTACGGAAATTAATTGATACTAATTCTTAATACATTGATACTAAGCCGAAAGCAACTGGAAACGTTTTTTATCATATACCTATATGATGTAATTATAATAACGAATATCATATCTATTCAAATATTAAATGTATAAATAAATACAAATAATTAGATAACAATAAGAACTAAACTATAATGGTAAATACTAATGAGTGATGGCCATTTGAAGTCGTCAACGTTGGATACGTAAATTCAGATATACGTTCAATATAATAACAGTTTATCGTTTTAAAACTAAATATACTTAGTATATTTAACTTAGATGTAAATAGAATGTTGTTTTAGCGATTACTTAGTGATAACTAAGTTTAATAATTACAGAAAAAAATAATTTCAATTTAGGGACATACTTAGATTATAACACATATGTAACATATAATTATTTAAATTAATAACACGTTTTAGTTTATTCGAAGTATGCAAGTAATGATAGTAGGAAATAGAAATATTGACAAATTTAAAAATATATGCTTTATCATTAGTACAAAACAATTACATTCAAATTGAAAAACTAAATAACATTAATTGTCATGCAAAAAAATAATAATAATTATATATACGTTAACAAATAACTGCGATTTGAATATAATATGATTGAAACAGTACCTCGAATTATTATTAAAATAAATAAAAACCTAATTTTAAGTTTATACATGTTTACTTATCTAGTTTTAATTAGATATTTTTAATACTAAAAACTTTTATTAAATTAGATATACGAATAATAGGTGAAAAAAGTACTAAAACCCAGAAAGATTTTATTTATTTGTATAGCTTTTATTTCATGATATATAATATATCACCAATGAAATGTTATTATGGTTGAGGTAAATAATACCATTTTTAATTACAAATTTGTATTTTGTTTTAATATTTAGAAAGATATAGGTGTTTTTAGATAAAAATATAGGATATAAATAAACAGATCAAACATTTATTTTTGAATTATCAGAGCTACATATGGTATTCATGATAGTCAGAAATAATATATTTGAATAAAAATAACTTTTAATTTATTTCTGGTTAATGAATAATTTTTAAATATATCTATAATCATACATTTTAAAATTTTAAATTTTGAATTTAATAAAAAATAAATTTAATATAATTTGAATTATAAGTATATTATTTTCCTAGAACCAATTGAGTACTAACATAGTATGATATATATAGTATTATATAACACTATACCAGTGGTTAGCAATCTTTTTGGACTCTTGGGCACAAATTAAAAAGGATTCGCGAGCCAAACAATACAAATAAATATTGACATTAAATTCAAATGAAATTTCCTAGTTTTGGAATTTAATGCAGGCCGTAAATCAATGGTTTGTACTATAAGTAAGTAAAAGTGTCTATTAGTTTAAATTAAATTATAAATAAGAACTGAGAAGAATTTTGTTTTTATCTCTTACTTCATAGACATTTAAATTTACAAAAATTTTTACTAATATTTTACATTTTAATCATATAATATTATATAATACTTAAAAATAGCTGGCTAGCTAAGTAGCCTGGCAGTTAGGTTATAATTTGTTTAATTTATTTACAATATTATCAATTAACAATACAAGTATACTGGTCGATAAAAATGAAAGTTTAATAATTTTATTGACTGTATTTATCATTCAGTAACAATTTAGTTAAAATTATATTAAATAATAATGTCTTTTGAAATAACTACATTTTAAGATTGTTAATTAAGTAATTAATATAATTATGTTTCAACTATCATATTTTGATATGATAAATAAACACTCTATACATTGTATGGATAAATTAAAATAGTTCCCTAACAAAAACAAGTTTATTAACTTCATACATTGTATAAGGTAAGATGAACTTATTATATTATGTAATTGCATTTTTTTATTGGTAGCACTGAGCGGTAAATCAAAATTACAAACTGATTTCTAGATTAAGATTTCAAATGAAAAAATATTCCAGATTTTCATTTGTAATATTATTTTAAATTCATACAAAAATTGTGACATTTGTTTTACATGGACGTTAGCTCATTTAAGAAACATTTTTCAATATTTAAAATTTAATGAAATGGAAAAATATTTTTTGAGAACAAAACAGAATTATTGAAGTACACAAAACTAATATTTAAGAAACAAAAATTACGAGGAAAATTTATTGTGACTACATTCTACATTAATATTATTTTTGTAATACCTATTTATATTGGTTATTTTTTTTTCATTCCGTGTGTAATATTAAAGTAATTTATCTTATTAAGGATTAAAAATATAAGAATATACTTTTTAATGCAAATTAATCAAGTAGATTCTACTAAGGAGATTTTTTTCTTATTTATCAGAGATTAATATCCTAAACAAAATAATAACCTATATAAGTGTGTAGTTATTCTAAAAATACATATAAAACATTATTAATATTCACAGAATAATGCATTTCAGGAATAAAACTCTCTAATTAAATATAACTGTAGGTAACGACGACTATGAAAATGGACGAGGATATCTATAATAATTACAACGGAATAATATTTTTATAAATAATTTCATGTTTTGTTAAATATGAAGTTTTAGAAAACAATTTACTAAAAATGTCGGTTGATGATTTTGATAATAATTCTTTTAAGCAACAGTATTTAATTAAAGCAATAAAATTTCTTTTTCTTAAAAAAAAAAAATAAAAATAAAATTGCAATCGTCATTGTATTGAAGCAAAAGTAGATTGTAATAGATGCATTCGTATTGTAAATTATTTGAAGTCTTTTGGTTCCAAGTAATCCCGCCAAAAATGCAAAACCGTCCACGGTTGTTTTTTTTTATCGACAAGACAATAGGAATCTCGTATTTTTATTCACGAATCCGGTTGATCAGAGGGTTACCGCCAAACCGTGTCCTTGAAAGATGCCAGTCGAGTTATTGGCCCCGAGCAACCACGGTCATCGCTCTCCTGCCCGGCCGGCCGGCAAAATGAACGAAGAAGGGAAACGAATGAACGATAACTATAAGACGTTTTTCGTTGTCGTTGTACTGAAAAACAGAAGGGAAAAAAATGTACCGGTTAAAAGTGAACGGGGCGGTCGTAAGACGGCTACGGTCCTAGCAGAGTAAAATGCATTGGCACCAGTTGTTTTCCGACCAAGGTTCCTTCCTTTTTTCCTATCTCTTCTTCTTTTGTTACACCGAATAATGCACACGCTGTTACGCTGTTATTGTATTTTTATCGTCGTCTTTTTTTTTCTTCACCCATAGACGCGGAACATGCAGTGTCGAGTCCGGCACGTAATTTTTGTACGTTCCACGTGTACGATATATCTTATTATATATTACATCAATATCTTCGAGGTATATACAATAACATCTTTTCGTGCAGCCGTCCCTCCGGTACAGTCTTTAGGTAAACACGCGATCGGAATGCACCCGCCATCGTTACATTTTTTTGTGGGCGATGGCATCCCTGTGTACGTACAAAAGTACGTACGAAAAGGAAAATAGATAGGTTAGGTAAAGGTGAAAAAACTGCAAAGGTGTCGTTGTATGCAAAACGTGGTCCAACGATTACGCGAGTCATACAATATATGTATTTAATAAAATCCCATGCATATAATCATGTAATATAATAATAATTTGGTGACGACAATTGTTGTAAAAAAAAATATACACGCGAGCTGCCTTACGACGGAGATGGATCGCAGCTACAGCGGCGGTGGCAGAGTTCGTTAAACCGATGATACAACCGGTTTATGGCCTCCTAAACTGCTAGCCTGTGTCTGTTATAAATCGGTAATGATCTCCTACTCCGCTGTTTTTATAGACAATTACAGACGGCGACGTTGGCCGGACGTGGGAATAAAAAAAATGTCTTCTTATACTATGTGTGCCATTGCAAACGCGTAACTTTTCAATATTTTTCAAATCACGTGTTTCCACTGGCACCAAACAGGAAATACGATTGTGCTAAACGTGTCGAGCGTATGAAATTCACGCTCAAGGTCAACGTACCGAATGTCTACGAATAACCAGTTCATGCATTGGACAACTATTAGTACTAGTTATATAATCGAACCAACGTGGATGTCAAAAATTGATAATTATATTCGCTGGTTTTGGTAAGGATAGATATAAATTATTAAAAATTGCAGTTATAAACAAAAGCAGTTTTGAACTTAACATGAACTCATTTTTTTACTAACACACACATACATATATGTATAACGGGTAAACAGGAAAATTAAATTAATTTTGAAGAATCATGGTAACTAGTATGAGTTTCAGTAACATCACTACACGTCCTAAGTTACAATATTTTACTTCAATACTGTGACGAGGAAAAATGTAAGACTTTATATTCCGTTAAAATGGTAAAAACTACCATACACGTGTCATATATAGTAGCTAGTGCAGATAATGTGACAAATTCTGTAGCACGTAAATGAACCATTATTATTATTAAAATATATAGAACGTGACTGGGTTGGAAAATTCACCAAATTTAATACACTCAAATAATTATTTCATCTCTTATCGAATGATATGAAACAACTGATAATTCAAACAACAGTATATGATGAGTTTACGTTTGGAATTAAGTTAAATACTTAATTTTTCAAATATACAATTTAATATTTGCTGTACAATTTGACAATAGCATATGTATAATAACACAGAACAACGATTTTGATTAAGGTGTTAACATGAATTTAATTTAACTTAAGTTAAATATAAGCATGCAATGCAATATGATATTCAACATATTTAATTTAAAAATGTATTTGTGACTATCAGGTATAGCACATTATTACCTAATTGTAAGAAAAACACAACTCGACCATTTAAAATGATATTTATTTGTGTATGTAATATACTTAAAAGTAGTGTGTAAATTCTGAGTGTAAAACTATATTTTTTACTTACTTTATTGTTTCTATAATTCCCAAAGCGCCATCGTGTTTGTCCTGAAACACAAAAGAATAATGTCATCATTAATTCTATATTATGAGCAGTAATAGTTATTGTTCATACGAACACTATTGATTTCCGAAATACGTTAATGAGATACATGGTCGTAAAGTACTCCCTCTCCTCCTCCCAGTATAATCATTCATAAGTTATTATGCTACTAATGACCAATGATTTAACAAATACTAGGTTTATATATATTAAAATGTAAATTTGGTTACGAGTTAAATAACCAAGGCGATAGTTAATATATTTGCCTTCGACCGATTGATTTACCACTCATTTTTGATCTTCCGATTATCGCGACGAGTATCAACCACAGAAAAATTTTATTTTTGTTTATTAACACCATATCCCCACTACCATAAACCGCACCGAATATTACACTATGTCCCTGTAACGTCGTTTTCGCGGCCAACAAATACGGATACGAAGAAAGACAATTGATCGACCATTAGGAAATTGATAAGCCTTGGCGGTCGGGGGTTCGGACGTACAACAATTATTATTGAACAGCAAATCACACGCGTATTATTGCTAATATTGTTATTATTGCTACTATTATTGCTTGGCGCGCGCATAGGGCGATGGACGACAGTACCGAGTGTCAGCAGAGTTCATTGAACTACCGTCATCATCGCAACATAATAACGCATTACATCATGGTATTAAAGCGGACCAACGCGGAATTTCGATTGACTGGTGATAGTAATTTTCGCATACACATGAAAGGGATAACTACCCGGTGACCGTCACCCCGCGCGCGAATTCTACGGAACGAGGAAACACAGCGGTCCGATACTAACGTATCGTAACTCGGACGGGAACTGACGGTAACGACGAGGTTATCATTGGTTTTGTTGACTTACCGAGCCTCTTCCGATGATCATTGGCCATTTATAGACGACGGGATCGGCACCCACGGGGCTGTGTAATCGTAACTCCATGTTGGCCGTGTCTGCGGGACGCACGGCACCACCAACAACACTACTTATAATATTACAGCTACAGCTACACTCGATGGTAATGAAACTTGGCGCGCGTACACACACACGCTCACTAACCAACTAGCTCACTGCCTACGAAGTTAAAAGGACGTCGGTGACGGACGGATACGGGCGGGTGTGCGGTTCTCGCGATGCTCTCATCAATACGATCGGACTACGGGTGGCGGCGACATTGTCGAGCCATACACACGATATTATTGCGATCGGACACGCACTACGGTTGTGAACGGAACGCGAAGAGGAAAGAAAAAAAATTGACTACAATAACTACAACTAATTATACACATGCGACCGTGCTGGCGCATCGACTGCCCGACAACGATGTTATGCTACTTTCCCGAACGCTTCCGCCACCATCACGCAGTCCGAATCCGTCACGTACGTACGGTCCAACACAAATAAACGCAATTTGGCCATAAGATGGCGTCTCGGTTCGTCGGTACGCGTGTGTGTGTGTGTGAGAGCATACGTTCCAGAGCAACCAACCTACAGTCGGCATGGAAGAGACGCGAACGCAGCGTATCGATCATACCAGTCATTGGTATCGGCGGCAGTGGTGGGACACGGGAGTTCAGCGGACCGTTGATGTGCCGATAACGAGGGTCGCGGTCATGGGAATTTCACCGCTCCGTCTGTTGGCTACACTGCGTAGTCATATCTCAGGCGCATTCTATAGTACATATTCCTTTTTGATGATACCGGCCGACAACAACGACGTTCGAATACAAAAAATTCTTGTGTTCTTGATACCCAGTGTTTCTGTTCCAATTTTACTTTTCTTCATCAACGCGTGACAACATGTCTGGAGAGTTTTACCTGCGCTACTACATTGGTCACAAAGGTTAGTACGAAACGTGGCTCATTAATTCTTTCTACAAGAAATTCACCACAATAACAACAACCGACTGTTATTGGATACTGAAAATTCCTAACCAAGGGTTTAGAACTAAACTACTGTCGTTTTAACTTTGATTTCATATGAATCGTCGCCGTGACTAAATTTTGGTCATACTTCTGCTACTTAATTCTTAACTGTTTTCTATAATAAAATATACGACAAGTTTTTGTATTATAATATTACTATTATATAAATTAGGAACCTTTTATAAGTTTGTAAAATTCTTTATTTACCTACTAATTGTTATAATTTCACAGCAGGCATAATAAATTTTATCATTTTTTTTAATTGATATTGGTTCTATTGTTTGTATTAATATTTTTTTTAATTTCTTGGTTGAAATTTTCTTGTTTTCATTTTTTTTTATGTTTCATAATTTCTTATAAAATAATATGGAAGGTACTTGTCTGTTATCCCTACTACCGTAACTACTTAATTCTGTTATCTCGACTACCACGCCGAACGTGTTTGGGACTCCGCTAAATGGAGAAATAAAAAACATAGGGAAACCAGACGCCATCATTTGGAGTCTTATCTGGCGGAGTTTATCGGAAAACAACATTGAAGGAGAACCATTCGATAACATATTGAAAAATATTTCTGAAAATTGGTCACCTAAAATAGAATTTTAGACTTATGCAACTGTAACTGTGATCATTTTGATGATTTTATATTTTATACACGATTTAAGATACCTAGTACTATCTTAAATCGTGGTATTATACTATAACTCTCCACTACTGTAATAATTTATGTGATTACTGATAATATACGTTATACTAATTTACATTATAATATAAATGGCAATTCATGACGTGTATTATGTATTAAAATACGGAACTATCTGGATAGTACTATAGTAGTCGAGATAACAGAATTGAGAGTCGCGGTATCGAGCGGTTAGGGATAACAGACAAGTACCATATGGAATATATAACAACCAACACAGTTGTATTTAATGTTATTTTGCGTAGATACCTGTAATTCATACTTAAACGCTAGTTGCTACTATACTTATGATCACATTTTTCATACATAAAGACTTTCACTCTAAAGCAAATAATAATGATTTATTGATTTATTGTATAATTTCAATGAAATAGTTTATTTACATTTATGTGTTATGAAGTTGATTTTATATATGGTTCTTTTTGGTATTAGAAAAAAATTTAAGGAATACTAAAAGAATAATAAAGAATTGACTATGCTCATTACTTAGCATATTTGAATTGCTACTTTTTAGTTACTAAAAGTTTGTTTTATTCCACATTATCCATTTTATGTTTGTTTAATACTTTCACTTATTTCGTTTAATATTTATTGATTTGTTTAAATAAATTTTATTTATATTTTTGCTTTAATTATTTTTTCATGTTAATGTTATGAAATGTACTATACAATTTTAATCCATAATAATGATTTATACTTCTTTACATGAATGTAAATAGGTTCCTCAAATGCATATTATATATTTTAAGGAAGGCTTAATATAGTCTTGAAAGGTCAAAAACCTTCCTTTTATTTATGTACATGTTTATTAATCGATTTAATATGATGTTAATTAATGACTATAGCCAAAGTTAATTTTAAGTTTCATATTTTAATTATATAAATATTATACATATTTAGCTAATGTTATTAATACTGATTTTTAGTAAAGTCAATAAACCTAAAATATAATTTTTTTAGTCCTGATATAATAATTAATTTTGCTATTTTCTAGGTAAATTTGGTCATGAGTTTTTGGAATTTGAGTTTAGACCTGATGGTAAGCTACGGTATGCTAATAATTCCAACTACAAGAATGATACTATGATCCGCAAAGAAGTTTTTGTTCATCAACCCGTCATCGACGAATTGAAACGTATTGTATCGGATTCTGAAATAATGCACGAAGATGATGCATTGTGGCCAACACCAGACAGAGTCGGCAGGCAGGAACTGGAAATTGTCATTGATGATGAACATATATCGTTTACCACTTCTAAAACCGGATCGTTATTAGATGTAAATACATCCAAGGATCCAGAGGGTTTAAGAACATTTTATTATCTAGTTCAGGATCTAAAATGTTTTGTATTTTCTTTGATTTCATTACATTTCAAGATCAAACCAATTTCCTAATGAAATAAATACCAATTAATTTATGTAAATAAATTAAAAATATTTTTTTCTAACAAAACAATTAACATTGGTTCTTAGAAAAGCATTCATTCATTTTCAATAATATTCTGTATTAAGTTGATAAATTATTTTTCATTTACTTTTGTTTCAACTTTTGCAAGCTCTTTCTATATACATTAAGTTGTTTAAAGTTTTTGTAGCATTCAATAAATTTATCAAAATTATAATTGTTTTTTATAATTTGGATGTATGTATTATTATTTTAAAAACTATAGTAGTAAGTTTACTTTTAAAAATAACTATTTATAAATATTTGACTCATTTTGATATATATATATATATTCACACTAAAAATAAATACAATTTTTTACTACAAGCAACAATATATAATTTTTATTTAACCATTTAAATAAAGAGTCTATTAATAATTGATAATTATGTTGATAATTGGTTCTTAGAGGATATTTAATTTTTTTCTATTAGTTTTTAGTTTAAACTATTATAGCTGAACACTAAAATAATTGTTATGGTTTACAAAAGTACTATACTAAGTACATTATTAATTAACCATCAATATACCATGTATTTCTAAATTCATCACCTTATCGAGCGGATTGATTGAAATTTAGGAACACTTTTTTGGGATATTGCATTGTAACAAGTTGGTGTAAACATTAAATCCAGCAGGTTTCATTTCAGTTAATCCGTAAAATGGCAGATTGCTGATAAGTCAATCTGCTTGATTACCTACTCTCCAACGGATTGGCCATCTGCTGTAATTAAGAACAGTCAAAACCAGCGACTGACTAATCTGATGACTTTAGGAATACTCGGATAGTTTATGCAATTAGATAATAATTACTAATATAAGAGAGCGTGTGACAAGTATATATAATTAAAATGTACTGTTGTATAATCATGCCGTAAGAGAAGAATCAATCATATAATACATGATTTATATAATATGATATTCTTATACCATTGATTAAATATATTTTATGAATGGTAATATTTTTCTTTTATAATTTATGTACAAGTTATGTTCAATGAGTGTAAATAAAATATAATAGAAAAATATATGTTAATATTTTTTAATATATAACAATAAAAATATATTTCAGCTTTTATAATTTAGAATGATACAAAATATATTTTTAAATATTATAAATTATTGATAATATTATTACAAATAAATATCAATACTCATTGACAGCTTTTGGTTTGCAAGAATTCAATAATAAATCATAATTTTAATTGATTTTAAAACGAAACCTATTTCTAGTAATTGAATTAAAATATTACTAAAAGTCGTTAAGTAGTTCTGATTTTGATAGAATGCTACTTAACTATTTCACTAAGTAAGATAACATGCATTCAGTGGTGTTAATTAATTTTATAAAAACACAATAGTCATTAATCTTTTTTGTTGAGCTTCGTTTATGTTAAGAAAAAATTCAGCAATGTTTTAGTGAGAGGAGTTACACATTAAACTTTATAGAGCCATAAGAAAATGTAGAATTAATGCATACATAGAAAATATTTTGTGATTTTTAAAAATTTCTCTGCATAATTAACTTTAATTTCTTCAATAAAAAAAATTTAGTCATATCCAAGGACATTCATCTAAAATTGGACAATAGTATTATTTATTATATTTTATATTTAGTTTCTCATACTTGTATTTTCTTTGTATTCTATTTTAATTTCAGATTAAATAATGCAATTTTACAATGTTCAAACATAGGCAGATTTGTAAATCTATATTTCCTAAAATTTTCAATTCTTAAATAAAATTAAAAGTACATTATTTGCATAAACTGTCAAAAAAAAAAAGTTATCATTCGATATAAATAATATTGTAATGATGTGCATCATTCGACTGTTAAAGACGGCACAAATATTTTATTATGTATACAATATATATTTTTAAATTCTTTCAAATAAATAACGGTATCTTCGATACCCGCACGAACGACACGGGTCGAACAATAGTAGTATTGACATCCCTACATTAAAAGGACAGGCCCAAGGTCCATGCCACCGCATGTGCCTATATAACAGGGACACACACACACAGGGTCATTGGTCTTAGATCGTCAGTGCATGCGCACCGATCATAAGATCAACGACCAACGATTTGCATATTTACATACGCGATTTGTTTTGAATCATTCAAGTTTAACTCAAATAAAAGAAAAAAAAATATTGAATCTGTTCGACTTGCGTTCTTCGTACGAGTGTTGAAGAATACCCAGTTCTGGTGCCATTAAAATTTGCATTTGTTCTTTCTTGTTCAACCTCACGTCGACATCAGAAGTTCTACGGCGAACAGGTAAGTGCTATTTTATTTAGCTTGGCAGACTGCACAATTGCACTGATCGGCTCTCGAACCTTCTCAACCCCGAGAGCCTTCCCTTAAACAAGGAGGAAGGTAATAACCCATCGCATCACACCTACCACACCTATATACCTACATTATTTCATTTTTGTACTTTTGGGTTATTACAATATTAAAATATTAGTGAAATTGTCATTTTTATGCATTATATTCTTACATCAGAAATAAAAAATTATTAAGTACAATTATATTTCATTGGGTGTGTCAATTTTAAGTATACAATTTAATCTTGCATATTTTCAATAATTATATATACACCTATATTTTCATGTTTTCATTATGTATTTTATTTAAATGTATTATTTTTTATTTCACATTAAACTATTGATTATTTTATAAATAAACCTTATTAAACTCTTAAGAATAAAATTATAATATATAAATAAATATTGTGTATATAAAAGTAATTGTTTATTTTAAGTTTATTTCTTTTGCATGTTTTCTAGTGACCATCATATCATGAATAATGATGTAAAATTAGTACACTAAATGTTTATTTAGTATTATTTTTTAAATGAATTAGGGTTTTTTTTATGGCATTGACTTTGATTATCATTGCTTACTGATAGAATCGTATCATTGAAAGCAATTGAAAATACTTGTATGCATACAGTATTGAAATTATTTTGATAAACACCATTGTGTTTTAGTTAAGAATATTTTCTATTATTGAATTAAACTTTATACAAAGTAAATTTTTATTTATTAGAAAAATAAAAGTATAATATATTACAACAAACAGTAAATATTAAAATATATTTTAAAAATTCAGTAACAAAAATATATTTTATATTTTACTAAAATATTATGGAATTCTTAAGTCTGATTCATCACTATGCGAAAACGGAAATATTATCAGATCCATAAAATAAAATATGTATCAATACAAGTATACAACATATTTAATACGTTTGTGTTGTTAATAAATTTATAAAAATTTGAATTGACATCACTTAACAGTGAAAACTTTCGTTAGTTAATCAATGATTTCTTTTGCTGAGCCGCTTGCCGCCGCAAGTCCGACGGTATCATGGCTGTGAACAAAGTTCCAAGAACAAGTGTTCCGGCCAAAAATAGATTGGCTTTCTTGTCCCCGGACGCTTGTAGAATCCATCCGTAAACCAGTGTAAATATGATACCGAACACCTGCACCACTGCGTTCAACATTCCGCTGGACGTTCCCTCGGACTCAGGATAGGTCAGTTCGGCGGCCAACTCATATCCAACAGCCAAGTAACCGGTCATGAAAAACCTGCATCAGCCAAACGGAACATATTACAAAAAAACATTTTTACAATAACGCCAAATATATGGTTCATATGCGGTTTCGAACGTTACCCGAGTAGGATCGCCGACAGGTACACGATCGATATGTGTCCACAAGACAACGTGAACGTGTAGACTATCATGCCGAACAGCGAACAAGCGTACACCACGAGCGTTGTTTCTCTATAAATTATTACAATTTTTCTCGATTAGTGTCGTATACGAAAAGCCTCTTTTCGTTTAATAATAATAGCTCTAAATCATACTAACTTAAACAAATGCGTTTTATCCAAAACAAAACCGCACACAACTGAACCAAACATTCCAGCAACAACGATCGACAAACCTATTCTGCCAGCGTCTACTGCATTGTCCTTTAAGGTTTGAATTTAAAATTTGTTTTATTACTAGACCAATATTAAAATAACGTACAATGTAATAATAACATTCTATCAAAATTACCTACCCAATCTTTTGAACCGAGTTTGTGGCGGTTACTATTATACACTTTTGAATATATCTATACTACGTATATCACACTACATACATACCTACCTATTATAATGAATGAATAACTAATATATTTGATATATATATATTGAATAATAAAATGTGTTTTTTTTAAGGCTTAGATCATTTAACGATATATTATTGATTTAATTCTTAATGTTTAAATTCTCATTTAACATTTTTTTTTTTACATCCATTAGTAAAGAGTTATAAATTACGAATTCTTCTTCTTCTACTTCTTCTTCTGGTTTATTAAAACGGACCATTTAGGTCCTTTGCCGCTTCCACAATCCTTCTCTACTGATCCCTATCTGTTACCATGTCGATGCTGAAGGTGTTGTTTATTTTTGACAGGTCTCTCTTCACCGAATAAAACCATCTTTGGCGTGGTCTCCCCAGGGGTCTCTTTCCAGTTGGATTCCCCACCATAACCTTCTGTATGAGGCATCCTTTTGTCCGCTATACGTAGCGTGTCCATTATATTCTCCTACTACGAATGAATTGGCATATACTTGGATTACTATAAAGTCTTTGTAACTCATCATTCCTTTTTCTTTCAAATATCCCTGAATCTATATTATACACTGACCCATATATTTACGCTCAAAATGTTCTTTCGAAACTTGAGAGTTTATCTTCATCTCCTTATATACTTGACCATGTTTCGCATGCATACGTTGCTATGGGGCACAAATATGTAATGTATAACCTCTCTTTCGTTCGGTGCGACAGAAGCTTTGACGAGAACATCTCTTTCATAGCGTAACAGTTTCTATTCGCTGCGCACATTCTAAGCTTGATTCCGTTGTGCACATTATTTTCCTCATTAATATTTACACCCAGTTATTTAAATTTTTCCACTTGCTCGAATGAGTATCCATTTACCTTGATATTATTCTTTTGGATCACTTGCCTTGACATCATCATATATTTTGTTTTGGCTTCATTAACTAATAAACCCATATTATGGCTAGCTAAAAATAGTCTCTTTGCCTTTTCTTCAATTTCTTTCTGAGATCTTCCTAGAATGACGATGTCATCCACGTAAGCTAAAAGTGTGTTTACCCCGATTATTTCCATCTCTTGTTCCTCCGGATGTCTCTTATCACTTTTTCAAACGTCAAGTTAAATAAGTACTGGCGATAATACGTCTCCTTATCTCAAACCGGTTTTACATTCAAAATATTCAGATGTCTTTCCCATGAAACGTATTTAGCAGAAGATCTGCTGGTTGCATATTTCAACTAGTTTCACGAATTTCTTAGGGTATTCTTAAATTACGAATTAAAGAACTTAAATAATTAATGAACTTTTGATAAAAATTTTTAATCGTGTGGATCACTTTAATGTGAAATAATATTTTTCCCTCGTGAATTTTCATTTCTGTTTTTATGAGATAAATCTAGATTTCATATAGAACATTTTTGTAACAAAAGTTATACGTTTTTTTTTTTCTATTGGAAGAATATTTATTTATTTACGTGGGACGTGCCTAGTATACAAAATATTAAATTATTAAACTATAAATAATTGGAATAGGTAGACACAATGAGATTAGTTTTCTTTAACATATTCGAATTGCATTATTTTGTTATATTCTTAGGCCTTAAGAGAATATTTTTAAAGACACCATCTCAGATTTCCATACTATCATTGATTATAAATATTATATATAATTATATATATACTATATATTTATAATCGATGATACTATATAGCATTATAGATTAGTGGGTAGAAAAATACACTACCTATCCTTAATTTAGGTGTGATTATTTATGAAATTTAACAATTATAGAACGAAATTCGATACTTTAAATATTTATATGCAGATTCTACTTAGGATACAATTAAATTAAAGTCTTTAATATTTTATCATTTTGAATTTTGATAATTTTAATCTAAGGTTACAAACCGTATGGTGGATATTGACTTTAATAGCTACTATTAACGTGAATCCTGTAATATGGTTTCAATACAATTTCGGGGTGCGTTGATTATACGATCCAAATTTCTGTATGTACTCACCGGAAAATATTGCAATATGATCTGATTGAGTAACGTAGAAATGGCGTAAAAAGACCCGACGTTCATGCCGTACGACAGCAACAACAAAACGAATCCGTAGTTGCCAATTAGTCGCCACAGGGACTTAATGAAATTCCTGGGGTCATTGTTGTTGGTTGTCGACCTTTGGTTGGCTTGCGCTAAGCTCGGCGGCAGTGGAGGTGATGCTGTGACAACTGTACAGAGAAGAATAGGGAAAAAATTATAATATATAATAATACCGCGTACATATCACTTATGTGTACGTATTATATTATAATTATTTATTGATTGTTTGGTAAACTCACAGAAGTATACTAATAAAAATACAACGGTCGAAACTATCGCTGTGGTGTAAAACATTCGAGACAAACCGGAAGAAATGTCGTACAAGTCATCGCTATCGTGAACCACTAACGGCGGCAGTAGGAAACCCAGTGCTACGCCTAGCTATAAACACAAAACCAAGAATTCCATATAATTTGGTTGCCAGATGTGTTCATAAGTTTTTTATTTTTGATTTTAACAAAATTATATTGTTATACAAAGTTTAATGATATGCTACTACCTTGAGTTAGGCTATGGTTACTATGCATGCGAATTCTGACGAGTACGCCCGAAATCCTCGTCAGAACACAAGATGGTTACACTTTGCGGGTTTTTTGATATTCTGACAGTACATTTTTGTCACCCAGCAAAGATGGACGAATTTGATGAATTTATGTTCTCGAAAGTTCGTTAATGAAGTTATCATTGTTAAATGGTGGAAAAACAGAGCAAGTTAACCAGTTATTTTTTAGAAGAGAAATATCTCTGTTTTGGTAATATTTTTCTCTCATGTCCCACAAACACCTGTTCTCGTACACGAGACTGATTAATTTATCGGAATCCATGATTCAAATAAATTAATATATTAATAAATTGTATAATTGTAAAATATCAAATTTGCTAATCTCAATCACGTTGAAATAGACGCAGTTCGCACGAAAAAATCTAACTTGTTTGAACGCTCAACTGTTTCTGACGATATCGTGTATGTTCTGACGTGATCGTCGCTGCCAATGTAAACACTCTCATTGGAAAATACGTGTTTGTTTGTTTAGACGAATCCGTCAGAACTCGTCAGAACACATTTTCGTCAAAATCTGTATCCATAGTAACCATAGCCTTAGTCTTACCTGGATTTAGAAGTTTGATAAGAAGGAATTTCCTTGATGGACGAGAAATGAGTAGTTTAGTAAATACAATTTGGTCAACATGTGAAAATGTAAGAAAATATTTTAATTTAAAGAACTAGTCGGTACACCACTGTTTACCATACTCGATTAAAAGCTTGTGATACGTTAAAGAATAAATTCTTAAGCAGAAGTTTTTGTTTTCAAACGACGAAGCTATTTTGTCGACAATTTGGTCGATCTGATAGGTTGAGGAGTGGTTTTCTTTGGATTGAAATTGAGAATTTGGAATAATTTTTTGGGACTTAAGAGTGGGTCTGATTCGTTTTAACATCACTTTTTTTAATAATTTTCTTAATACTAGTAATAAACGTTTGGTTTATTTGAGCAAGGTTCATTATTTGGTTTATTGGATTTGTGTATAAAGATGAGTACATATAATTTTATAAGTTAAGATAATATTTGGTCATCGTCGTTGTAAAAATATACGAGTAAAATATTATAACTGTCGATACAACGTAGATTAGAGGCAATTTAATATTTTTCAGCTGAACATTTAAGAATAGGCAATATAAATACTACTCACTAACTTACTCACCAAAATATTATGCACTTAGAAAATTTTATTTTCGTCATTACATTGTAAATTACATCAAAGTTGATGTAATTATTGTCTTATTTACTGTTTACATTTGTTTTAAAAATTATACTTGATCATCAGATTATCATCATGATAATATCATGTTCATATTACCAGCCAACTACTTTAAATGAAAGTACTCGTCTATTGAAAACGAGTTGCATCATTAAGTAGTCACCTTCTAAGTATTTGGTGGTTCATTAATTCAGGCGATTAGTGAATCATACAATTCAAAATCATACCGCTTACGATGTAGGTACTTTTACCGTTTACCTGATTTCCAAACACTCCGATCGAACACGCCGTGGACACTTCCGACGGGCCGAACCATACAGCCGCCAAACGAGCAGGCAAGTTTAATATGAAAACTTGCGAACTTGCCACGATCGTTTGACCAAACATGGTCATGTAAAATCGGTCCGGTCTGGAGGACGCTACTTTAAACCAGGCGCCAATCATTGTACCAAATGCGCCGGCTATCATAGCTACGCGGAGACCCTGTAATAAAACAAGAAAGAACATTTAAACTTTAATATTATTTATTTTTAATCCACCATATTAAATTATGAAAATATCGGTAGTTATTGTTCAAGTCTGTCGAAAATATTGGTAGCTGTAGCTGTTTAAAATGAGCATTGTCTTATGATTCACTAAACTCCGCGGACTATGACTTTAAACATATTTGATTTTCCTATTTAATATTATACTAGTATACCCATTGAGAAAATTCGCATTAGATAATTTATTTATATAATAAAAAGTATAGGTGCAATCAAATCAATACATAAACACATTTTAACAATTCAATAAATGAGTATAATATCGAAAATTTAAAGACATATCGAAATGACAGAGAATGTTTATTAAAATATATGTTCCGGAGCATTAGGATAGACTATGTATGAGAGGGTGTAATTATTACATAAAATTATTTTACAGTGCTTCCTTCCAGACAATATTAGTTAATATAAGTAATAATATTAGTATTGTTTGTGAGTTGTTTGTTGTTATATCACTGGGTAAGAGCTAATGAGAATGCATTATTTGGAAAAAATTGAAAGTAAAGTTGATTGTGCACATATAACTTTCCTCAAACTCAACGAATTTGAGCAGTTAACAGCTCAAAAGAAAGAGCTTGATCCACTGAGTGTTCTGAGAGTGAAACGATCAAGATCCATTCATTAGAAGAGGAGCTATGAGAATTCGAATTGCTTGAATGAATGTGTCCCATAAGAAATGTATAGGGAAGAATCGCGTTGGTGGGAGTTGAGTAAATTTCAATGATTGATGACATATCTATGTCTAAATACCTTTCATTAAAAAAAAAAAAAAAAAATGAAGGAAATCGGCCGGATGGAACGGCCAGATGGACTTTAGTTTTTATAATTTTTTTTAATTTATAAGATAAGTGTATGGATTTTAAGAATTGAATATTGTCCGTTTCTTATATGAACAATATTTAGCCGAGCACTTTAATATCCTTTATTGTTCATACATTTCCAATATTTTAGTTATAATTATTCCCGGACGAGTCGTGTTGCAAAAGTAGATAATTTTGTTTGTCAACTATATAGTTGAACAAATATATCATTATTTTCATTGTTTAATATAATATTTATTCTTAATAGTTTATACAAACTATGAAGTAATATATCTATATCACATATATATTGACTATAAGTCATATTTGATTAGAGGGAAGGGTCACAGGAGAATTGTTCCTCATTTAAATATTAGATATTCTATCGTAGCCCTACTATTTTTTAAAAAAAAGATGCATGTGAATTTATTTCATTTTAGATTTTGTAAAATTAAAAAAATTAAATATTTTTATAAAAAAAAACCATTTAAAAATATATACATAGATATTAGTTTTTGATATACATAAACTGTTTATCACTGTCTATAAGAAATACGATTTTGTTTTTTAATCATTAATTAATAATTAAAAAAAATTAGCATATTATATAATAAATAGCTATGTATAAAAAAATATGCCAGACAATAACCTAGGTTATTATATGGGATTTTCCAGTTTGTGGTAAACTATTAAAATTACGCGTTCTTAATGACATCATCATGATCACCAAAAACATTATGGAAATAGGTTTTAGAATATCAACTAACTCAAATTATAATCATTGAAATTAACTGGGAAAAGATTGTTATAGGTACTATATTTTTATATTGAAGATTTGTCATACACATTATACAATTTAAATTTCTAACATGTTATCATAACTTATTAAAATTATAAAAAAATAAATAACCAACTAATTAGATTGAATCTTAAATATTTTAAAATATTTTAACTTTATTTTACTTATTTATATACTCGTAATATTTTTTGAGTAATGTAATAATGTAGCTATATAAGCCTATACAAGTCAAGTGCTAACGCATAAGAAACCATTGATATGTTTTCTTTATCTCGTATGATTGTATACTCACGAAGGAAAAGATTTTAAAATGGGAAAGATTGATGACACGGCATAATGCCTATAGTATAGATATATATAGATAGATATATATATAGATAGATATATAAACCTCGTATATCTTTATTATGTAAAATGTACTTGGTGGTATATCCTATCTATGACTTGTCTATATGTGGTTGTAATATTAATGTATAAGTCACAAAAATAGCATATAATTCTAAAATAAATAATTTATCTAATTTTATGACTGGACATTCATGAGTTAAAAAGTTAAGTTATTACTTACTGTACTTTATTACTTGAGTTTCTATTCTATCTAAATTTTTTTTACATGATGTGTAGCATCGAAACACCTAATTATATTTATGTTAAGATAATTGTAATATTTTATATTTTATTTATTTTTATTTAATATTTACATTTTTTATATTTAATATTTTAATATTTTATTATAAATTTCAGGCTGGTCTTAAAGGCCGTTACCCCCCCCCCCCCAAAAAAAAAAAAAAAATTATAAATTTCAGAGATTGAAAGAACAAAAATATATTTTTTTGGACAAATTATTGTTTTTTAATTTAAATTTATCGGAATCATAATGGTTGAAATCTGAATGCACTATACTTTGATATCAAAAGGAATTATTGATAACGTATTGAAACATAACTAACACAAAAAAAATAATTTTCTCTGTTAAAATACTAATATTTAGTATATTAATTATTTTTTTAATTTTTACAAATCAATAAAAATTGTGAGTTACGTTTAATCATAAATTTATTTAGCGAATTAAAAAATTAGTTAATACACCCAGTCTTTATAATTTATGCAATAATATAATGCAAGTCTTATTGAAATATTTGATTTATTTTTCAAAACGAATTAACAAATCTCATATTTTTTAAATACGGTGAACATTATTCAACATTGCTCATAGACTATTATCTAAACTTTGTACTAACTATAATTACACATACCATTTTGTCGAGTATCCAAGATGCCGGGAATATGAGTGGTATGTAAGTGATCATGTATACGATTGACGTCAAATCGACGGTAAAACTTGAAACGTTGTAGAATTTTTGGATCACGTTGGATATGATGCTGTACTGGATCCACTGAGCTGCGCTGGCCATTGAACACAAGACGAATAGAAGCAACATTGGCCATCGTCTTTTGTAAAGTTTACAATCAATGACTATCGGCAACGCGTTTTGCATGTTTCCATTGACGCCGTAATCTGTTGCGTCAGGCATGATTGCGAGTTGTTTTTCGAAAAAAAAAACCGTTTACCTCGATGCCATGACTTACTCACAACAATATACTTTTACTGTAAAATTTTTAAATACTAATTAAAATCAGTTTTTATTAAATTTAATGTTAATATTCTATAACTATAAAATAAGTTGTACGTGTGTTCATGTTACAGTGGCAAAGCAAAGGTATTATTTTGGAGAATTTGCTCTTACAACATTCAATAACGGGTCGGTGGGTACTACCATACTAAGTTTAATAATAATATATTCAATATTGTAAGCTGTAAGACTACATCATCAAAGTGTAATAAATTTGGTAATTACAAATATCTGTACAAATTAGGCATATTTTGTAAATATTATAAATGTTTTGTTTTGGTGAATTATTTAAGCCATCAGTGGAGGTGAGGTACAGTGATGGATTTAAAGGTTTAAATGAAGTCGGCAAATCCAAAAGAGGGGCCTCGTAATAAATGTATCACTAAAATTCTTAGTCTCGTTTTACAAAGCTGCTCGCTACACTCGTGTTTTCGCGATACGAAAATGGAAAATAGTACATTATAAATAACGTGATGCAGCGAAACTGATAATAAATCATTGTTCATATATTAGTATAGTGTACATACTCGGAAATTATATAGAATTCTATAATCAATGTCAACAGTATTTAACTGTATCTATATTCGATCTTTTCTACTTTGTTCATAAATAAAATGTTCTATTTTTGAAATAATCGGAGTATTCTTGAGTATTTCTTTTAAATTTAAATTATTTTGTTATAAATAAAAATGGTAATTGTAAACGATATTACAATTTGTACCATAATTTTTTTTTCTGGTAAAATTAAAAAAAAAATTAACTATAATTTTCCTGGGCCACAGCAAACAATTTAGGAAGGGGCCCCGTCGGCATTCGCCTACTAAACGACCGTTAAATCCGCCGCTAATGAGCTACCTTATATACATTTATGCTCCACACAAAAAATTATTTCAACACACCACTGTCGAGAAGTATATAGTACCTAGTTAATTCATATTTTGACTATACTAGAGTAAGTTTCGACAAATAAACAAATAATTTCTTTATTTATATATATAATATATTATAATGTATGTAAATGAACATGAAGCATAATGTTTTTATCAAACGCTACGATTAAATAATCACTTTTATTATAATTAAAAATAAAAACAACAATCTAACTATATACTTTACTTCAATATAAGCTGAGACTTAAAAAGGATCTTTACAAAATCGTATTTCATATATTCTTTTTATCGTTAGTGACTTGAAATTTTTACAGATTGTTATAACTTCGTTCGCTAAAATGATATAGTTATCAAAGGTTATTTGAAAATTTCATGTTCCTTAGCTATTTTTCGTAAAATTTTAATGAAATAATATTGAAAATTTAATACAAAATTTCTCATATGTATCTCTTTCAGATTAATGAAAAAAAATAGAGTTTAATTAAAAAAACATTCTTATGAGCGTTTAACATTGAATTTTGACAAAACAATAAAAATCACGAAAATTTACTTTACGTTTGAAGTTAAAAATTCAGTAAACTTTACATTTTCATTCTAAAAACTTGAAAATTGGATACAAGATTTTTCATAAATTCTCATTCGTAGTTAAAAAAAAAAAATTACCAGAAAGTCACCAAAAAGTTTTTTGGTATCATAATTAGGTACACAAAATATTTACCATCATATTTATCAAGTACTTATAATAGCATTTTAAAGACATTAAATAGTTTCGAAATATTTTAATAACATTTTTGCTGTTTATAAGTATTTACTTGATATTTTGATTTATTTTGAAAAAATTGTAATTGATAACAATATGCAACATAATCACATATTACAAGAAAAAAAAAAGAAAAGTATTTTATTATAAATGTAGGCATCAAAAGTTAGGAAGTTTTAATTTAATAAATTAAAAAAAAAAAACTAATGTGAATTCGTTGTTGCTATTATTGGGATAATAATGTGATGGTTTTTATAGTTAGAACTATTTGTTCAATATAAAATATTTGCTTTGTTATGATGTTGAAATGTCTGCATTATTATAAGGTTATAGAACCTATAGGTTGTTTTTTACCATACTCATATACCTATCACCATATTTGAGTAGTATAATATGACATTTAATCTGAAGTTACCCTTATTTTGTCGGAAAAATTAATTTACCAAGGTGCATATAAGTATCTAGTACCTAAAATTATACAGATTGGGTATATATTAACTATTTTATACACACTATAACAGAAAAATTGTACAAAATTATATTTTATCATAAAAAAAAAACATGTACCTAAAAAATAACAATTTAAGTGTGTAACACAAATATTTAGTATTTTTAAGTGTGCTGATGAAGTGTATAAACAACGTAGTCCGTAGATACCTACTTCAGTTAACCAATGGCGACTTTTAATTTGTAAATTGAACCATCGCGTGACATCTTCTGCAGTTTTAAATTGTACGTTTTTGACCTCGAACGCATAAAGATTATTTTATTAAGCACTGAGAATTATTTTGTATTGATGTTGTATATAATTTAAAATCGATAATATGAACTTCGTATGCGCGTCGTATAGGTATTTGGAACTGTTGAGGGTCAACTAGTGTGCTTGAATAGTTTATTCAAAAATAGTTTATTTTTGCTGTTTACCAAAAAAATGTTAAAATATGAAAGTATTTTTTTAATATAAAATATTTTTTACTATATACCTATCAACAGCAATTATCAAAAAATAATTTTAAAGTATTATAAAATGTATATCAGTTGTTTATTAAAGAATGGATCCAGAGACCGTGAAACTATTGGAAAATGTCTAGCCCTGAGGCCGGAAGCATACTCAGTTTTTGCATAGTAGATACTAATTACACAAGAAATGAGGTAGGTGGTGTTATATCTTTTAGTGGTCTCCCCTGTGAGTATTACATTTCAGACTTAACATTGTGACCTAACAATGTCTTCACAAAACGAAACAGCATTACGGTTCGCTGTAACCCAAATGTCTCACGAAATATTGGAAAAAAGCCCTTTTAAGGGCTATCCCTTTGACACAAGGAATATTGTAAATTAGGACAACGGAAAATGTACAATAATTCTTTAGTTAAAAAGCAATCGATTAATTTTATAAGTTGATATCAAATATTTTGTATAGAATTAATAAAATATTCAATATAAAACAATTCAAATTTACAAATTGGAAAATTTACGTTTTCAATAAAAGATTGTATATTAATGGTAAAGTGTTAATGAGGATAGAATATATATATAAGAGATTTATAGTTTATTTTATGTAGTATGATATTTTTAAAATTGTATAGATTTTTTAATTTTTTTTTTTTTTGTAAAATATATTGTGCAATTACATTATTTTAAATATAAATATGTATATTAAATATTTTCAAATTTAATTTTTGTTTTTATTTATTCTAGTTTATTTGATTCATTTATTACAGTGCACATTTAAAGACTTGTAGAAAAGTAGATATTGATGTATCTTTATAATTTCTGATTCCAAGTTCTGGTTAGAATTATCAATTTTCTTTTTAATAAGTACAGTAATAAGTACAGTTGGTTATTACTTAAATGCAGTATAATCAAAACTTAAATTATCAAACAAACATCTGATGTATATTAATAGACGGAAATATGGTCCTTAAAATATTTAGCGGAGTAGTTGCAAATTTGATTCAATTTTTACGGATGCAAACACTTCAATGTTGAACGTGGGTTGTTGACGGTTTTTAAATTGTTATTATATGTATTATAAAAAAGACCTTCCTTTAATTTGATATTTATGGCAGGAATTTCCGTAGGTATGGTCAATGTAATCAAATTTGCTTCTATAAAATTAATAATCAGGAACTTCCAATTTGTAAATATTAAATACATTTAAATTTTTGTATTGTGTTAAACTAATAACATTATTTTATTAATATTTACTTTAAAAGTGACATTTTTCTAATACAAAACCTTTTGGGATCAATAAACTTGTTATAGATTCAATTTTTTTGCCCACCAATTATCACTATATAAAACGTATTTTATATATTTTTAAAGATAACTTTACGGTGTAGCATTTATGAAAAATTGGTTTAAAACAAAATAATAAGCTTGAAGATGAATAACTTATGATATAACTATTAACTATGAGCTATATACATAACAAATCAATTTTACATTAATGACATTAACTATTATTTAATATATTTTAAAAACACGAACAAATCTTTAAAGCTAATCCATTATATTACTATAGCTAATATACTCGTAGAAATACTAAATACATAGAAAGAGGATCAAACATGGAACTGAAGTAGAAATTACGTAAGCATTAATTCAAAATATATGGCAATGGATTAATATTTTTATATTCATGTTTTTAAATGAATGAAAATGAACTCAAAATAATTGAGATATTATTTTATTTTAAAAATGTACACTTTCTACTGTTTTTATTTCCTGTTTCATAATTGTAATAAAAAAAATTGAATTTTATGCTTAATAAAATCTATTTCATAGTAATAATAAATCATGTTTCTAATATAATTCACAGCAATTTTAATTTTGATTGAATACTATAACCATATTCAAATTACATTTTATGATTTTTCAGTATTATTTTAAAACTAACCATGTCTAAAAAATGTAAAAATGTAATAATCAATGAAAAAACCTCATGATAATATTTTAAGAAAGTATAAAAATTAATAATAAATGGATAATATCAATTTTTATTTTGACAATACGAGTATATCAGTCAGCAATATTTTTTTGATTAGAAATAGCACGTGAATATTTTTGGTAGTTTATCGTATGTATTTTTTTTATTTCAATTATAACATAAAATAATGACATAAGTATAAAATTTTCATTTATGTATAAGTAAAAAATCAAATAGCTCTAGTAATTTAATTAGTTATTACATACTTAAATATCAAAATTAAATTTAATCGCTAAATTAATTCATAATTATAATTTATTTTTCAATTAATTACAAATTATATTAAATTAGCTATTATACGTTTTGGTGTTTGATGGTAGTTAATTTTGGTATGTTGGTTTTTTAGACATCAACACTGTTTTAATAATATATATTAAACACTATAAAAAACAACGTCGATGAATGTTTTCGTACTGCTGTTGTTTGTAATTTAAATAGATAGGAAGTATAATTTTTGTTTTTATTCTACACGTTTTATAAAATTATTTTTAAATTTAGTTAAACGTCACTTTTTAATGTTTTTGATAATTACTCGTGAATATTTTGAGTGACTTTAAGCATGCAAACTTTTTGAACATCAACCATTTTTATTCATTTTTAACACACGCGCTTAAATGTCCATTAGTAATTAAAAATGTCACTTGATTAATGTATTATATTTATAAGTAGATTGAGTTAGTGGGATATGATTTATTTTTATTTTTATGTAACAGTTTTTTTATTGTCTGTACATTAAGACGTAAAAGCTCGAGATTGGAATTATATATATTAATATTATAAATTCAAACATATGAACTCCTCAAAATATATTTAATACTAGACAAGAATGTCAGGTTCAAAGAAAAATAACATGAATAAAAAAATAAACGAATACAGAAAAAAATATTTTTGTGTAAAAATTAAAATTACAGTAGAATCACAATAAATTAACGAATAAATAATAATTAAATATCGGTAGAACAAGAAACAAGAGAGGAGTGATAAGACAGAAATAGTCATCCATTCCTTTGTAAAAAATAAGAAAGATTTTGGTCATAAGATCTTTATGGAAGAAGGACCGAACATTATTGTTAGATTAAAAAATTAAAAATCATATCTTTTTATTCCAACATTTTTATTATTATGTAATTTTCATTGCGTCAAAGAAAATTATTGTGGAAGTATTATAATAAAATATGTCTTATAATATGAAAACGTAATATGTATTATAACTCTTCAAGATATATAAACTCGTGATTACTAAAATAAATTGATCATTTCTATTGAAAATTTGACATTCATTCATTGTATTTATTATTAATCGTTTCTGTATTAGTACAATTATTTTTATTTTTATATATTAGTGTATTATTCGCCTTAAACCATTGTAAAACATTGACCTAGGTAAATCCATATCTATAAACATAAGTCCAAAGACCTTAGGGAGCAGTAGCTATGGGTACACTAAAGTTATACGGGGTGTAAATAGATTCTTTAGTAATTACCTATATAGAAGCTGAGCCTACCGTTCTAACTAAACACATTGTTCTTAACACGCTTCTGTCATATTTACGAGTTTAATAAAAATACTTTTTCATTCGAGACGATTGATATTTATTATGTTTGAATACATGTAAAAAACACAAGTACTTCATGATCTGTGAAGTTATGACACTACGTATCTATACTATTCTAAATAATGTTACTCGAAAAAGCTTTGTTCAGACACTAGCTAATAATACACATATTGCATTCGGTAGATTTAAAAATAGTGTTTGCGACGGGATGGAGAGTGGGACGATCGATGGTTAATAACGGTTGACTAGCATGACGAGTTCATACGTCGGACGAGTGTATTCGAAATTTCCCGATCGCGCGCGGCGTCAGCCGATGCTATTGTAACCGTGGTCCCGCGTGCTCGTCGACGGCCAGTACCGCGGTACGCTAGCGTGGCGGCGCGCTAAAAATAATACGTCGTTCACAGACGTCTGGCCCGAAATCGTTTGCCGCCGTCGTGTTACCACATAATAAGTACGTGCTATTATAATGTTGTAACATGCAAGCCGCGAGTGCATCTTACGTTCGTTCCGTGCGTACGTAAACAAGTATGTAAATATATGTGACGATGTATAATAGCAGTAATAAATAAACGCACGTGTAATTTTTAAAATTTTTTTTTTTACCTGTGTTTGATTGAATATTTGTTATTCGCGGATACTCGACTAGTTTAATGTGGTCGTGTAACGCGTAATGATCGACACCGGAGACGATACGGCGGCACAGCTTTGCTCTCCCAATTCCGGAGTCGTGTTGTTCGGGTGTTCCGCGCAAACGAATGCCCGGCGAAATCGGTCGGAGGAACAACGGATTTTGAATACGAACCCAGTGCCGTGCAAGCAACGCGCGAGTGCCCGCGTTTTTCGGATTAGTCCTTACAACTGGCTGCAACGGAGATGACGGCGTGCGTCCGTAGCGACTCGTGACGACCGCGGCAGTGGTGCGACACTGTAACCGGTTCGCCGGCTCGACGTTGCATTCAGCGGCGGCGGTTGAGTCGATGACGTCGCATGTCTGCCGATCGGCATTCGAGCCTCGGGATTGGACGAACTTTGATGGGATGCGCGTGGCTTGCGCCCGGCCGCCGTACATGTCGACAATCGCTCCGCGGTGTCGTTCACACGGGCAAAAATGATTTATTACGCTCACCCGATAATAATTAATGATTTTATGTATGTACGAATATAACACAAACGCGAGCATCAAAAATAGTACGGTACGAGTTAGCTTTTTAACATGGGCACCTACCCAAATCGTACCTTACCTCGGCCGGCGTTGCCTTCTTCCGCAAACACATCTGGAGGAAAGTTATTCCACCGAGTTTTATTTTTTTTTCTCCCTCGACGCGGTCTCGCACCGTTTTCAATTCTATATTCAAGATATGTATATGTATATATTATGTGTATTAAGAATATTTACTCGTATATGTACATACATAATTATATTTATTTTTTCAGTTTTGATGTACAAATATTGATTTTCGAAGCGTTTATAGTTAGTTTTTTTCCTTGATGATTACGAGGAGCGTGGAATTGACAGTTATTGACGATTTCCTATGCTACGGACTCGAAAACATTTCCAATATTGTATGTTTCAACGTACTCGTATTTTATTTTTAATATTTCATTCTCTTCAAAATCACAAAGAATTTTTCTATGGTTAATATATTAAAAGTTTTTAAAATTAATATGTCATACATACATTGTATTTATGTTTATTGCGCAAATCATAATTTTGTGTATAATATAACTATCATAAATTTTTTTTGGTTATAACTGATAATTATATCAGTTTAATAAATGGATGTTTGAGTAGAAACTAATAATATAGTATTTTACGAGTATATTTCAAACAATTAAATTTTTAATATTTATGATTATTTTTTTTATAATTTTGTTTACACGTTAATGGGATGATTAGTTTTTAATTTTAAACTACTCGTACTTTATAAATATAATAATATTTCAGGCTCTGATTTTATTTATTTATTTGTATAATAATTTACGAGTATTAATCATTTAATAATTTTTAATTTTAATCTTTTATTATTTTATTATTTAAAAATAAATGTTAGTATTATAAAAAGTAATTCTTAAAAAACATTATCAGTTATATAATATAATATTTTCATAAAAACTAATGTTTTGCAAGTATAAGTATGCTATGTAATATAAGAAATTAAAATATACAAGTACAATAAAATTGTAGATAAAAAAAAATTATACATAGTTAATAATTTGTCCTTGATTAATTTCTTATATAAATATATAACATATGTAAAATATAAAAAAAAGTATATAACATGTGTATATATATAAATTACATTTTAAATATATAATAATGTCTGAATTGATTATTTGCAATTATTAATTTGTATTATAGGTAATAGTTTACATTTTATATTAAGGATAATGCGACGATGATAATTTTTGAATCTCAGAAAAGAAGTAATTCATTATCAGCTCCCACGTAATTTTTTTCATACATGATTACACGCGTCGTTAAATAATACCTCTGCGTAGCTTATACACATATGAAATACTGATTGGCACACTTTTTGTTGTGCTCGTTGAGTAATAATCCCACTCGCTATGCATTTTCAATTTTTACGATATTGGTTTCGTTGCAGTTATTGCACGATTATAGAAAACAGATCCTGACGACGCAAATTGTGAGTTAGGCGATAATATTAACATCGGCGTCTAATTTATATCTGTTGTAATGAAATACTAGATGGTACTTTTGGGATAGAATCGGTAGGTGAAAAAATTAATCATAGAAAATAATCATCATTGTTAAACAAATTTAAACTTCGTTTTGCTCAAATCCAAAATTGTATTATTAATTAATGTCATAGTGAATGTGACCATAAATATTGAGCAAAATAGTACAGTAATATGATCTATAATAATTATAATAGGATTATACAACAAAAACAAAATTAAACATGTAACAATGGTAAGCATAAAAGCTATAAAAGTTGCAAGCTCATCCTGAAAGAAAAAACTTGTATGCGAATGATATTAACTACTTGGTTGTATACAATTTTTTTTGATTTCATATTATCAAATATATCGTAGGGCGTAGACGATCCCATATGCAAAAGCGTAGTAAAAAATTCTATAACGTTCATTATAGACATTGTTTGATAACAATATAATGTATAATATTGTATACGATATATCAAAGATTTGAAAATATTTGACAGGTATGTTTTTAGATTTACAAATGAGTATTTAAAATTCCAAAATGTCACGTCCGTAAGTAACCGAAATTAAATAAGAACATCCGATCTTAATAAAAACGCGCTGTAGCCAATTAGCTGTAAGTTTTATGTTACTAGTGTTTTTCCAGATTTGTGATAATTTCTAAACTACATGCATTATTGCACGTTTTATTATATCAAGCTGAACGAGAAACTGAATTAATAATTATTATAAACGCATAAATAATATATATACACGACGTCGGCTAAGACAAAAAATCGTTATTATCATATACATATAATACATATACACATAATACATATCATACATTATTTTGTATTAGTCTGGCAAATAGTAAAATATTGAAAAATTAAATTAAATATACAGAAACAACATTTTATAATATTATTGTGTAATAGAAATAATTAAAAATTTTGCTCTTCGGTAATATTTTACAGTTTCATGTTTTGGAGTGGGACTGTATAAAATTATGTTGTAGGTAAATATTATTGAAATCATAATTTTTATAGTAATAAATTTTATATTATAACAGTTTCCCATCGGTTGGTTATATAACAGTTACTCAAAATACTTTTTTAATTAAGCATAGGTAGTTGTTATAAATATTTACTTTAATTAATTTTTACCCTACTACCCTATTATAAATTATATAATGTAACTTGTAAGTACTAAAAACTTACTTATCAAAACTATTAATAATAATTGAATATTATGTAGGAAATATTTTTTATTAATTTATGTTTTATTTATAAATATCACCTTTTAGTGTAATTTTAAATGTTTAATAACTAATTGTTCTGAATTGTTATTGCGAAATTGTTAAATTCTCGAAAAGAGTTTTCCTACCTATAATGGTTGTTGGAAAATATTGAATAACATAAGTACCTATGTTTTATTGTACTTATATATTATAATTAATAATGTAAAATAAACGAATTGTTATAGGTTAATACCATATCAACTGAGTTAACTAATTTAATTAGCAATTAATTAATTAAACCTTTAATTATAGAATTTAATTGCGAAATGGGTTATACGATTAGATACCTTTTCAAAAAAACGTCAAAATAAAAAGTATAAATTTTAGTATAAAGTAAAGTCAAGTATTTTAATATAATATGCTAACTCTCAAAATGTTTTATGTTTATTATAAATAATTTTACCTATGATTTTATTAAACATTATATAAGAATAAGACTGCTATTATATGATATTATACATTTTTAATTTTCAATTCAATATTACCATTCATCAGTTTTTGTAATTTTAACTTAATTTTACCGTTCTATTTATTTGTAATCTTTAAACTGAACGAACTATAATTGGAATAGTTGTATTGTTATCAAATAACTAATTGTAAGAGCAACCATGTAACATTTTATGTGTATTTGTATACATATAGAGATTAAAGATATATTATTTATAATATTATTTGGGCCAAACATAACAGTGTACGTATTGTTTACGTACTAACGCTTTTAAAAAATTAATAAAATTAATAACAGTGAGAAATATTATTCAGTGTCTTTTCAGTAGATACTTTTATGTACACAGAAGTATATTACATTATAATTATCTCATGGTGATTATTCTAAAATTATACAATAATATTTAAAAAGTACAACTTTCAATCACACTGTTGAAAAAATAATCGTTTTACGTTTAATTTGCGAGTATTTGAAAAATTAATAATATATAATTTGATTTAAAGTGTGATTTTTAAATTTTTATTTATCATGACTGTATAAACTATCATTATAATATTATGTTATTTTATTGTTAAATGAATCAATGTTATTAGATGTAGAACTAATATGTAATATAACTAATTGCACTAATATAATTAAATAGATTGCTCTCGAATCGTGGGTTAATAATAATAACAATTAATTTTTTCGGCTAAGTTATAATTATTACATTTTTTTTCCTTTTAACAATAATTTTGATCTTGTGCACTACTGAGGAAACCTCTAATTGGTGATATAGGAGAACCTAATCTGAATTTGTAATGTAAAATTATATAATTAGTAATATTTGGTTGTAAATTCTCGACAATGTAGTTTAAATTTGATTAAGTATGAGTTAAAGTAAAATAAAGTGAATAAAAAATAAAATATAATAATTATTTAATTTTTTTTTTAAATATTATCATATAATACTGTTTTTATCTTAAATTACTTCAGTGGCTACGTAATTAGGTACACAATACCTATGTTTTTAAAGATTTTTCTGTTAAAAAAATGTGAAAAAAAAATGAAAAAATGTGAAGTGGCGTGATTGTTTAACACTGTCTTTTCTCAAGTTTGGAGTCATTTTTGATAAGAGCAAAGTTGTTATCAACTTTAAAATACATAATACTGCAACATGATGGTATTGAAATGATCACGGACTGAAATTGTCAAAATAACTATCATTAAGAATATTTTGAATATTTCAAATATAATCGTTTTATTACGATGTACATATTGTATTGTGTAACCATCCAAACTATAAAATAAAAATTTATAATTTATACAAAATTATGAAATGGTTATATTTGAGAATACAGTTAATAAAATAAAATAAATACCTATTCGTTGTTAATACAAATAGAGAAGTACTAAATTACCAATAGTCAATCGTAACAGAACATAAAACAGTAACTAGTTATATACATCGTGCGTGTTACACTACCATAGTTAAAAATTAATTTTTCTATAGTATTTTTAAAAAAAATCTAGTAGGTACAAAATTCAATAATAATTTTTTTTATTCTGTTTAACGTTAGATAGAAGTACAATGAAAACCTATTTAATATTTTGTATGTATTGTGTATCAAACAGTACAAAATTTGAAATTTCAATTTTGATCCATTTTTTTTCCGGAAAAATTATAATGTTTTTAATGCATTCAATTGTAACAATTTTTTATTCTTAGTTGATCTTGTTAGTGCATTGTGTATAGTAGAACTTGCTAACTGCACTTACAATTTCAAAGATGTTTCAACAAGTGGTTTATACAGTTGATATACCAAAATAGAATGTGGATGTTTTTACAACGAAATAATAATAACGATTTGGCAGTTATTCAAATTTTGATTTTTGCTACAATCGTTTTATACTTTAGCCAGAAACTATTAATTTTAAAAACCTAATATAAGTAATTATGTGTTCAGAATTTATGTCATTAGAACTAAAAGAGATGGATAGACAAACAAAGAATGGTTTGGTTTACAAGCGAAGTATAAAATAACCATCGGAAATGTTTATCATAATTACAGGGCTGTATGGATAAAACCTTATATTTTTAGTTAATAATACAATAGTTTATTTGACAAAAATAATAAGCAAGAATGAGTAAAATTGTCTAATGGTAATATAGCCTATAATATAATAATAAAAAAAAAAAATACCCCAGTTAAAAACAAAAACATGTTATTAAATCATTGGTCAAAACTAAAAAAAATAAAAAATTAATAACCCTATTGAAATAAAATATATAAAAGATGTAGTACCTACTTAGATATTTGTCTAAACTTACTGTACAGTATGTTAAAACTTAAAGTTTAAATTTTAAATAAATTGATATAATTATGTTTTATGTAAAATGAACAAAGAATTATAAACATTAAGTACATACCTATATATATAAAAGTGATTTCATGATAAATATTAATTAAGTTGAATAATAGGTTTTGTTGGTTTATAAAAATATAAAATACAGATCTGAAAATCTGAATATTTTGAATTATCAAGGTATTTGAATATTAGCATATACGAAATATAAATTTAAAAAATCCAAGTTTTTCTCAAATCTTATATGTAAATATAATAGATATATATTTTAATTTCCAAGTAACCGAGTTCTTTAAACATATTTTGTCAATTTTACGTTTTTATTTATTTATTTTTGTTTCCTATAAAAAATGTTGTATTGGTTGAATTTAAAATTAATTGTGTTATCTCGATAAAATGGTACCTAGTAGCAGCCCCCTTTTTTAAATGAACCCTGACACTAAGTATGTAGTCTGAAATTCAAAGTATGCACTACTAGTGTGTACCTACTAAGTAGTAATAAATAAGACTACCATAGAGGTGTTTTTTCAGGACCCAGTTTAAGCTGACAGTTGATGAGGACTTATGTATAGGTAACTACCTATTAAATTTTAAATTATACATCCCACATTAAAATAAATAATTTGTAAATAGTTTTCAAATTTATACCAAACAAAAGGTATAAGTTACCTAATTATAATTTGCAATCTTATTAATAAAAAAGAATTTACTAAAAATTATTACTGACATTGTACTAAATTACAATCATATGGAGGAGTAGAGGGGGGGCTCACTATTATATCAATGTACATTAAAAATGTGTAGTATGAATTTTTATGAAAAATAGGGCTGCCTAGTAAGTTTGCGAATATAATGACGTAATATTTCCTATAATGTCGTCATAACAATAAAAATAAAATAAAATATTATTACAAATATAATAAATTATAAATAACAATACAAAAAAAAACAAACTTAAAATTAAAATTTTAAAACCAAACAAAATAACCAATAAAAACGATTCATTTTAACACGAAACGATAATTTTAGGATTAACACGATATAGTGTAAAGGCGTCTGAATTCATTAATAATGTATTTGAGTTTTACATTCATCTATTTAAATATTTATTACACTTATAACGGTTTGGTTAACAAATATTCTATACAAAAAATATTTGGTATTATTTTTATATTAGTACTGTGCAATGTATTTTTAATTACTTTGCAAGGTACATTGTACAATTAAATAAGCTATTGATTCATATATTTTTATTTATTTATCACACTTTGATTCAAAATATTTATTGGTGCATGTGTGTTAACTACGTAATCGATTTAATGTTTTAAGTGTTAAGAGTTTTGATGAGCAAAATGTATTTCAATTAGGCACAAGTAAAATATAATTATTTTTCTATTTCTCTTTTGAAATCCAAAATGTTTGGAATTAGTGGATTAGTTTCATTATATTATATAATAAAAAATACATTTAGATGTTGTATGTAAACACATTCTTGGAAATATTTCCTGCATTTGTTATAACTTAAAATAAAAACAGTCGGTTTTGAAAAGATTAGAGTATCATCGTAACAAGCGGATTATTTAGTGATGTATAATCATATGCATACTGCATATACATATATGTATGATGCATGTTAAGTTTACATAAGGACAGTGGGAAGGTCTAGTGCACACTAGCATGCACATATGGTCTTGTGTTATAGTCGTAAATTCTCCAAAGTCTCATACTATCGCTGTGTTGGTATAAGATGTAGAGTTTGGGTTTACTAAAATATTCAATATACATCTATACATATTATATTATACCTGTTTTTGAAAAAAATCAAATACTTTTCGATGTACTGATGCAACGTTTTTAATAACGCTTATCCAGCCTCCCGAGTTATTGAAAACCGGTTCGTAGATTATCAAAATAAAAACGATGAAAAGAATGTGGATTGGTAATACTATTTTTGTTTGATTCAACTGTATGCAGGATAAGGTATACATATATTCTAGTCGGGCAACGAAGAGAAAGAAGGGATAATGGAGTGACCGAAAATAATGTTATGGATACGTTTATCCACAAGTACCTATGTATGCCTTCAATGATGGGGCAAAGAGCCTGAACATTATTTCGTGGCTTTGTATACAGAACGTTTCCCACATGATAAATTATCATGATAAAGTCGACGAATTTCGTAGAGACCACCGTGATGGCTTTTATATTATCCGTAAATTCATCGTTTATATGTGTACATTTTATAATAATATAATATATAATATATACACAATGTTATTAACTGAACTAGGGAAAAAAATTAATAAAAAAAAAAAATATATATATATATTTATAAAATATAAAATACATCAGTAAAGGAATCCGATGACAAGAGGATAGAGAGAAAGAAAAAAATCGTATACAATATTGAAAATCATACACGATATACTCAGCTGCCGGGCTATGGACGCATTTACAATGTTCAATATACCTATGCGTATGCGCGTGTATTTTGTGTATATTATATATGTATTATCTGTATATTATATATATATACATATAATATATATATATATATATATACCGTTTCAGAGTCCAAGTCCCAAATTATGTTTGTCGTCGATCGCCTTGTGGGCAGTTTGTCTCTTCAGGTTGGTCGGTATGAATATGGTCAACACGAAGCCAAATATCAACAGTCCGACGATCATCATGTTGGCTGGCAGGTCACCCATCGTGCTGAACACCCAGCTGTAGATAGACGTCAGTATGAAGCCGATCAGTTGCGTGCCACCGTTCAGGAGTCCGCTGGATGTGCCCTCAGGGATCGGATATGTCAGCTCTATGGCCAGCTCATAGCCCACCGGCAGGTACCCTGTCATGAACAACCTATACGTGCACAGGGGAAAACGGTTTCATAATGCTATGCATTCATTATTCGCTATGGTTTGCGAGAGCGCGCTCTGTGCGTTCCAAACTCACCCCAGCAACGAAGCCGTAATATATATGATCCAGATGGACTGGCCGTTCGACAAGCTGAACGTGTAGATCAGCATCGAGATCAACGTGCTGCCGTATACCACGAGTGTTGTTTCTCTGCGTGGAAAAATATTGGATTATTCGAATGTTACCGTTGGTCGTTATTACAGAACTCGCAGACCAGGTGAGGGAGATGGTAACTGAATTTCCAAATTATCCTAATACTTTTCTGGAGGGTTATCTTTTCAACTAATCCTTATAATGATTTTTGAAATTAACTAACGAGTATACAATATTATATGGTAATTTATATATTGAATTAAGCTGGTTCGTATTAGTATTCAGAAGTATGTTCGTTAAAATATATTTCAATTCTAGAAAACGTATACGATATATACAAGGTAACTTGCCACTGATTTAAGAGATTATCTCTATTTACTATTTTCTGGATTTTTTTTTTATGAAAAAAAATGTCGAGCAATTTATAATGCTTGTCTGTGAAAAAGTCTACACGAGAAATAAATAAAACATTTCAACATGTATATTATACATTGTATACTTTATCTGTTTTTTAACACTGGTGAAGTGATAATGTGCTCGTATTAGTGAGGTATGGTAGGTATTCAAAAGGATAAATATGATTTAGTATGTTGTAGTTTAAGTGTTACACGTTAAAATTATTGAAAAGAACATACAAGTATTCAATGTAAATCGTACACGTAACATGACGTATTCTTACATATTATAATTCGTTCGCGTTATAAATACGAATAATAATGTATCATGTTTTAAAACTTAACTGAAGTTTGTACTTAATCTATTGAGTTTATTATCAACCTCGTTGCTTATATTAAAATATTTTTGCATTCAAGTAATGTTTAGGTTTACAATTAAAATTGCATTCGTTTTATTATTTATTATAATGATTACTAATATCATAATTTATTTTTCATATTAATTTTTAAAAGTTTCAATATTTATAATGGAATTTATTATTATTTTAAATGTAGTGATATTTTATTAGTTCATTATATTTAATAATAATAAAAATAATAATTGGTTGTGATCAGGTTTAGCGATAGTCAATATCTATAGGTTCTATTAGTTTCTACTCATTTACTTATAACAATGTTCTTAAGATTTATGTATTATTGATTTTAATTAAGTACACATGACTGAAATGTATTAAAAGTATCAGGTTAATGTCTTTTAAAGACAACTTGTGACTTGTGTAATTTGGTATTTATATTATTACCGCAAAACTTCAATCACGTGGAATTTTGATCTTGACCTTGTAAAAATGAATGTGTGTACATATTACAGACTTTGGACTAGCGATAATAAAATATTAGATGAAAATTAAAATTCATCTGTTGATTGGAGTACAATTATTGTTTATGGTGTTTACATGTTTATTCCACATGTAATTCAGTAATTATAGATAGTCTATTTTATAATATTCTGACCATGAATTTAATAAGTTAAATCACGTTCCAGTGAAGTGGTTATGTAGACTGTCATTCTTCCAAGGTACAGAAATAAACCGTTGGTTAACGATCATCTAATAATTTCTATAAATTGGGAACTTATAAGTCTTATAACATTAGAAACTCATATTTATATTTGCTAATATAAATAATAAGTGTAACTTACTTATATAGATGTGTTTTATCCAGAATGTAACCACAAATAATCGAACCTCCTAAGCCACATAATACTAATGTAAGACCAATTCGTCCAACGTCTTCTTCGTGGCCCTGAATCAAAATAGTCAATGTATTTGTATTATATTTTTTGATTTTGGTTTACATACCGGAAAGTAGAGCAAAATAAATTGATTAAGCAGCGTCGATATAGCAAAAAAGGCGCCTACGTTAATACCGTAAGATATCAACAATAAAATGTAACCGTTGTTTTTTAGCAACTCATTGACTGAGCTCATGAATACGTCTTTTAATATTTCTGGATCATCTCTTTTTTTCCTTTGTACTACTTGGGCATAACTTGGTGCCATTAACGGTTCGGCTTGTATAGCTATAATATTGTTAAACTCATAGTAAATGTAAAATAAATCACAAACTATTTTATATTTGAATAGTTCATCAACAACTTAAACTAACAGTTCATTATATAAAATGAAATGAGTATATATGTTTAAATATTTTATAACTGTTATTTTATATATATTTTTTTTTTTTTTTGACGAATTTTAAGTTTCTGTGGATACTTACACCAAGCAACCAAAAAGAATACTACGGTGTTCACAATAGCAAAGGAAACAAACATTTTCCATAAATCATTTCCTATGTCTTCTAGGTTATCACTATCGTGTACAATCATTGGTGGTATTAAAAACCCAAGTGCTGCTCCTAGCTGAAAAATGACAACTCATTAAATATTAAATTTTATTATGATATATTTATATATTATAGTTTAATATCGATCTGATGAGAAATTAATAATAATATTGTAAATATATTATAAATTCGAATCCATATTCAACGGAAAATTATTTTCATTAATCATTCAAAATTCATATTTTCTGGAAAATCCATTGGTTGATTGAATGTGTTTTAAATAAATATAAATAAAATGATTCGTGCATCTATATTAAGAAAACATACTATTAAGTAATACATTTAAGTATACAACATATTTATAATTTTCATAAATAAATACAAATAATATGTTTTATGTAATTTAATGTTTGTTATTGATAAAATTAAAAATATTTGCTAATGTAATTATTATATAATTGCTTGTACAGTAATAACTCTCTGCCATAGTTTTAAGTATGTTAAATTTATTAATGGATAAACATAGACATATAGCATAATGTCCGTATCAGGTGTAATTATTTCAACTAAACAATAAAAACAACTCTTCAATAATTAACGTAGGTACTTTTTAAACCGATAGGTACGTATCTGTATGCATTTTATTTTTTATAGATTTTGAATAGGGAAATAAAGAAATATGATTTTAATTAAATTTTTTTGGTTGAATAGGATTTAACTCGTAAGTTGTATGCATTGTTATCATCATGTTACGAATTAAATCAATTTTTATCTCTAATAAAAAAAAAAAAAAACTCATTTGTTAAAACTACTATTGATTTTAAAATCAACACTTTACTCTGGCTCAGCGTATTAAGTTTTACACTTATAAATTTATAATGTAAAGACTCAAAATTAAATTGGGAAGACCTGAAAAAATGTAATAATTATGATGAACTATTGTTCACATTAACGTACATTAAATATGTTTATTTATTTCTACTAAGTGGTGCTAAAGTCGGTTAAGATAAGTTGAACGATTTGATAACACATAGTTATTGTTATTATTTGGTTATTTCATCAATCCTATGTTATTGAAAAAAACAAGATTTTAATTTAAGATGTTATAATTATTTCTTTTTAAACCGAGATTATTTGAAAAATATAATTAAATTAATTTTTAAAAGATATTAAATATACAAAAGTATGGTATTGATTTAATATAAATTCCAATAATATACATTGAATATTGGAAGTTCAAGTCTTTAGTATTAGAATTGAGGTAATATACTACATTAAATCACACTTTGATAGTTCATTGAATTATTTGAATTATTGAATGAAGATTGATATGTTATTCACATCTTATATTAATATAAGAAGCAGTGACGTAATTAGGGTCTGGTTAGGGATGAGTGTTGTAATTTTTACTTTTATTTTTTTGTATAAATACTCTTTTTGTTAGCTTTTTTTTCTCGAATTATGTACATGTATTTTCTTACTAATTTGAGTGTAAAATATAACTTACCTTATACTTTCTATACCATTATGATTCTTGATGTTATTATAATATTGACACCTCAGTTAAAAACTGTAATAATTAAAAAAAAAAAAAACATTTATTGGTGATAAATGATTTTAAAGCTCTAATATTATAAAACGCCTTTAGTAATAACGTTTTTGAGACGTAAAGATAATATTTAAATCAGAGGTTCCCAAATTTTTTTCTCCGTAGATCACGTGCCAATTTTTTCCATTTTCGTAGACCCCTAAAATTAAATGCTCACAAACTCATCAAGTGTTTTTCATAACTTAGATGGAACTGCTCACCTGAATAAGCTTTATAATGGAATGCTTTTTTTTTAAATAAAAAAACGTGTTATTTTTAATAAGACCTTTATTTCTATAATAAAGAAAATATTAAAATCAATTTTTTAGTAATTAATAAGATAAAAAATGCAAATTAAATATAATAACATAGAATAAAAAAAAACAAGATTGGTGTTAAAAAAATGTATCTTTAATGGGAAGGATAAGTCTAATGCTTTGATAGTACATTTTCAATATTTCGCTTCAAATTAGTCAGGTTTAACCTCAAATCTCCTCTAACAGTAATTTCCAATCTATTTCTTTTTTTTTATAAGAAGATTGACAATTGTGCTGGAATCTTTTTTCGCGTAGTATGATGACGGAAAATCAATCAAAAACTTTCTTGCGATTCTCCATAAAGCAGGAAAAGTAATAGGTATGTCTAAAGCCAGAACTGGTGATACAGCAGTATCTAAATTGTACCTTAAGTTCATCATAGTACTTATTCCGATCAGTTCTTCTTGTAAGTTCTTCTAGCACACATATTTTTCGTAAAAATGACGACACACATTTTTGACTTATAACTCTCGTGAACCCCTATTTACACATGATGCACCCCCAATTTTTTTGACATAGACCCTTTACAGATCCGAATCGACCCCAGGGGGTCGATATAAACCACTTTGGGAACCTGTGATTTAAATAATCTTCCGAGAATAATGGTTAATTTATGATTACATAATACATTCATGTATATATATATATATATATATATATATATATATATATAATGAATACATTTTTCCTAAGTCGTTGAATTTTAAACTGGGGCGTCAATATACTAATAAATTACTTATTTTAACAACGCATAGGAATCTACTCTTTAGTACTGCTCTTCAACAAAATATATTATCATTGAGTGCTAAATTTAATAAGATAATAAATTTTTCGTATACTTGTACTAATTTGTTGTTCATGTTCAGTTAGAACGTTTTCTTAGTTTTCACAATTATATTTGGTAAATCAATAAAACCTATAGGTAAGCTTTAAGAAAAAAATAAGTGCCCACATTTTAATGATATATTTACTATAAATAAATTGTTTTAATACACTCAAGTAATTTTTATTAAAAATTAAAATGTTAAAATGTATAATGAGTTTTAAAAAAAGTAGCCTAGTATAGCGTTACAAATTTAATTACATATTATTATAAAATTAGTTCTAACTCAGTAATTTCTAGTTGCAATTACTTGCAACTTTTTTTTCAAAATTAAGTTTTTGTTCAATATTTATGTATAACCTAAGTATTTTTTCTATAATTTCAGTATTTATTTTTTTATTTTAGCCGTTCGTAGTATGTTACACATACTTCTTTGTAAACATTTGTATGCCTAAATCTTAGAATTGAAATCCAAAAATAATTTTAATATTGATACTATCTTAAGTTTGTTAAAAATAAACTTAAAGACATCAATTTTTATAGAAAGGAAAATAATTTGAACTTTGAAAATCAGTATAAGTTTTTCAAAATTAATTTTAAAAACGTTAGAAATATTTACGGCTTTTGATTAGATAAGAATTTTGAGGTTTCCGTTTTTTATTCGAATAGTATGTGCTCGAACGTAGGGCATCCGACAACTAAGTTTTCTAAAGTGAGCACTAAAACCAAATTTAGAAGGACAAATATTTAAAAAGTTTTTTATGTGTAGATGCAGGGACGGCGCGAAGGAGTGAGCAATAGGGGCAGTTGATCAGGGCCCTGCGCTTTAAATTATAATTAAGGCCCCGTGATTCTGATTTAACTAAACTTAAAATATTTTATTAATATAAATTATAAGACCCAACATTTATTTTGCCCAGGATCTCGCAAACTCTAGCACCGTCACTGTGTAAATGAATTTACTTTTTCCAGTAATATTATTTTATTAATTTGCCACTACATCGCAATACATTATTAGATTAAATTCAAAACTAAAGAATGCTAATATTTATTCGACGAATAATAGAATTTTAGAAGCTAAGACTTTATGTTATTCCGTAAATAATAGTATAAATAGCTGAATTTCAAAGAAGAAGAAGAATTTCAAGCAATGCTCGTAGGTAGCACAGCTCCTCTACTATTTTTTTTTTTGCGTACTGTAATTATATTTTTTCACTGGAATAGGGGGGGACCATCTTCATCATAACTTATGTCCTAAATAATTTATATTAAATTGTGAATTTCAATTTACGTCAATTTTATAACGAATATTATGATTTATAATATCAAAAATAGTTTTGATATTCGTTTATTATTACGTTGAGCTCCGCTAGTATTATCACTTATCAGTACCCAACTTATGTTAGCCGAAATAACGTTCGATCGACTAGTGAGTACGCAGCATGGTTATAGATAAAACCCCCACGTGTCTGTGTTAAACAATTCCGCACGTGGAACGCAGTTTTTAAATCGTTGGACTGAGCTCCTTTACTTAATTTTTCCCAATTCGACCAATGATTTCAAGCCTTATTCAAGCCATACTGCATTTTGTATATTTTTATCGATTGATAATTCCACAAACTTAATTTTAGAAAACCAAAATTATATTTTAATACATAAATAAACGTGATGGGTAATCTGGACAGTCAGAGAATAAACAGAAATTTAATGACGACGATCAAAAAGTTGTAGTTGATAGCCATATAGCCATAAATAATTTTAATAAAACAATTAATGAAAGAAAATTATGATGGAAATATTGGAAATGAAGAAAAAGAATACGAAGATCTTGATGGTCAAGGAGTAGCTGCCGCAATGGAGTTAGAATAATAATAACAATATATTTAATTGTTTAATATTATTATTTCGAATAAAGCTGAAATTTTCTAAAAAACATTATTTATTTTTAAAAAAAAAAATCACACAATTTTGTCTCGCTTTTTTAAGTTCTGAACCACTGTGAATGGTCGTCAAATTTCAATATTTTTATCAAACAGCCAAACGTAATACTATAACTATTACGTATAAACAAATACAATATTAAATTATATGTTTGGGTTATTATTATTTACTCAACACATAAAAATAATATTATTTTATTTCCCTACTCCACTCATCCCTAAACACGCCTAAGTCTAAGTATACGCAACTAAACATACATTAATTACAAATGTATTGCTTTTTACTTTATGCTCAATTACCAATGACTGTTACGGATAACGTTGGAAGCCTACAATCCCTATAATATATTTATAGTTGCTAGGGACTTTTTTTTTCTATAAATGTTGTCCCCCTATCTATGACTTGATATAAATGAACCTAATTTAACCTGGTATCATACAATGTTATCGTTACGAGGGCATTGTCGTTAACATAAATTATGAATATTGGTAGCATCCTGTCAAAGGTTCTTTTATGGAAATAGTACTACATAATACAACGGAAGATAATATAGTAAAGTTGAGGAAATAACGTGCGTTAGATATATATTTTAAATTTAAAATTGATTTAATTCTTACAAACTTAGATAAACAGGATGTTATTTTTCTTATATAGATATATCAAAGATTCACAATAATATAAAATATGTATTTATGTCGGAAGCTTTTTTTTTTTCAACTTGTAGTAGGTTGGTTTACGTTTTTAACTATAAAATAACAAACTATTTATTTTATTCGCAGCCATAATAGTATTTGATATATTATGTTAATTATCGATACCCCGTTGGTTTAAAAAATAATAATACTTTAGGTATAGTAATTAAAATGTATAAAATTCAGCAGAATAATTACTTTGTAATGTGTAATGTGTAATTGTAATCGTAGGAATTTGTTTTTTAAAATTTTTTTGAAGTTCGACAGTTGACACAATATAAAGTATATCAATTGTACATTAAATTTAATAATATATTATTATTAATTAATAAGTTAATAATTATTATAATAAATGTAAGAACTAGGTATTCTCTATTTTTGAAACGTGACATATTAACATATTTTTTATTAAAAGTGGTAGTCAATTGAGTGCCTACTCAATTGTGTTTTTTAAATACCTTATATATTCTGACATATTATGGTTATTGTTGTGATGAAAAGCAAACTTTAATATCTGTGATTTCTTAAATCAAAACAATCAAAACAATTACATTTTTTCGACAAAACATATTATTTATTTAAAAGGTTTCAAGGATGTTGTTTTTATTAATATAAAAATTTAATCATTCCTTTTTTAAGGATCTAAATGAAATAAATTATTTTTTTATTACTTGTCAAGCTGATGAATTGGACAAGCTAGTATTTTTTTGTTTTTTTTTTTTTTTTGTTATAGAGCTGAACGAATAATTATTTTAGTATAACTATTACTAAACTTATTAACACTAATAATATTAAAATATTAAGTACGATTTTTTTTGTTTATTAATTTGCCATTTACTAATTATTATTATTGCATATCAAATTATTGATTAGTTTTTCACAATTTTTCTATTAAGGAACATGGGTTAGGAAATAGAAATCAAAATGCAATAATATTATAGCATTTATTTATTTAAAAAAGCTGTTAATTTTAGAGTTTAGTTCTAAAATTTCAAAAATATCGAAAGATATAATTTATAACATAATAGAGTACAATGATTTTAAAATTATTATAGCTTTTCATAATTAAAACTGGGGAATCGATTCATAAATGGAATAAATAACTGTGCATTTTAAAATACATGAAAATTATTGAATGAAAAAAAAAGTACTGTATTTACGATATTTTATCTATTATATAATATAAGAAAACTTAATAATATCAATAAGTAAAAAATATAGAAAATTATAATTAATGAAGTATTTTTCATTATTTTTATATACAATAGGCAGTGTATAATATAATTAATGAAAACTATTAGTGATATAGGTAATAATTTATAACTTAAACTACCAGTTTTGTATTTTATTTATAATTTTATTTGTTTAGTTACTAAGTATATTGTACTAGCTCGAGTGGTACTACAATTACCTACCTACCTATTATCACGTTTTATGGAGGAATTACAAAAATGTTTTACTAAATTTTTACATGTATAATATTTCATACTTATAAACAATCATAGGTATTATATATTATTATAGGCTAACCTGATTGCCAAAAACTCCTAAGGAACATGCTGTGGAGACTTCAGTAGATCCAAACCATACCGCGGCTAACCTTGATGGTAAACTCAAGATGAATGCTTGAGAGCATGCCACCAGACCTTGTCCTAGCAACGTTATTAGAAATCGACCTGGCACAGCCGAAAATACCTTTAACCATGCACCCAGACATGTGCCAGCAGCGCCTATTACCATGGTTACTTTAAGACCCTAAAACATATTATTATAATTCATATAAGGGTAATTTTGATATAATATGATATACAAATATGATGTGTTTATTGATTTCTATAGTTATCGATAAAACCGTTTTGATTGTTCAAACCATTTTAGTTGTATAATTATGCACTGTTCATGTTCTACCAAACCTGTAGGTAGCATAATAAAATAAATTATTGTATGTCGAAATTTCATAATGTAAAACTCAATGTAATAAAAATATGTGACGTACATTATTTCATACACGAAATATTATAAACTTTATACTTGCTATACTATTAATGTAATAATTATTTATAAATCTAAACCTTAGTTAAACCTTATTGGAATATGATGAATATTATTATTGGAATATTATTTTAGTGAAAATAAACTCAAATGAAATATACCTAACAAGTTATTTCGTCAATAATTCTCTATAAAATCTTTGAAAATTAATAACTCATCCATAAATGACGTAATAGCTCTATTTACGATGTTTTAATCAACTTCTTGTGACATAAAAATAAGTAGGTATGTACTATATTAATTTCATTGAGAGTAAATATAAAGCAATTGCATATTTCATAAATTTAATCGTGTTCCACAACTTAAACATCACGTGTTTTCGTTTGATTTAATTTTCGGCCAACATTTTACAATTTGGACATTGAGTTTGTGAAAAAAAAAGATTTTACTGAATGAAACTAATACGCAGAAATGTAGACGTGAGATAAAATGAATAAATACAATTAGTAATCGCCCTTTTACTATGATTATTAACAATATTGTCGTACCGATTGGTTCGCAAAGAACCGTTATTATCCTTTTGCCGTACTTCACATCGTGTATAATCATTTACATAAAAGGTGTTTCAAAAAGAACGCAGGATTTAAATCTGCTAGAAATTAAATTTATTGCTTTTAAAAAAACATAACAAATATATCATTTTTTTCATGAGAAGTTAAGGTTTAACAGTGAAAAACAATAATTGGGCATGTGACCCTCCCTATTGGCCCTACAGGCGATTATAATTTCCATAAAATTTACCATCACCGAATAATACATTGCCTGAACATCGAGCTCGTTGAAGACACGAAGAATTTCTTGCTTAAATTCCAAGATATTTCGAACTTTGTTATGGTAAACTAATGACTTCGGATATTCCTATAAGAAAAAAAATTACACGGCGTCAAGTCACAAAATCTTGGTAGATAGTTTTGGCCACGCAATGAGATTTGTCTCTCTAGGAACTTCCCACACAGCAGAGGGATTGTTTCTCTGGAAGTGTAACAAGTTGCGCCGTTTTGTTGTGACCATATAAGAATACCTACTGACTTCAGTAATTTTCTTTGGCTTTATTTGGACCAAATGAATATCAAAAATGTTTGGTTTCAACTTGTCACACTTCAGAAAAACAATCACTCTGCTGCGTGAGAAGTTCCTGAACTAATCTCGTTGCGTAGAGATCAAATCTACCCATTTCGATCTTGCGACTTGAAACCGTGTAATTTTTTTCTTATGGGGATACTTTAAGTCATGAGTTTACCAGAACAAAGTTCGAAGTGCCTTGTTACTTAAGCAAGAAATTCGTTGTGTCCTCATCGAACTTGATGGGGCAATGTGTGATCAAGTGATGATAAATTTTATGGAAAGAATAATCACCTGTAGGGATAGTAAGGAGGGGTGGGTCATATGCCCGATATTGTTTTTTACTGTTAAACCTTAACTTCTTCTGAAAAGAATGATATATTTGCTATGTTTTTTTTAAAATACTTAAATCCTGTGTTTTTTTTGAGACACACTATATGTACAGTTAAACCTAACGCGAAAGTATATCCGATTAATAAACGATTAAGCTGTTCGAAATGGATTTTTTACAAGTTATGTGGGTTATAACACTATACAAGTTCAGTGATAAATTCTTGTATACCACGAGTACGATGGATCTTTGACGAAATAGTGAGAATACATAAAATATATTATGGCCACGTATATGATCACACTGCGTTGACACAACATATTTTTTGGAAGCGTTTAATCGGCACGTTCAATTTGGTATACGAACTCCAGAACAGAACCGGAATAGATCAAGGAGATAGGAAGCTTTTCGGATGTTTGCTTACTGGTAATGCAATAGTTTTGAAGTCTTAGAGCAATCTCACCTTTTCTCGTAAACTCGTTGAAGAAATAGTATGAAACCAACAAAATTGTGATCAATAAGTGGGATTACATCAGCAGCTTATAGCGCAACTGCCTTACATAACATGGATTTCGGTGCCCTAAAGTCAACTACCACTAAGTTATATTTATTTTAGTAACAATCGACGATATTCTGGAGAACCCAAGTACTACATGATTCGATAATTTTATAGTGTAAAATGATGAAATAATTTTTCGTGTAATTTATTTTTCATGTTTGGTAAACACTGATAAACATATACTTTTTAAATATGTTATTACGACTCAAATTGGATGTCGTTTTTCGGGACAAAATATAAATACCACCTACGGGCAACGAGTGGAAAAATGAACACCAGGTAAAAGGAAAAAAATGGGTTCAACTTGTATTTATTTACATTAACCCCCATCAAGTGTTCTAATGTACAATAGGTACGAGGAACAAAATTAATTTATATTCGATACATTCCCGCATGAGCAATCCTGACCCAATAACTAGCAGTACATTTCTCAGTGTACAAATTTAAAACAAATACTTGTATAAGACTAATTTTGATTATTATTCCTATACATTAAAAAAATGTGAACTTCTTTAAAATACATGATCTGTTCAATATGTTTGTGGCGAGAGTAAAGGAAGGGCATAAGCGGACAATAGAGGGCTTGGGGGGCTTAGCCCCAAAATATTGTAATAGTCCCCCCCCCCAAAATCGAAACCTTGTTACAAATATTATTCGTTGTTTTTATAATTATCTGTTGTTTTTTTTTGAAAATCTTAAAATAAGAAATAATAAAAAAACTATTTACAATAGCATTAACAATACCAATTAGAATAACAATAATTCGGCTAGGTACTTACGAAAGAAGTTTCAGTGTAATGAAAAAAATAAATACTAAGGTCCAGTGATTTTTTAATACTATATATTGAAAATGATTTATTGAAAAATATAAAAAGCGATGATATTTTGAATATCTTTGCTGATAAAAATAGATATTTGTCATTAAAATAAAATATTAATTATTTTTAAATATATGTTATTTATATGTGTTATTTTTTAATACAATTTAAATATATCTATATTTTTAATATTAATAAGTCTTATTTGTGCACGAGAAGGGGGTATGGGGGGAAGCCTCTGTGGGTTATTTTACATTGAATTATTATAGCCCCCCCCCCCAAAAAAAAAATTCAACCAAATGTCCGCCTATGGGGAAAGGTAAGTGTTAAATTTCCTGTCTTGGTAAAATACCAAAAGAACAAGTGTTGCTTTCGTTGGACGCATACCGACGTTTTGGTGGTGGGTGTACATGTGCAACGAAGGTTTCTCTTGTACTCGTATATATATATATATATATAGTACACCGACTGCCAGAATGTTTTTTTTTGGTATAATAAAGCGAAATCGAATTTGTAAAAGTTCAATTAAACTTCGAAAAGTGTGATGTAAAATTATATTGAACACGATGTTGTTCGGTGATATTGAACTGCAGTAAAACCAAATTTGAATAGCACTCACCTGTCCCATCTATATAAGCATATCTATCGGAAAGGGGTTCATATAAACCGTGTAAATTAACGTACAGACGAACGGGAAACATCATGTTAACTGTTGGCATGTCCTGCACTCAAGTAAACAGCTAGACAATCCTTGTTGTTCCGTAATCTGGGTTATGGCCTACCCACCTTTTTCATCATATCTCATCCACTCGGTCACAGGTATCACGGGGACGTGTACCACCATTATAACTAACGGTCTAAGGATACCTATTTGCGATAAGCGCTTATGTTTCGATCTGGGCGAAACCCGTTTCGCGTCGAAATCGTCTTGGGCATCACGAGCTAACGTGCATAGCCTTCGTACGCGGTGTGGGCCGTGTGTAGCGGTACGACGGAAACCACTAACCAATCGGTCGAGCACCCACGACGCCGGTATGACCAGCGGCACGTACACGATCATGTATATGGTGGACGTGGTGTCTATGGCGAAGTTGGACACGCCGTAGAACTTTACGGTGATGTTGGATATGATGCTGTACTGTATCCAGTGCACCGCGTTGGCCATCGAGTACACCATGTACACGAACAGTATTATCCACCGGGACTTGTACAGCTTCAGGTTTTGCTGCTGCTGCTGGTCCACCACCGTCCGCCCGGCGTTGTCCGGCTGTTGCGGCTGCTGCGGCCCGTCCACTTTTTGCATCACCGAAGCGAAATCGGCCATCGCTACTCAGGATGGAGGCGCCCAGCAACACTCGGAGCGCGCGCGCAATCAATCGGTGCACGGATCGGCGCGAATATAATTTGCGACTGCGGCGGTGCTTAAAGCGTTTTAAAAGGTGGCAATCGCGACGCCGCGGGCACCTATCATGCGCGCACCAATTTAACCGCTATCCGAACCCGTAGAGGGGGTCATATCCAGCTGATTCGACGGAATCAAATCGAATAACAAATTGGATGTTAAGTGTTTGACGCGCGGTGCCGCGTAACCGTCGTCGGCCCCGCTACGGTCGTTGTAACGCGGCAGCGCCGAAGCATCGCGGAACACGGGAACGGTGCGCGACGGTCGTCGCCAGGGCAGGTCATCGTTTTTGGTCCGGTGTCCGAATGGCGATGCGTGCCACGGGAACCGATTCGCGGACGCGCACGTACACGAGCACCGCCGAGCACACGCACGCGGGTTTCTAAATCGGACTAACGCCGGACCGTTTTCAACATGATCGTGTTAATTGTTATCGGTTCAATCAGGAAATCAATTTATTCCATTCATCCGTCGAATCGACAAATCGTACGCTATTGTTTATCACCGATTATTTTTCACGACTTAGGTAGATTATGTGTCCATGGATGGGACACATAATAATCTACTAATTCTTTTTTTCTACTTGTCAGGTTCAAACTATATATATATATATATATGTAAATATATTTTAGTTTTAGTTAGGTTTTAAGTTAAATATTATTTTTATTAATTTTGAAAGGTTATAAAATCAAAAGAAAAAAGGGCGTAACTCCAAAGTCAGATGAGATGCTGAGACGGACGAATTGCTATATTGGTCTATTGAACTTGAATTCAATGTGCCATTTCTCTCGGATAAACGATTCTGAGTGAAATAGGTCAGTTCGATCAGTTTATACTTATCAAGTTGATTGATGTAGTTGTAGAACAAAATTTCTAAATTATGTATATTGCACTTCAAATATTAAACATCTGAGATATGGGAAAATCGAAAATTTCACATGCCTTTAAATATTATAGTGCACATTTCTTTTGAATATTTAAAAAATGTAAAATGTTTTTAAAATACTATTAGAATTACATTATAAATGTTTTGAGTAGACGCGATTAATATTTATCGGATAACAACTAAAGAACTAATATCGTTCAATGGAAAGTCGTTGAAGTATCCGATTTCGTCAACATTTTGGTTAGTATCGATTATAAAACATTTTGGAACTTCCTGGTATTTATTTTTATTTTTTTGGTTACAAAGAAAATCTTATGCTTAATTTTGAAACCTTAGGTATTCAAATTGGAAATTTTATGAAATTTTTTTCTATATTAATGTAGCTGACTTTCCTATTATTTATTGTTTTGTCAATATACATTAGGGTGGTCCTTATGTATATAGGTGGAATATTTTACTTCAAAAATTTAATACAGTACCCCTCTAATTTGTTAAGTCATATATGAAAATATTATAGGTAAAATTTGGAAGGTCTCACTCAACCCCTTCTGGTGCCGCATTAGGGTTTAAATATATCAAAACAGGGTAGTTTTTTTGTTTATTTTTTAATTAATTCAGAATGTATAAGATTTAGCGTGAACACGCAAAGAACTTAATGATAGATTTTATTAATGTCTATAAAAAAGCATTCAATGCAAATTCTCCTAAGTCCATTGTTTTTGAAGAAAAATTAAAAAATATCAGAATATTCTATATATTTTTCGAAATTGGATTTTTTTGGTTTTTTAAATATATAACGTACGGTTGAGTAAATATAAATTAACAAATTATACTTAATAAAATTTAGAACCATATTCAATTTCTTCATCAACGTTAAATTTTGAAGAATTGGAAAACGAAGACGAAGTAATTAGACAGTTATCTCCAGTTCCAGGTCCATCAAAAAATAAAAGAGGTAGGATAGAACTTTTAACGCCTAGATTATCAGTCACTCTTGATAGATGTAAAATAAGTTATAGGGATGCTGTCCATTTGTTAACTGCATGTGTAGAAGCACTGTCATTAGATTCTAATATTTATATTATAAACCGAACATCAATTAAAAAGTCCCGTGAAGCTTATCGACAAAAAATATCAAAAAAATATTAATTCGGAATTTCACGAATAAAATTTAAATTATGTTGTAATTCATTGGAATTTAAAAATACTTCCAGCCCTTACCGGAAAGAATAATATTGATCGTTTGGCTACTATTGCAATAGCAATGAATGTTGTACAACTTCTTGAAGTCCCCAAAATGTCTTTTGGGACAGAATATTTCAATCTTCAGCTGTCTTTGATACTATACAAAGGTGGTCATTACTAGAAAAAGTCCAAGCATTTGTGTTTAATACTATAGTTTCTAACACAGGGAGGTTGAATGGAGTATATACACTTTTAGAAAAAAGTTTAGATAGAGAAGTATTGTTTTTAGCTTGTCGACATCTCATTTTTGAAGTTGTTTTACAAAGAGTATTTATAGAAATAAAATTATTTTCCATGACTGGACCAGATATATTGCTTTTTAAAAGATTTCAAAATGTGTGGGAAAATATTGATAAAAACAAAATATCCACGTCGATAACTGATTCCTATATTCATAATATTTTAAAAAATGATGTCGATGAAATTATTGTATATTCAAAAAAAAAAAAAAATTGTCGAGGATCTTCCTCGAGATGACTAGCAAGAATTTTTAGAACTGGTTATTATATTTTTAATTGGTGTTCCACCTCGAGGCATTGTTTTTAGAAAACCTGGCCCATACCATTTTGCTAGATGGATGGCTAAAATCATATATTCTTTAAAAATATTTATATTTAAAGATCAATTTAAATTAAATAGCAAAGAAGAAAAGGCATTAAAAGATATTTGTTGTTTCATAGTTAAATGTTATGTCCTTGCTTGGTTTTCGTCTAACAATGCAATTAAAGCCCCACTTAATGACATATTATTTTTAAAAAGATTAGAAGAATATAAATTGCATAATAAAATAATTGCAGGTATAGGATTAAAAAAAATAATAAATCATTTGTGGTATTTGAATCCAGAGTGTTTTACATTTTCAATATTAAACGATCGAGTGGATAATAATATAAAACACAAAATGGCTGAAAGAATCTTGAGTTCTTACAATTGTAGCATAAACAAAGTAGAGGAAGAAATCGAATTTGAAAAAAAATAGCTCTTAAATTAGAAGATGTTTCATATTTTATTCAAAAAGATCTTTTAGTTGATTTGATAAATTATAAATCGATTGGAATGTTCAAGAGGTTTATCATTTCTACAAAGTTCTTAACTGTTGATCCGCCTAATTGGAATAATCTAGAAGACTATAAAATAAGAAAACAAATTATACAATCACTTAAAGTCGTGAATGACTCAGATGAGAGGGGAATCGAGCTTATTGAAGAGTATAACCACAAATTTACAAAAAATGAGGAACAAAAACAATTAGTATTACAGGTAAATAATTTTACTATTTCAAAATAAAATCAAACTTAAAAATATCACTATATTTTCTAGACCGTTCAAGATTATCGGAAAAAATACTCACAGAGCAATAGATAAACACTCAAGGAACCATTTAAGAGGCATAAATTAATTATGCAAAACATTTGTTAAATAAATTTATAGGTATTTGTAATTTTTTTTTTTTTTGGAAAAATTACATGAAATTCAAGTAAATAAAATCAAAACCTATATTAAAGTTAATTTTACCCAAAATCTTTTTTTTTTGATTATTTAATTCTGTATAATTTTTATACAAAATATTTTATCAATACCCAACCGTACGTTATATATATTTTAAAAACCGAAAAAATCCAATTTCGAAAAATATATAGAATATTCTGATATTTTTTAATTTTTCTTCAAAAACAATGGACTTAGGAGAATTTGCATTGAATGCTTTTTTATAGATATTAATAAAATCTATCATTAAGTTCTTTACATGTTCACGCTGAATCCTATACATTCTGAATTAATTTAAAAAAACAAAAAACTACCCTGTTTTGCTATATTTTAACCCTAATGCGGCACCAGAAGGAGTTGAGTGAGACCTTCCAAATTTTATCTATAATATGTACATATATGACTTAACAATTTTTTTCTTGACTTTTGAGAAAAAAAATGTTCAATAATATCATTAAAATTAATAGTTTTCCTTAAATCAGCTTCAATGTTGTGGGTTGTTTATTAATTAAGACGATTTTCTCCCGTTGTTGATCTTAAATAATTTGTAACCCTTTTTAATGTAGAAAATGATTTTTCTGTTGAACAATTACTTGAAGGTGTACAATGTACGCTGTACACAGTGTACATACATAGTAGCATCCTTAGAGCAATATCAATATAAGGGTATACTTCAACTAAACTATTCTCATTTATAAATGTTAACATACATTGAACACTTTTTGGTACAATTTTACTCCTTTTGTAAACTTTTTAAATGTGCCCTAAAGTGAATACCCCATTCTGTGTACTCAAGTCTTTATTATAAACATTGAACGAAAATATAAGATCTTATCGAATGAAAGTAATGTACCTATTTTGCTATTTCACTATTATCTAGGTAACTAGATATAGTATATTTTTTTTAATATCTTATAAGATTCTCATCAATATTTTTTAAAATACTAAATAATACCGAAAAAGGTGTGAAAATTAAAAAAATCATGAACACATCAATAATAAAAATTAGAATATTTTTTCGCTCTCAAAAATTTGCCGTCCGGGGCATTTGCCCCTTTCGCCCCCCCCCCCCTAAATGCGCCACTGAGTTTCAAGTATTTTAATTAAAAATAATAAATCTTAGAAAAAAATATAATTTTAAGATTTTTAATTTTTGAAATTTGAATTGGGGAATAAAGTAACTTAGTAACTAGTTATAAAATTAATCAATTATAATTTTAAAATATCATAATATTATTATATTATATTATTAATATTAAAATATTAATAGAATTATCTAATCCTTGATATTCGTAAGTTTAACATAATTGTATACGATCTTATGTACTAGATTTAATAAAATTAATAATTTTCACCATTTAATTTTGATGACATCGTCAATCGAGTAAATTATTTTTTGATTTTAGTACAGCAAAAAATGTATTCATTCAGCATTCAAAGTTACTTCTTTTATTTGTTAGTGACGCCTATATATTTACCAGTTTTAGATATTACACCATCGGTAATATTTAAATTTTTGTATACGAAAAGCAGACGTAAAAAAAATAGTTATTCAATTGGATTCTCATACATTGGTAGAAAGATGATGTAAGGTTGATAAGGAAGCCTTACTATACATTAAATTAGTATAGAATCCATGCATATCAAATAACAAACTCATAAGTTGGTGTGTATTGATCTAACGTCTGTTTATTTCATGGACCACGATGTTTTATTGATAGGATTTAGAGGTAACCCATTTTTACGGAGGAGTATTCTGTATTATACTACCTACTCCAATGTTCGATTTTTTATTCTCAACCACAAGGTCACAGAAAGATACTAAACCGATAAAAAAGATAAATCAGAAATATTCATAAATTAATTTATTCGAAATTAATGTGGGTAAACCATGTTTTTATAAATTATTTCATTCTTTATTTCATAGTCATTAAGAGGACAACACAAGGCAAAACATTATCTATACAATGTCATAGATTTTATACAATGATTACACTTTTAGTGAGTTATGATTATGTAAGGTACTATAATTAAAAAAAAGTTTATAATTCGCTTGAAAATTTTGATATCACGGAAAAACTTTGATATCACACAGATATACTCTTCCCTTTAAGTTTGATTTAAGTTTATTTTAATATTTAAGTTAATATCACAAAATTGGTTTTGCTGAACGGAACTTTACTATGTTGTACATTTGTAAGACGAAAATATTACTTGTGGGTGTAGAGCTCTTTTAAGGGAATAATTAAACTTGTTGATGAAAACTTAAGTAATTAACACAATACTAATACTCTTATACTACTTCAGTACTCTTATTAAGAAACATGTTATTAATAGTGTTATTATGATTCATGTATTATGCTAAATTTGGCCATAAACAAACAATATACAATCACGATTTCAGGTAACACTTAATAATTTAGCTGGGTGACCTTGTATTGAAATAAATACTTCGGAGGGCTTAGTGGCTACTGAAATATATATTATTAGATTTCGCTGGAGCTAACAGGTTGATCGTGACATGACTTCGAGTCATTGGGACTCTCTTTAATTTTTTCAGAAAACAATTAAAATATATATTTTTTTTTTTTTTGTAAATTTTTATATTTTTGTTCAACCCATGAATTAAAAAAAAAGAGTAATAACAATTAATAAAGACAGTATATAGTAATGAATCATTGATAATGATGTACAGAATGGGCCACGGGAGTAGGGCCAAAAATAGACGGGGTTTTTCTACATTTAATGAGAATGAAAAGTTCTAAATAAACTCATTTGATTCGTCTGATAATTCCGTGTTCTTGTCACTATAGTGCAGCGGAGCTTAAGTAACTTTTGGGTGCATTTTTTCAAAAATGTAAATCATCGGTCCTTATTCTTACAAGGAACAAGAAAATAATGTGACTCTCAATAGTGCCCGTTACATGAACTAACTTAACTTCTTGAAACCAGAGTTGCGTAGATGAAACAAACTATCAATCCGTTGAATGTTTGGTTTTCACAAGATGGGGCACCACCCACATTGCCACCGCCAAAAAAAATGACATACATTAAATTTCCTCAGTCACTGTATCTCACGTTTTGGGGATGTGCATTGGCTTCCTAGGTTTTATGACTTAATGGTAAAATTTTTTCCTTTGGGGATCTTAAGTTACGTATTTTTTAACCAAAACCTCGTACTTTGGATGACCTTAAGGATACAATTAGAGCGGAAATTTCAATAATTAATGAAGAATTGCTTCAGCGCGTTCATTAAATTTTTTGAATCGACTTGCTTCATGGTACAAAGAATATGATTATCGTGTGCCAGATAATATTAAATAAATAAAAAAAAAAAATTAAATGCCACTTATTTATACATAGTATAATATAAATAAAATGTTTGTATGTCTAAAATATACTGAGTTATCTTTATTTATTTTTGTCCCAATTTCCATGGTTCATCCTATATATTAATAAAAAACTAAAAAACGAAATTATTTTTTATTTTATTTTTATTGTAATGTACGCCATTCGGCATTTAAACAATGTAATCATACTCGTATAAATTAAGATCTAACATAAATTATATAACAAAAATGAGGCGTATAACAATTGGTTTAAACTACATATAAAATTAACGTTAAGATAAATGTAATTATTTCTCTTAATAATTATCTCTGAATCAGTTACTGCTCTTAAAATAAAATTCGATCTTCTAGATGGTTGAACTTTCGGTTCAGTCTAATTAAAATATTTAGTTTCATTAGATTTACCTATGACTATTATAACTGTTACGTAATTGTTAATAAGTTCAATAAATAGTTTAGATGTTGAATAAAACGATGAAAATTTTTCAGCGTTCAAAATTTTGTATTTCCTGCTAAGTTAGAAACTATCCTTTCAATATCTAAACGAAAAGTGCTAATGTAAGTTTATAATGTAAACAAGTTAATAATTTTATATATTTTTTAATACCTATTTAAACTGAGAAAGTTTTAAAATATTAGAAGAAGTTTTGAAAACGCATATTTACTTATAGATTTATTGATAAATAAAATATGAATATTTAAAATTTCAAAAGGAAAATTGCTTTTTGCGTCCATTCCACGAGAAAGTATATATATAGTCGAATACAAATGAATGATAAGTTTGAATACCATAGGTGAATCTACTGAGTGTGCCAGGTGTGCCAAGGCACACCCTGTGACTCGTGTAAACTTATGTAGGGCCCATAATACTCATTTCAGTTACAACGGTATTGAGTCTACACATTAAACAATTTATAAACCAATCGGAACATGTTTACGTACTGTCTACAAATGGTTAGATTTGTTGGCCGTTTCAAACCGACAAAATATATTTAACAGTTTCAAGTATTATCAATGTTTGTAGTGATACCCGTAAATAACTATTTTTAAATCTAAGTTAAGGTCCACTATGTCTCAAGATTGCTTAGAATCTCTCCTATTTTTATTTGTGGAGCAGGAATTAACTAACTCAGTGGACATAAATAATGTAATTAAAGAATTCAAAGTTATCACTACTAACTAAAGAATATTAATTTTATAAAATATTTAACATATAGTCAATGATTACTACCAGTTATATTATATATTTAATACAATTGTTTGTTATTAATGATAATAAAATTAAGATATTATATTAAACTTGCAAGAATTTTAAACATAATTGATTAACAATTTAATTTTAGGTTATAAGTGTGTCCAAAAATAATTGAGTACATACATTGAACTTTATAATAGTTGTAGTTTATAAAAATGAATAATTTTTAAGCATTATATGTGTATTTTGCAGCATGAAATATAGCATCTAAACTGATAAAAATTAATCTTAATATTCTTATTTCAAATGGGAAACATCTCTTAAACGTATGATAATTGAGAGGTATTTTGAACTACAGAGGGCCTCTTCGAGATAAAGGCACACCCTGCGATGAATTCCTAGATTCGCCTATGGTGGATACATTTAGGATATATTTTTGTGTAGATGTCATAGAAGTCTGATAAATCTAAATTTGCAAAAAGTTATATTATGCTAAAAATATACAGTTGACAATAATATAATATATGTATTTAATTATGATTATTTTAATCCATGTTTGATATTTTGTTTATCGTTATACGAAAAAAAATATAAAGAATTAAAAATAATAATATACTATAGTTGGAACTCTTTCGAGAACTACAGCATTAAGTCAGCCCGAGGGAGATAATGTTATTTTATGTATCGTTTGATGTGTAAAATTATCAAACGTATAAAATTATTTGTTTTAGCGTGTTGAGAAGGTCTAAACATAACACAACTTTCGGATCCAATTTTATGGATTATAATTTCCGGTAACGCCTAACTTAATATGATATTTGTTTTACGATATACATATTAATCATTATATTATTAATTATTCATTATTTATAATTAGTGCTAGTATTTTTAATCAAATACTCCTTTTTTTTATACATGGGATAGAAATCTAATTTTTATTCGTAAATTCATTTCATATTATTCTAACCAATTTGTTGGTGTATGCTTTTTTTATTGCTTTTCAGTTATTTCTGGTTTGGAATTTTTATATATTTATTTTTCTATAGTGATAAAAAAAAAAATTATAATTAAACTAATAACAAATGCGAAAACCCGTATTATGGATTAAATATTTGTATTGGATTATAATAATTATAATTGTTTTGTTCGTCATGTGATCTGAATTCATTAAAATGCCGTAGTAATTTAGCTCTATCAGTTTCATTGATGATTTCAAAACACTTAAGATGCGAACATTTGCAGTCTTTTCCCGCTTCATGTGAACTTAAGTTAATTTTCTTACCTACATCGGATAATCGTCCAGTTATTTTTTTTTTCTGGATTTCATACGTAAATCATCCTCAGCCTGGTCTGAAGATATTGACATAATAAATAAATAATTTTAATAGAAATATACCAAACATCTAAAAAAAAAACAGTAAAAAAGACACAACTTTAGAATGGAGTAATATTTTTCACTATTCACGATGTGAAAACATGAATGCGCTCTTATACTATTTGCAATAATCATCATAATAGTAATGGTATTGTCAAACAGCAGTTCATATAAATTTAAAGACACATTAAATGTGTACAGATAAATTTTAGTTTAATGTAAAATGAGCTAAACCAATATAATATCACGAGTATCTAAATGGGTTTTTGTAACTAAAATTAATATATAATTTAATCATCGAATTAAATTAAACACATCTCTGGTTCTTTTCCTGTATGAAATGACTTGCCTAGTTTTTTTCCTGTATGCCAAAATTTCCGGCGGTCATAACTCTCGACTAATCTGTTTTTTTTTCCAGATTTGACTGCTTGAAAGATAAAATACGTCAATACAAATAATTTGATACGAAATCGCTATTTTGGCAAAAAAAAAGTGACTTTTCTGGTATTTTCCTTGTACCCTTCAATTGTTGTTATCAGTTTGATTGTTAAATGTATTAAATGTATAGATTATTGATATACAGACAATTATAACTACATCGTTGACAAAATGTATAAATATTGTCTTAGATTCAGAAAATAAGGTAAATTAAGATAATGCAAATATTGTAACTAAAATTTTGGGTAAGCTAAATTGTGTTCTTTTAAAAAACAAAGGCTGAAAACAATTAGTGGACAATACGAGTAATAATATATACTGAATGGTATAATTTCATGGTAATTTCAATCGAAATTAATTATCATGGGTTTGATTTAAACAAAACCTCTTGTATGAAGTATGCATCGATAACTACAATGGATGTAGAGCGTTCGTTTTCTATGTATAAAAATATTCTGTCAGACAATAGAGTCAGTTTCACTACTGCAAATCTTGCAAAATACATGGTAGTTAATTACTATTTACTTTAAATGAATTTTTCAATTTTTTTATTTCAGTCTTTAAAGTAATTCATATTAATTTTTAGTCATGCTTTTTAAAATGCCTTTTTTAAAAAATAAATATGCTTCATTTTTACTTTTTTAAAGCAATTTTGTGCTTTTTTTGTTATTTATTATGCTTTAAAATCCCAACCCTGTTCAAAGAACTATTAATTTTTGTGTCGCAAACTTCCTTGGACCAAGATTCAAGGTCAACTGCTAAGGAAGTCCAAAGTCAATTGTCATGATATTCCGAGGTCGACTGCTACCACGTACTACTAATGGCATAATATACGTTTCGGTATTTAATTTTGATCTGTATTTTGACCTTTAGGATACCGGCAACGCCCTTTTCGAGTAGGGATATACACTCAACGTTGTGGTTGGATTTACTGAAGATTTAGCAGCATATATAAAGACCGATGCGTCCGAAATTTGTATCACACATTCCAAGTACACACATCGACGCAGGTTGAAGTTTGCAGATACGAAGTTTAGAACACAAGAAGAAAACACCAAAACGAAATGGCTTCTTTCAAGTATCTGGTGAGTAACTTTAAACTCATAGTCATTATTTATTCCATTGCTATATTGTCATTTTCTTCTCAACTTCTCGATAAATTATCAATGTTCCGTTCTTTACTGTAATTTTTCAGTCAACCACATTATTCACGTTTCAGTCGAGTATTTTAATGCATTTAAATAACGTTATGTGAGTCATAGGAACAATTTTTTAATAATATTTATATTATTAGTTTATTATACTAAATAATTTCTTAAAATTATTAAGCGTACTTTCAAAGTATTATTTTGTAAATTTTGATAATTGATTATTTTTTATTTTTAAACATTGTGTTATAATGAAAAATTGTATAATGCAAAATAACTTATATTACATACAATAAGCAACTAACATTGCATAAATTTCCGGGCAGATACGCTGTATATATACTCGGTATTATGAAGATTTATTAGTTGATTTTAATAATATTTTGATTGTTTTGTTTTATATGTAATTGGTTTGTGGTTCGAGTTATGATATTATTTTGATGAACAATCACTTAGAATAATGGACACTGTAAATAATAAAAATATTATCTTTTTAATCTCAGGGTTCTAGATAAGACATTATTTTATACTCAGCATGGGTAATTATGAAACGGTAGTGTTCTTAAAAGTTAAGTTTTCGGAAATTTAAAGTCACTCCAAAGGTTTTATTATAAGTGTTTAATATTTTTCAAATCGATTCTAGGCACATGTTTACTGAAACATTTAGAAAATACTTAATTTATAAAAACACCATGTTCTGATTAGTATTAAATATTCACCTGTGGCGTAAATTTCAAATTATAATTTATAGTATTACAGCAATAATATATTACCATAATATCTTATCTTTACATTGGTTTTCTTTTAAAGATATTCTTCGCCTTGGCTGTGTACTCTGTGTCTGCTGTTGAGCAAAACCCTACTGTCGAAGGAGCAAGAGTAAAGAAACACGCTTACCTCGCTCCAGCTCGTAAGTATTATATTAAAAAATATACCTATAACATTATGAATTGTAAAATTCGGATGTAATAAGATTTTTTTAAATTTTTTTTTTTTGAGACAATTTTTTTGAAAATCAATTTTATTAAAAGCATACATGAAAAAATGGATTTTTTGTATTTGCAGCGATTTTAGCCTATTCTGCCCCAGCCCCAGTATCTTACTCATACGCGACGTACTCTGCTTATCCGTCTATCTACTCGTATAAATATCCAGCGTATCCTGCCGCAACATCTTACTCTTCTTTCACGAAGTATCCAGCATACTCCGGCTACGCTGCCTATCCTAGCTACGCCGCCTACCCAAAGTACGCTCATGATGATGGAAAATACTTTCCTGGGAAATACGAAAAGGCTTACTACCCAATCTACAAGAGCGCCTACCCAGTCGCATACCACTACTAAAAACTCACTTAACGATTATTAATCCCTTGTCAATATATGCCTACTATTAGTTTTTTAATACAGTTTTTAATAATAAAAACGTCATTTTTTTTCGACAGTATATAGTTTTATTTTTATTTTTATTCTTCTTATATGATGATGTCCTTAATTATAATATATTTTTCAAGCTATATATCCTGGCTACCCTAATTAAACATGTTTATAGTTATATTTAGTATGTAGTATATATTTGTTGAAGACATTTTTTAAGGTACCTACCTGTATACCGTAGAGTGTAGAGCAAAGTATATGTCAGTTGGATATATCTAGTTAGATCAGTCTATCTAGAGTGTTCATTAGAAGGGTGTTTATTTACATTATGAAAGAAATTGTTCTAAATACAGTAGTTATGTAGAGCGTATAGAGTTTATCTACATAGATCATTCTATAACTCATACACATTTTTAGATGATATTTATCTCGTTCAGAGAACATTACAGCGAAAAGGTATAATTGATTCATGAAAAATTTTCATTGCATATGCACCGTGAAGTTAAAAAAAAATAATAATAAAAACTTTAAAAAGTAAAAAGATTGAGATTGAGTAGTTGGTTATCAAAAACGATCACCAAAGTGATTGGAAGGAATTACACTTAAATTTATAAAAAAAAATCAAACTCATCTTTGAAAAGTGATTTCACCTTCAACATTACTTACATTAACGTTGAGATTTCTAGCCTCAGGTAAATGGTTTATTATTTTTAAAAAAAATTAGGAGATTTTTCTTGGTTTACATGGTTTACTTGGTTATTCATTTGGCACCAAAAATAGTGTAACTTTATTCCAAATTTTAGTTTTCTTCACCTGTTTATATACAAAATACCAAGTATACCAAATTATATTAAATTATTTTTAATTATTATATATAGAATTATGATTTTTTGTTTAAAACACGATCGGGTATTTAGTGGAATAATGGGCTTTCCTAATTTGTTTAGTACAATATGTTGCTACTGTTCAGTATTACATTTACAACAATACAAGGATAGTAGATGACATGCAACACCAGTACTCATTTATTATATCGATTGATAAAAGTCATAATGAAGTCATAATGATCATGTGCATTTTTTAAAAGCCGTAACCATTGTAAAATATAGTGGTCACAATATTATGTGGAAAGTCATTTTTCGTTTAACATTGAATTTTGAGTAATGCACGGCATTATTATAATTATTTTGAAGACTATGAATCAACATTCCAATATATCATTAGGATTATTCCACCAGGTCGTACCTATATAAATATACCATACATTGCATTTTATTGTTTCATTGTATTTTACCGTGGTGCATTGCATTCATTTTTGTGTCGAAAAAAATATTATTTTTGATATAAAACAAGGATAAATTCGAATCAATAAAATATGGTTTTATTTTAATATGCTTTTTGTGCCCTGTCATGTTCATTTTATAAGTAGAAATGATTAACAAGTCAATAATGAAGCCCTGAACTTTTAATTATGGACATCTGTATTTAATATATACCATTAAAACAAATACTAAACTTACACATAAAACACTTTACCTGTATATTAATCATCAGTACTTTCTTGAACCTTTTGCTATTTTATACATAGTTGATTTCATAGTTGGATTTACGGGGTGACCCGGGTGTGCCTTGGCACACCCTCATGTAAATAATGTGAATAAAAAAATTGAATTATAACAATTAAGAATTTACAAACACATTATTTAAATTTAAGTATTTTTTACCAATCGTTATTTTACATATTAACTTTATTAATTATTTATTATTTATAACCTTTATTTTTAAAATTTAAATCACTACACGGTATACACGTACTTGTTTATTATTATTGTTAAACTATATTCAATGTTATTGTCATCGACATGACAATCTCGGTCTAATAGTGGTTTAATAGTGGTGGTAGTTCACTATTTTTAACAAAAAAATTGCCTTTTTTCGGAAACAGACACAGTGCTGATAATGATGATTAACAAAATAATAATTTTGATATTTCTGATTTTAGTCAACGTGATGTGAATCAAGCAACTCACAGACACTAGTAAAATTATATTACTATCGTTAACTTTGTGTTCAATAATAATTTGAACTTGTTTATAACCTTCCCTTTATATTTAAGTAAAATAACTTTAAAAAATGACAGGGCACACTCTAATGTAAAACTCTGGGTCCGCCTATGGTTTATTTATTTTAGTTTTATCGTTTATTAATAATATGGTCATAATATTATTGAATACATTATATATGTGTTCTACAATTAAGAGTTTGGGGTAAAAATAATTGTCTTTAAAGTTTTGCACGAAAATTGATGAGTGTATACTATTTTATCGTCTGTATATTATATAATTTTATTATATCATATTCAAAACGATATTTTTGTGCCTTTGTTGAGATCGTTTCTAATAATTTAATTAAACATTAACATGTCTTTTAAAGTAAAATTAAATATAATATTATTTATTATTATGGTATTAATATTTATCTATTATATTATGCCATAATATGATAAACACAATTGTGTTAAATCTCAGCATGGTATTATCATCATATTACAACATTTCAATGTAATGTTAAAGTACCGTAGCCTTAAAATAAAATAATATAGGCAAGCACATAAACATAATAATCGAAAAGGTACATTACGATTATCCGGCGGTAGATGGCGCCGTGTTAATTGACCAACATTTAAATTATCACATTTGTATTTTTAATTTTTATGAAACATTAAATATTTAACGTTGTAATTTTCAAGCGTTGGTCTTGGAATATTTTCATACGATAATTGTATGTATAACGTACCACACGGGCAACATAAGCTTAAGATACAATTATCGAAAGAAGTGCTTTCCAAGTTTATGAGCTTTCCTGAGCCGATTCCTCTAGTAATAGATACTCTTACGTCAATAATTGACGTTCACTTATCTCATAATTATTATAAGATAAGTGGATACTCAAATGTATTATTAGCAGTGTTGGGCAAATCGTAATCCGATTGATGATTAAAATTTTTAGTTGTTAATCATAATATAAATTAATGTAATCAATAATCACAATAAAGAATTATTTTAAATGATTAAAGTCATAATGTAATCGTAGTATTGATTACGATTACAAAATATTTTAATTTGTAATCATGACTATTTTTAACGATTAATAATTAATGATGTTTCAATAACGATTTTGGACTGAATAACAAGCATATTTTGAGATAAAAATTTAAAAAAGATACAGTTTATTGATCATTGTAGTGCACTTTATACGTATTATACTTATTGATTATATGTTGCATATTGTAAAAAAACGAATAAATAAGGAGTAAATTTAACAATGATTATAATGTAAGCAATTTTTATATATTATAGACAAAAAATGAAGATTAACAATACAATAACATATTTTTTTTGGAAAAATAACTTTTTAATAATAAACTAAATATAAACATAGAAATTATAATAAATACGGTTTATAAAAATAATAATTATTATGTAATAATAATATAATGATAACAATTATAAATATTGTAAAAATCATAACATTTTTATAATATATTTGCTTTGAATACAATATGTTTCTCAAATAGTTGATCGGATAACTTATGACTTCTTGGTTAATTTATCATTGCTGCAAATGAAAAAAGTCTTTCTACAGGTGCTGACGACGGAAGTGGAGTATTGTATCGAATAAAAACTTGTTTAATAATAGGATAGTTGTTTAGATTATTGAGATTATTTTCTTCATCGGACAAGAAACGTAGAACTTCTAATTCTGATTTTGTTGTACCAATTGATGCCGAAGAAGAAGATCCAAAGTCAAAAAAATCGTCCGATTGATTTATGGGTGTTTTTAATGCACTAATCACGTCATCTGCTGCTTTCTTGAGAATATGAATGAGCCTATCATGATTTTCTGTTTTTACACATGTGAACCAACGTTTTTTAAAACGTGGATATGAATGCTGTTATTGAAGCATTAAGAGCATTGTGTGAAACAAGGTAAGGCGAGGGACCACTTGGTAAGACCAAGAACCAAAAAATTAATTAAATTTATAACATACACCTGAAGTTCACCGTATAGGCAACCTAACGTGCCGTTGCCTGACGGATATAGAATAGGCAACTTAATGTGCACAACGACGACGACGAGGATGGGAGACAGTGACTTAAACTTAACACGGGAATGGGGATATTGAGTTTAGATATAAGGGGGGAGGAGTCTCTGTGGTCGGATCAGTATGGTGCAATGACCACAGAGTTCACACAAAATCGGAAAAAGACCTTACTAACTAAACACTCAAATCACAACTTAAAATACGTGACGACTTTGGTAACTGCAATGGTAACTGGTAACTCTCGAAGGCCGTGGCGGCCTCACACACCACCCAGTGGCTGGCGGACTTACGCAGAGGTGAAGGCGGACACTACCGAAGTGCTTCGACGATGACCAAAATATTGACTGGTCTCACACAATGGAGACACGACGAAGAGGTGACAAAACAAAAGGTGACACGTACTAATAATATTTAAATAACTCACGCAACGCAGATCTGGTTATGGTAATGTTTTGATTTATTTATTATGATTTTTCACTAATAATAATAATAATAATACTAATAAACGTCCGCATTAATTGCGGGACGGCGCGGCGATAAAAGTTCGCGACAACGAAGATTTAGTAGGTATATAAAAAGAGGTGTTGCCTAAATGGCGTACGACAAATGAAATAATAAAAAAACTATAAATGTTTTGTGTCCTAAATGAACGACAAAAAGATCGACAAAAAAAACAATGTGTTGCCTTAGTGGCGAACAGCGAACGACAGACAGAAGAAAAAATAGTAATAAATATAAAATACGTAGTATAATAAAGGGCTATGTTATGTAATAAGTAGAATAATTCACTAATCTGCATAATTCATTAACAAAGATAATACAAAATTAACGAGAGATAATAATAATAAATAAATAAGACAATAATCAACGAACACATACTAATTAAAATCACACAGACGGAAGATTAGGAAGGTGGACACAGATAAGGACAGGTCGACGCCGTCGTGGTTGCAATTATGATAATAATAATAATAAGAAGAAGAAGACTACGTGTATAGCGCGTAAACAATTCGGGAGAAGAAAAATCTAAATAATTTTCATATCTTTTCTCAATACTTTGTAACAATGCATCGATTATAGATTTGCAATATACCCAGATACGTATTGCTAAATCTGCAATTTTTCTTTTGAATGCTAGAAGACATGGTGGTACTACACCATAATAAGTATTGGTTCCACTTTGCATTATATCCAATGCTTCAGCTATTGGCGCTGTGCATAATAAATATTCTTCAATATAATCAAAATCTTTTTCCCTTAAGCATTTTTTTTTTATTTATTTCTAAAGCATTATTTAAATTTGAAATACTTTTTATTTTTTTTTATTTGATATCTGTCGAAGTGAATCGTATAAACTGTTCCATCGCATTTCAGGTAAAATAAAAAAGTAACGGTAGAATTTACATGAAAAAAGGTCTAAAAAGGTAACAATCGGTGAAATTTACATGCGTCCATAATATTGTAGTTATGCTATAAATTTTGCGATAATGATTAACGATTACGAAAATATAATTATGACTATTGATTACTTTGAAAAACGGTTAAAAGATTAATAACTAATATAGTGTAATAAATTAATCGTAATCGATTACGTAATTTAATCGTATATTAATCGATTATGCCCAACACTGATTAATTAGTACCATTGGATCAAAATTCAATATTGAGTCTCTCGAAAATCTACAATTATCATGCAGATTTATCGCGATTGTAAATAAGACGTCTGACAAGACTCAGTGCGAGTACATAATGACTTTAATTAGAAACGTAACTTGATCGAAATTTGCAATGTATTGCATTACAACGTAATCTTTGTGCATTGACATTTTTATAGCAAAAATTAAATTACATTTTTGGAAGGAATTGAATCGTCCGGAATTTGAACACACGAGGTACATTTGGCAAAATAAAAATTTAAAACAACTGAACGTACCACTTCACTGGATGCACTTGAAATAAGAGCATAGAGGTACGCACTATAAGAATGACTGAATAACAGATCGTGCCGGTATGATATAAATATTTATTTACCTGCATCTCCTCCAGATCAAGCACGTAGATATTTTGCCATAATAGTGGTCATGGAATATAATCAATTAGGTAAATTCTATTTTTACAAATTCACCCCATGACGATGTAGCTCATTCTGATCGTTTATGTTGTAACACTTGAATGTTTTTTTTTTTCGAAACTTAAGATGATAATCGCGCGACCAACATGACCAATAATAATGGCTAACCACGCGCCCAAAGATCACAATAATAATAGCAATCGTTACGATGCAGGAAGGATATCATATAGATTATTAGATAACAGTTTAATCTGTCTCTCACTCTTTCTCTTTCGCACATCCCTCGAGGATAAGCAATAACGAAACGCGTGAGATCATGATACGTGCACTGATCGAAATGTGTGCTATGTGTTTAATGAATAATAATAGTGTTCGTATTACATTCGACACGCCAATATTTAATTTTCTCACACACTGCCGATACACTACGCTCTATTCATGATTTTTTTAATGTTTTTCGTGTTCAACCGATTTCGAGTCGTTGAACAGTCGCGTCAGTACGATTTCCCGTATAGCTTCTCGAAAGTTTAAGCCCGAAATACGGTACCGTCGTAACGAAGGACGGTAAAACCGTGTACATAGGTTGATAATATTCTAACAGTAACTTTGAATTCGTCGTGCGTGTCAAAACCGAAACGCCCGAACTAAATATTAACTAATACTGTTTAACTGGGCGGACGATATAAAATCGAATAAAAGCTCAATTATTCGACTTTTCGCCCGGGCAAAGTTCAGTTAAACGTTCAATTTGACCGTACGCCTACTACACCGCTAGTCATACAAGTGTTGTTCAATAAACTTCACGTATTAACTGTAGAACGAAACATATTTCCATTTTTTTTTTTTTTTTTTCCACTGCGAGAGAAAATTTGTGGTCGAACGCGACGGCAACACACCGCACAACGCGCACTCGCCGTGAATGCAAATCGCCCAACCGACGTATACACTGCAGCGTGCGCGTACACTCTTACGCATGCATATATATTATATTAAGTCGTCGGCTATTATGCATAGAATACGTCTTGCAAAGAGACAGCGGAGTTTGATTAAACGATGTGTGTCACCGCCGCCCGTATAGGTGGCAATAAAATGCGCAATATGTGTGTACTATCCAAAGTTCGGTTTCGTGAATATGCGCGTACGGGCACTATTTGAGTTATTCAAACATTCTGGAGATTCTTGGACCGAGACGATTTTAATATATCACCTTTGGATGATAAGGAATATATAATATATGTACACTATGTACGGCCGCGACGACGTTCGTACGTTCGGAATCCCATTCGTCTTTCAACTCCCTAGACTCTTTAATATATTATACTATACATATAGGTACATATATTTATATATATATATGGACGTGTGCGTACCATCCGTATAACTTTCCGCCTCCGTCGCCGCAGAGCAAACGGTACCGTATGTAGTTATACCGCGCGCGCCAGAACCGCGGAGTTCTCGACTACATTATAATAATATAATATATACGCTTCGTGCGTGTGTTTGTAAATCATTTTATTATTCATTTCCACGCACTGTATTTTATAGTATACCGCATATTTATATATCGTCTGATCCGAAATTACAGAATTCGATTAAACTACGCGGACCAAAAGTTCAACTTCCGAGATCAAATTTTGTTCGGAGAAGAACTGTGGTGGGCATAAAGATATTGTATTGTGTTATGATTTCATTTTTTTTTCTTTTCATATTTTTTTCTTTTTTTTTTTTACAATAAATGCTAGGCGCCATCGAGAGATATTGTATGGTGGTCCAGGATTTCTTACACTTTTGTAAATGTTCAATAATGATAATTTCTATAAACCGTATAAAGTCATAATTATTGATAAACAACGATATATAGTGATGAAACAAAGAATGCAAAAATGAAAAAAATAAGACATTGATAACAAAATCCAAGTGACGGTACATAAAAATTAATTCGAACAAATAAATTAGATATTCAATTTTCAAACTTAAAATATTCAAATTAAAAGCTCGATGAATATTTTTCTTTACAAATGTTACAGATTTAAATCCAGATTTTTATCCGGTTTTGTTAACTGATAAAATTCAAACTCTTGCAAAACCGTCGGCATGTTTTCAATATTTTTCTACACTAGTAAAAGAAAACCGTATACAAAGGACTTTGTATTATATTTTCAAGATTCTTTTGTTGAATTAATATTATTTTATCGACATTAAAGAACATGAATATTTTTAATATTTTTAAATAGCCCAAATTATGATGTAGTCTTTGGAAAAATGTACATTCTTTAGACATCTGATATTAGCATTCAATTAAAATTTCAAGTTTAAGTGTAGTTATTTTTTGGGTGATAATAAAGAAAAACATTTGATTTTGTCAAAAACTGCGGTATCCTGTAAATGTTTTCGTTTTTTTTTTTTTTTAATTTTTTCATTAGTTTTTGTCACTTATTTGAAAAATAATGATTCTAATTTTCCTTCTGGCCAGAACCGTGAAGATTGACTGTAGAAAATAAACAACAATTATTATTATTATAATTATTATTATTTGTAGACTGCAACGCCTATCAGAAGTGTAACCATAAACTAGGGGCTTAGAGGAAGTTTATCGTTTCAGGCACAAATCGTTATTCCTGTGTTAAAGTGCCTAAATATATATTTCGTGGTGATACACGTGCATACACGTTGCAAACATAAACTGTCGATTGTAACTATTTTAATATCTTTGTACTGGTCCGATTTTGATTCGAGTCTCGAGGTGTCGCCCTGCAGTACTGCTACCACGTAAGTAGTCACTGGCGCCCGTATAATACGTTTAAATTGTACGTACACACGTCTATGTATAGGTCACTCCCCCGTATACATTTCGATACAGTTTTGATACGACGACGATTCGGTTGAAATCAAAAGTTGCAACAGAAAGGGGTTGGCCGACGGTCCGAGGGATCGATGCGACCAATGAACGCCAACAAAATGGAGAACGTTACAGTGTAACGTAATTTCTCGGGAGGCGGCGATTTGCACAAGCGCCGCGCGTGCCAGCGGCGGCGGTGGCGGCGGCGGCGACGTGTAAACAATGCGAACGATACTTCAACGCGACGATAATACTATTCGGCTACGGTAAAATGCGAAATATTTCGAGTACGATAGACATTAGTTAACCGAAGCTAAACCGGTTGTCATTCGGACAAATCGGTTACTGCCGCGGGGTGAAAAAAGAAGTGTTTTATCCCCAAGTGCGTGCATGAATATTGTTTCCCGTTTTTGTTTTTTCCGAATGTTCGCATTGTTGCTGTTCACCGTCGAAGTGGAACTCGACAGATCGCCATCCGTATAAATCATGCATTTTTCGGCATTCCACTGTTGGAAATGAAAGTAATGATCAATAGAGTGAATTTCCGATTTACCGTCGCTGATGTGGTGTGATAGTGATCCGAAGCAAATCTTTCTCGTGTTTATGGGGTTGCATATTATGAGTTAGTGACAACACCGACCGGCACGCAACACTCGTTTAAGTGTCCTAAACCGTCATTATTCACATAACTGTTGCAAGGCTTATTTTTTGTCTTATCTACTGCGGTGAGTTGCCACTCCTGTAATCTTATGTTTTTCGATTAATTTGTGAATATTTTTTTGGAAAACAGAACTACAGTTATTATATATTGAACTGAACACGGTTGGCGGCGACCAATAAATGAAACACCTTTTTTTTTTTTTTTAATCAAATGGAATACGAAATTCTGTCATTAGTATCGGTGCCAGCCGTACGACCGTAATGACCTGCAGTAGGTATATCGTAAAGTATTATCGTTGGTTGCAACGTAACTCATGATTTACGTGGTACAGGTATGGTGCGTTGTTCATAAGCTATTGTGTATATCATAGCTTCACCCGTATTCGGAGCCGTTAATTTATGTACGACAAATCGAATCATATGATTGATATGTAAATGTGTTGGGAACGTTGTTCCAAAAGTATTCCTCCACTCGACCAGAATTTGAAACAGGGAAAAAAACCCGCGCGCGCTGACCATCGGTACAATAGTATTAAACGCTTTCATCCGTTTTCGTGAAACGATCTGGAAAACCGCGGGCGATCAAAAATACGTGTATCATGCATATGAAAAGGCCTTTTAACCAGAAGTATCATGTGTATGGGCGTCATGAGTTTGGATGAACTACGTTTTTGCCTGCATGATAACATTTTGTGAGTGAGATTATATAAAAGATAAAAGAATAAATTGTAAGAATATTGTATCGAATTTGGTGTTTGATTTAAACATTTTTTGGGATTACCATATTTACCACTATTTTTACTTATAACTAATATTTCTGAGGACTCTATTTTTTCTCTTAATTTATGTCAGAATAATATAATGAAACGATAATATTATGTAATAATAACAAGGTGTTGGTGGTACTGTGCACCCGTGGACATTCCTTCATGGCGTTACTTGTTATATGTTTACCATACACATAATATTATCTAGGACCAATGGCATATTTTCGGAAAAGGGGGATTCCGGGTTTTAACCCCTCCAGAACGAAAATGGTTCAAAGATCATGAATGACTTGCTACAAAGATACAACGAAAGAGAACATTAATTTATATCATGTGGTTGTAAATAACTCATTATTTGTATTTATAACAATGGCAGAATAATATAATTATTAACTCATACCTTTTATGTATTTTTATGATATTATGAAATCACCTATTCTTTAAATTATTTTAACCTCCTCCCACACAAAAAAATTGAAAATATGCCGCTGTCCAGGATGTTTTCACAGTTGTCTTATTTTTTCAATCGCCCAGCTACAACACTTTATGTATTAATTGATGGTCCATCACGACATCACATGCGTATAAACAAAACGAACGGTGAGCATAATGACATTATTAAGTGTACAGAAATAGGGTTGCGCGTATGAACAATAAGCTATCCAACCTAACCTAACCTGCGTCTCGCGACGGACCCACAACAAATTCGCACCATTGTCGGCTACGCGTACGACCGACCGACGGTTGTTTTATTTCGCAGACAATACCGTCGATAATAAAAAGAATATTAGCGCATGTCTGCCTACCCGAACCAGTACACGTTGTACGCATTCATCGTACCGGCGGCGATAACAATTTCAATACACTCTGCGGGAAACGGTAAAAATTAGTGTCGTATACTGTTTTACGCGTGTACCGCACAACTATATGATGAATAGCATATTCATAGGTGGAACTACGGCCTGAGCCGAATCGTGTACGTTATACCATTGATTGTAAACATTAGTATTTATAACCAATTGTAATGTATTAAGTGGTACGTTTGGAAGAAGTTCATTTTGAATATAAATAAAAATGATTGATTTCTTATTATACTACTACAATAATCGTTATTATTTAGCGGAAATGATTATCTAAAGTGTCTGAATATTGTGTTCGATTATTAGACATTTTAAATTTAAAGCCCAGCACAAAAATATTGTATTGTTTTATTCATATTTTATCATCAGTGATAGCTTTTATCCTATCTTAAATGGTCTCTCGATTATAGCAGTACTTTAGTATTTCGACTAAGAATTAATATATTTACATAAATATATTATAATTAGCGATTTTGACGTGCATAAATATATAGCATTTAATTAAATTAAATTAATTTTATGAACGTCTTTGAAAACGGATGCTCAAATAAACTATATTTATCTACGAAAGTAAAAATAATTCATTAATATCATGGCTCGGTAATTTCAAAAAAATATATACAATTGTAAATAATAGAAGTAATATGGTTATTACAACGTTTTGTTTTTAAAAAAAATTGTACGATTTAAAATATGAAATACGATTAACACACAAAACAATTTGGTTGCCATATCGTGTTGAAGTGTAGTTAAGGTCGCGGACGTGCGTTGCTTTACGAGAATGTGAAAAAGTATTTTCAAAGCTTACCAACGGTAAAACTAAGCTTTATTTTACTATGACATAGGGACGTCTGGTACGCATCCATATTTTAAGCAAACAATGGCAAAACATTTCAACAACGATGGAGTAATTGAAGAATTTTAAGTAATAATTCTAACCGACTGTTGCGACGTCTAGTCTTCCAAGTATTGTTTAATTTTTTTGTAGTATTCTAAACAGTTTTAAAATCTATTTATTATATTACATCGAAAAGGAGTTTTTTTTTTTGTTTGAATTTTAGTAGTCTTAAATGTTTGTTAAAGATATAATAGAATATTATAAAATAAAACATCTGTTAGGTGTTATGTAGAAGGAATCTTTACATCCGATTTTAAATATGAAAAAATAACAGAATTTTAGGTGCTCATATTATAACTAAATTCATATAATACATATAACTTATAAGATAAATATTTTAATTTTTGAATAAAACTTGTATATTGTACAGATATACACGTATACGAATCACCTAAATAAAAATATGGTGTTTATGAATTGTTCATCTCTTTTCTCCTCAAAATTTAAGTACATGTCTGAATCGATTGAGATAAGTGGCCTAGTTTTATAAAAACGTTTAGTTCCGCTTATGTATGCATAATATAAAATAATATAATGAACGCGTGGCACAGAATTGCTTTCCATTATCCAATGCACATGTTTACCATTTATGAACATTAAACACATTTGGTCCGCTATACAAGAACCTACCGATAATTTCGCAACAAGACATATTATCTGTGTACAATTTTGCTATAATATGTCCCAATCGTCAAGCCTGGGCATTAGCAGCGAGTTGAAGTAAAATTACTTAATGCTTTAATGTTGACCTGACCGTACGATATATCACACATAATGCGTTTTACTATTAAATATTGTTAATTTAATAATACTCATTTTAACTAGTGGACTCATTTACTAGACATTTACAAAAAAAAAAAAAATTATTGTAGTTTTTATAGCTGTTGTGTATCTCTAAAACTGTAGGCTAATGTTACTACAGTGATATAAAAAAAGTTATTACTAATTTATATGCAATTTATTCATACATTATTTCTCTAGTATGAAGAGTTGTTACAGTTTGTGTTGTTAAAACTATGAACAATTTATTATAACTTAATAATTATAATATTATAACTCATGATTTACGTGCGTGTATATCTAATAAATATTTGGTTGAAATTTTGATGAGTTATATTATACTTTGCAATTCAAAATATGGATGAACTAGAAAATTCAAATATCTATTGTTTTTACAATAGAATTCGAGTATACGATTTGAAGTTTTAATTATAATTGGAAGGGTTTTGTTAACTTTTCCGGTTAAAATTTCAAAACTTTTAAACGACGTTCGAGTTAAAGTGTTTAGGGAGTTTTTGATCAACAGAACTTTCCAATTGTTTCCGTACACATTCGGAGGGTGTGTATTTAACGGGTATTTTTTTTATTCTCACTAAAATTGAGTATATTCAGAACGCTAAAAACAAATCTATTGTTTCAACCGAACCTACAACACAAAAGAGTGTAATACCCGCCATTTTGTTGTGCCCAGCGTGGAACTTTTAACTCCCCCTATTTTTAACCATCAGAAATTATATTCTAACAGAAAAAAAATGTATGTCAATGGAGGGAAAATAACGTTTAGTCGATATATAGTAGAAAAAATAGGGTACTTGGTACAAGAGTGAACGTCCCGCAGAGAGTAGTTCTTTCGAAACTATAATGTCCCCCTACATTCGATTAAAACTGGCCTTTTATGATATTTTGTGATTTCATAGTCGGTTTAATCTGGTACTTCCGTTTAAAATCTTGATAAACATCTGCCCAAATATCTTATGTAATTTTTAAATGTATTAATAGTGTGATCGTACAATTGAAATGTAATAATGATATATTTATATATATATATGTGTGTGTGTGTGTGTGTGTGTGTGTATGCGTGCGCATATTTGTACTATATTTTATTATTTATTTATTTTTTGTATTATAGATATTATATATATATATTTATATAGATATTACAGATATAATACAAAACGAGGAATTACATATAAAATATTATTATCGTTTACATTATATCTGTATATTACAGTGCTCGACTTGGGAGACGCAGGGAGACAGAGTACCCCGACTAATTTTCTGAAATTTAAGCATCCCTTTACTATTATTACGTTATAATTATAACGCTTAACAAGTTTTGAGGACGCTATTATTTTTTTTTTTTTAATAGTGTAACCCCTTCTTTTATTTTACCAAGTCGAGCACTGGTCTATTAACCTTTGAACTTCATATTAATGCAGATTTCAATATTTTTCAATATTTGTTATATATTGAAGTATAAAATTAATATTTTTGAATCAAAGGAAATAAAAATTAAATTTTTAAGATACATATTTATGTATAAAAACATATTCTATAATTTTCTATCATTATTTTGTTTCAACATAAAATTCGAAAATTAGAATGTTATTTGAAATACCTAATCGAAATTAAAAAAAAAAAAATAATGACTCCAAGTAAAAAAAATATATAAATTGAATAAAATAGAGAAATTTTTCTTTTTTTTCTTTGACGATGCATCTAATTAAAAATGCATTACATTTGAAACAAATTCAGTCAGGGGCTTAATTTATGTAGTCGTTGACATAATTGAAATGCACCCTTTCATTTTAATTTTTATTAAATTATACTTATTTTAACTTCAGCGAGTTCAGAATAAAAATTTTAATTAATAAAATACGTGTATATATCTAAATTGATTACTAACTTATATAAATACAAGTACTTTCTACAAATGTTGATTTAAAAATGTTTAAACAACTCTCCTGTCATCTCAGTAGTTTAAACTTGTGTATAGTTATTACAATATAATTAAATATGCTTGATTGAGTATTAATTAGTTTAAAAAATACGGTATTGTACTTTAAACGCTCTAAAGGTTATTATTATAATATTTTTAGTAAGATCCAGTTCAAGTTGGTTACGCAATTAGTTGTAAAATATACATGAAATAAGTTATCCAAATCCATCGAGCCTAACCCTTTCTCAGATATATGGCTTTGGCCGTGGAAATCTAAACGGATAAGATGTGTTCATACGGTGTGATGCGTTGGTTAATCGAAGTCACTAATATAACATCAAGTTGAAGTAAAATACTTTAGTGATAGAAATAGGAATTTTTTATACCCTGGGAAAATATTAAAATTACGTCATATCATAAACCAAGAATCAATTACCCTTCCTTACAATTTTTTTCAAATAATTAATATACAACCATACTTATTAAGTTACAAATACATAATCAGTAACAAAGTTAAAAATATCAAGCTAGCAATCAATAATAGATTATATAATACAAAATGTATATCCTTTAAAATGTTACGTCCGGTGATGAATCTCCGTCAACCTCTCCCTAGTTCTGCCATTAAAAAACCTATGGGTGATCTATGTGATACCAATGAGTTTATACAGAAAATAAGCTATTTTCTCGATCCACGTGTTTAAAAACACTTGTACTAATGTCAACTAGTATTCCCACTGTCGTTTCTGACATCCAAGATCTATATAGTTATTGAATCATAATAATATAGTTCAGATACATAAATAGTTAATTTTTTCAATAGTGTTAAGTCTGTCGATAGTACAGGTATTGTATTTTTTTTAGTAAATCAAAACATAAACGTGAGATGGTGTTTCAACGTGGCGATCATGAGCGAAACGTGAAAACCAGCTTAGTATAACAGAGCTCAAAACGGATGTCGCCGATTTCGAGATGAAGACCGAAAAAAATCGAAGATTTATATCGATATACGATTCGTACGACGCGTATACATCTTGGCGAGTTATTCAAAAAATATATATATACAATACACGCGTGGGCGTATGCGTGCGTTCGTTCGTGCGTGTAATATGCAATATGCGTATTATTATTGAATTATTATTGAATTATTAATGTATAAACGAACGGGGATTATAGATCGCGTTTCAACCCTGCTGTACACGGTACACGTCTGTGATGGCGACCGCCAACTCGCGCGAGTCACGTGCAAATGTTATAAGCCTGTAGCCGATGCACGGTCATACCACGTGTGCGTGGATGTGTATACAAAAGCTATTAAAAGCGCCCGCGTGACATTAGCGCGTATTGTATTGCGATATATTACATTTGAATAAAGCAACAATGGACATCGAATAATGTGTAATAGTAATAATGCGCGTGTGTCCGGAGGCGTCGACGCGGAATTCCGAAAAGCCCCGGAACATCGCCCCATCCCCTAGCGAGCGCCAACCATATACTATTACTGCTACTACGCGTATATACGTATATTTTAATCCGAAATCGCGGATATAAATCTATTGCAAAGGACAGTGATCACGCGCAGACATCCCGAGCATTATACACACATCAGCGTTACAGTCGTAATTTATGTTTAAATTGTATTTCATATTGTTGCTGTTTTTTATTTATTTTTTTATGACGACGGCATACGTATAATACCTAGAATATATATATATATATATTCGAGTATCCTCTCGGAACAACCACGAACGACCCCAAGCGTAATAGTAAACAAACCTTCACGTTAGCGTCATCGGTTTGGTGGTAAAATGGGAGGGAGTTAAATTTATGTAAACACGTATACGTGTATTTTACGTATACTTTTTTTTTTTTAAATTATTGCCATTTTGTTAGTTTCGCGTGCCAAGTTTGAAGACGTTTTTAGACTTGCCAAACATGGTAAAATAATCTATAGAGTACCTTCTCAGATTCAGAAAGGATACACTTTATGTGGTCGTTTACTGGTTTTAATAATATTATAGCTTGTTTTGAGTAATGGCATTTTGTCGTTTTTCACTTTAATATAATACTTATATGTTATAACTAATCTTATTACAGTGAACTTCAATCTATTGACGTTATTAATCCGGAGTTGTTACATATTATAATATTAAGAAATCTTTATTGAATTGATAATAATTGTATTCGAATAAACTTGAAAACAAAATGCATGTTAAAAATGACTCTTCCAAATATACCGCTAAAATTTGATTCTTATATTTTCGGTAAGTTTAGAAATGAAACGATTATTTTATATTTGATATTTTGAAATTTTTTGAAATCGTGGTGCACCTTACTAATTTCTAATTTAGTATTTATGATATTAAGTTAAAGCTTAAAATAGATTTTCTGATGTTGATAGCAATATTGAGTTGAAAGAATTTATTTTTTCAAAATGAAAATCGTTCTTACTTTATTTTACGAGCACACAACACTTGTAATAGGTCAAAATGATTTGTGAAATAATTATGATATATTAATTACTTAACATAATATTTCATACCATTGTATGCACCAAAACGATTTGTTTATGAACGTCAGTCTTAGTCGGAGACAAGGAGCGAAAATTGTTTAATGTAAGTTATATAACTTATACGTTCATCATACGTTCACATTAGCATTAGAAAAATATACACATATAAATAAAGAAATTTTGATTTGGAAACGTTATCTTTTATGTCAGAATTTTTATTATACAATGGGTACATTATAGTATATTTATTCTGCGTATATTCGAGTATTATACAGTTAACATATTTTTTTTATCATTTTTGTTTATGAATACAAATATTTTCATTCGTTCAATAGTATACATCCGAATAAAAAATACGTTATATATACATATAACATACAACTTATAACATATACATACTTCTCTGTCAAGATCCGTCAAGATCGTGTTTGAAATATAACTAAAAATTTCCATACGAACCGGATAGTGACGAGTTTTTGGAGTGTGTGAAAATTAGGCGTTTCCATAGCAAACATTCATCTCCCTTAGCATTGACACTCATTTATATAGCAAATATATACTTGATACAATGTTATTTTACACCCATGGACTTCCGTTGAGGGATCCAACATAAATTTTAATGTAAATGATCTCGAAAAATTAAAATAAAACCGTTATATTTCGTACTTGAAATGTACATAATTTTTCTTTTCTTGATTTAAAGATGATGATTTATAATTAAAGTGAATTAATAATAAATTAATATAAATATTTTTCTTTATATTATTTATATTAATTTATAATTAATTTCGGTTCACGCATATTGTAAAACTTATTATTGATATAATTTCATTATTTATATGAATAAATCAGTAAATCAATGATGCCCATTGTGAATAAATATGTAGTTATTATTCATCACTTTAGTGTTATTAGTTAATTTGCATGCATTATATACCATTCAATTATAATTAATGTTTTTCAAATAATCTGATTTAAAGTGAAAACATTTTATGACATCTGAAAATGATATGCCTACAATATATAACTTTGGATTCTTCTATAATGACCATAATAATAATAATTTTTTTGTTTATTTCTTAAAAAAAAACTTTCATAAAATATTATGAAGCTTAGTATCGTTTTACTGAGCATTTTTTTTTTCAAACATTATTTAACTTGGAATTAAAACTTTAAATATAAATATAAATGGCAATATTTTTCGATAAAGTTATTTTATAGTCAAAGTTATTGTTTAGAAACATTTTCGACAAAATTTTCACTTGGAAAATTGATATTTTGCCAAGAAATAATCGCTGTGTAAAAGTTTTCCCTAACTCAAAACACGACTTGCCGAGAAATATGCACTACGGTATTTGATTCAATATCTCCAAGAGTGTTTTTTATTGCCCGCAGACCATTACCACTGCAATGATACTGTCTGGCGAACCCTTTAAATATCCAACCCTCTGCTTTTTATAACCCGTCACAATAAAAAAAAAAAGTAGTTCACGCGTTTGAAACATACTCCGTACAAATATATATGCAAATTTACACATTTTCAAGAAATTCATTCTATTACACTTATAACTCGTTCTTTCCAGAACAGACCGATAAAATGACATTAATATTTTATACTCGTACCATATATAGAACTACCTACATTTTTATTGCTGATGCCAACCCGAAATTTAGACAAAACAAAAATGAGATAATTTAATATTTTATGTGTATACTATTATTTCATATCAAATACAATTTGTTTGAATGAATAAAAATATATATATTATTTCTTGTATTTTAATATTGTGCATTTCTAAAAAAAAAAAAATATGTCGAATGAAAAATTACAAAGGATGAAAAATGTGAATATCATATAATATAATGATTCAAAAAATAGATAGACCGTAGCAATTTACTTTTGAGATTCATTTTTTGGAGTTTTAAAATATATTTTTATAATCTAACAATCTGATTAAATGCCATATTAACTTTATTTAAATATTTACTTTTAATATAATACTTAGCATATAAAACAAAATATACTAATGAATATTTATATAATTGGAAAACTCTAGTTGATGTTGATATATCAATAGATTATTTAATACAATTCTACCTGTATATAATTTTTAAGTATTTAATATATTCACATTTGATTTTTCTAATAAATGAATTAAAATTCGGTACATCGAGATTATACGGTTTTTAAATTATGTTATATTATATATTAAACTTCAAAAAAGGTTTCTATTGATGTCTGCTTTAAGTACTCGTAGTAGGTATTGAAAATACTTAATTTACACAATTAATTTAATATTTTATTTGAGTTACAATAATTTATAATTAATATATTTATTAAATATTATACTATAAAATACGTCTTAAGAATTATGTATACCCATATTGACATCACGTATAAATAAATGGAATTTTTATAAAAATTTGTGTTGACTGGATAAAGAACTATAATCAAATGTAATCTTATTATATGTTCAGTTAAACGATATATGTTTGATCATAATATATAATAAAAGTAGTAAAACGCATTGATTTATGACGATTTTATGAATTAACAGTAGGTACAGTGGACAGATGTTGAGGCGGGTATAAGTAAGAAAGCGCGTGCGCGTGAAATGAGTTGATTTCCGATGTGTTCAGGGCAAGAAGCAATAGCAAAAAGGTGAGAGGGAAGAAGAAAACGAGACAGAAAGAGAGGGAGAAAACGAAACGTTTTGTATAAGGAATAGAATTCGTATTTTATATTGGCGGCTGTGAGGGTGCAGTAAAGTTATTCGAGGACTCAACAACCGGGGCAGAGCTATTGTTATTTAAATGTCTCAATAGAGATCAGAATCGTCGTGGCAGGGAAGAATTTTCAATTAATTTATATACACCCGTTTAAAAGGAGACATTTGCCCTTGCCTCTCTGCCTCCCACGTACTGAGTCTTATTATTGTCCTTGTTTTCCACCGCCGCGGAGAGAATTAATTTCGCTGCAAATATATTATTATAAATTTCGTCGAAAGCTTTTATATAAAGTTCGAAGAGTTGAAGAGAGAAAGAGCGAGAGAGAGAGAGAGATGGGTAGAAAAAAATAGTGTGTCAGAGAGAGACAGAGAGGTAGAAAGAAGGATAGAGGGATAGAATACCTACTTTGTCCCTTTTTGACAAAAGCTCCCTCTGTATATAGCAGTGGTAGTCTGCTGTTTCTTCCATTGTCTCCAAGTCTCGTGTCCTGCTGCGGCGGCGTCCGTTCCAAATTATTATTATTAATACGACGACGCACCCGGAGAAATATTTACGCTTTGTCACCCTCGACCAATATAAGGCACCCTTTCCTAGTCCGCTCTTTCCTATTATAACTAATTTCAATTTAACACCTACATGATCGCTTATATATATATATACATACATACACACCCCAACTGATGACACTCAGTGAAGGGTCGAAGGTACCAAGACAAATAATAATGTTTAAGCTTTATTAAGCCATCCACCCGGAATTATATTAATATACTTTATTGTTACTCGATTTCCCAATACAATGTTTAAAGATTCACTGTTACTGTAGTGTCCCGAATTACTTTTATTATTATCTGCAGTCAAACGTTATTTAATTTGATTTTAAAAATGTATGAATAAACAAATATAAAGGGAACGATAGTTGTTGACAAACTATTAATAACTTGTGACTAAAATGAACAGACCTTACATTTCAGCAATTTTCTTAGTTGAAAATACTTGTTCACAAATATAAGTTGAACCGAATATACAAGATATCTTGACTACAAACTGTCGAACGTTTGGAAAACTTCTTAAGATGGATTTGAATATAATTCAACAAGATTTTTAGAACTTGATAATTATTAGATTAAAGTTCGATGATTTATAACTGTAAAGAAATTTCAATATTTTCTGGATCCATGTTCAAAGTATTTTCAAATCTATTGATAATCTTTTAATTTATTTGAACACCTTTAAAACTACATTATGATTCGCGAGTAGGTTTGTTGATGATTTTGATGCATCACTGTTTTGAAAGTTCACTACAATCTTCTACTCTTAAAGTAGCACAATATTCGAAATGACAAATATTTAATTTTTCAATTCGATTCGATACTTTGGCGGGCCAATTAATTAATGATCGTGGGCCAGATTTGGCCTATAGGCTGTAGTTCGTCATTACTGCTTCACGCGTTCAAGCCAATGACAACATTTCTAAGCGGGAGAAAATAATATGTTAACAAAAAAACATTGTTCAGTTGATTTTTCTCCTTCTTTTTTCTTCGTTTAATAGGATGACGAAAGATGTTCATGAATTATTTAGTTACCGAAAATGTGTCACTTCTTATTATTGGCAACTAATTTATTACAGTTTCATAAATATTTAACAAAAAGCATATTGTAGGTAATTGCAATAATATTTACCACGGCCTCTTTAAAGTATCGTCGAATGATCGCGTCTCCATGTCACAAATTAAATTGTAATTATAGCAATGGGCATGAATCGCAAGTCATGTTTGTATATAAAGGGGAGTATAATTTCTTTGATCGCATATACTTATACAAATCCATATATTGGCAAGTTCTCATATTGCCGATAATCATTGATGATTGTAGATTTCATCGTGTTCTCACCAGTATCGATACGAAAGAAGTTATTGTTGTTTTCAAAACAAGATCGAATTTCATTTTTTACCGCTATAAAAATAACGAAAATATTATTTTATTTATTTAGACCTACACTTTTGGGATGATCTTGTAAGACGATAAGCGCGCTTAAATCGAACTCTTGTTGTTATTCGTCCATCCGTTATAGAATTAATACTTCGGAAGATGAAGAAGAAAAAATAGGTTTGAAAATTACGAGTTCCGTTAGTGAACAATATTTGATTGACGGGTCGAATAATACGACGTAAACGATTTTTTTTTTCATCTGTAAATACCGATTGCGGGTTTATGTAAAAGGCGATGAGATATAAATATATTTAGGTATTTTATAGTTCCACAAAACGATTGCTTTGAATCGAACCTACACCGTTAAAACGAACAAAAAGGCCAGTACAGTTTTGTCTATACACGTAGGTACACTGCTGCAGATTCGATTCTAAAATATGACCATACATAATATTGAAGCGGTCGACTGCAGTTGAATGTTCGTACGGTATACTTACGTTAGGGTTGAGTTCTTACATTATTACTATTAATTATCATTACACCTCATGAGTATTTGGTGACACGGTAATACTTTAATAAACATACGCAACAATTTTTTCGTGATGCATATTCGATCAGTGTGACACGTATCGTAACCAACAGGTTTGAATTATTAATTGTTACCGTGTTACCGCGTCCGCGAGTAAACATCAAATATGACGTTTGAAACGCGGAGGGCGGCTCGGCGCGTTTATTCGGCAATTACACAGCTCGTCACGATCTCCAGCTTTTGATAAACCACCGACTGCAGTTTGTGATGATATATTTTATGACGGTTCGTTTCGTCAGCTTATAATAACGCGTTTGCTCTGACGCCCCAGCGACGGCTACGTAATAATACAATACGAGAGGGTGGCTCGTTATGATTAATTACCGTCTCATCGATTCGCCCCAAAGAAGCACGCCCCACGGCAATGTTTTCAACGTATCCGTATGGACGACTGACTTGCCGCCAACAGGAGTGTGTATACATGTTTACCATTTTAAGGTGGCCGGCCGTCTGTAATTGGGTCTTTTGTTGAATTCAATTGAATGAATCGTAACGTGAATACTTGACGCAATATTTTTTCCTCTTTAGTTTATTCCTTTTACTGTAGTAAGTTTTCAATTATCAAAATAAACTGTGTTTGAAAACGTTTCGCAACGGCTATCTGCTAGTGACATTTGTTTACTCTTTCGAGTTCACCGGTGCGGTAATCAAATTCAATTTGCCAAGTTTATTTGTTTTTTAGCTTCTATTCATGTAAATACAAGAAGTTTATGTCTATAAACGTAACCGAATAAAATAGAAATACTTTGCATTTTAATCCAGTCGCCATGAATCCGTTTTAAGTTTAACACTAAGGCACTGGCAATCACGTACATTTATTTTTATAATAATAGTATGCGAAAAGGTAGAAGCTGTGTTTTGGCTAGCTTGAGTTAACCAAGCGTAGAACTGAATGGTAGATAATTTTCTCGGTCGTTTATCAAAATAATTTAAAATAACGATTTGATTTTATTGATGTAAATGCATATTTTGCTACATTTTTTTTTTTTTTAATAAAATAATAATTTTAAGTTTAGTACAGTATAAAATATAAAAAAAGAAGAAAAAAATATATACTTTAACGTGTTGACAAAATTATTGATATTATGTTAAATTTTGTTATTGAACAATATGTTACAACACAACTTATTAAAAAAAAAAATTGTTTACTTTTTATTATTTTAGATTTTGATTTTTTTATAATAAAATGTTTACGATTCTAATTTTTATAAAGATCTTAGTAAATTGAATGCATAACATACTATGTAATATGCTTAATATATGCCATTCATTTTAAGTACACTTTAAACATTTCCATATAAATGCAGTCGACTTTGAAATTCAAATTGATATATATAGTTTATTTTTTTCAAATATCAATAAATAAGTCAAAATAAACAATTATTTTCAATATATTTCAGCAAGGCAGAGGCCGTTGATAAATTTAGTAAATTTATATTTAAATGGCATTCCTTAAAAAATATTTGAATGTCATAATAATAAGTATTGTAGGAACATTACAACATAATTTGACATTTTATCATCATGCATTTGATAATATCAAGTATTTACATACATAATGTAAAAAAAAATCCGTAAAACTCAAAATCTGAATTCTTACAAGATATTCGTGTTACTGAAATCTGTTTTTATATAAAGTACGAATGAGGTGAATATGTAACCAAGAAAAATGTTAACTACCGGGAAACTCAGTGGTGTGTGGACGTTCACGAAGATATACTTATATTATACTACACATTTTACTAATCGTCATATGCATTTTCAAGAAAAAATCATGTTATATTTATATTATTTAAAAAAAAATATAACGCACTTACATTGTGCAATACACTGTTATTAAAATAAATAGAAGTTTACAGATTAATTAATTTAATTACCATTGAGTTATATGGAATATTAACATGCTTGCTATAATATTTACGTATGAAATCAACTTATAATTTAGTAAACTACTAATCTCTATAACAAATGTTGGGTCTTTAATTTCATCATATCTACCATACGTTGAATGTAGTTTATGATTTGTGAATGTTGTACCAAAATGTAACTTTACAGTACAATTTTTCATTTTTGACTTTAGATTCTGAGCAAAACATGAGAATGATGTATTGATTTTACATTGATGATTACTATTTTTGTCATCAGACTTTTAATTGGTTGACAAATCTACACTAAAAGTCATAATATACAGTATTATATAATACATGTCTTATTAGAATGAAAATTGCGACTTATATGATACTTAAAAGAAGTAATTAAAAATTATCATGAACTCAGTTTCGGGATGATTTTGGAATCCAAAACTGCTGAATTCTATTAAAGATTATCCTGTATTGTTATTTTTTTATTATTATTAGTTTTTTTTTTCTTTAATATTATATAATTACCGTTAAAATTACAAACTTCTTCTAGACAATAATACTTTACAAATAAAACTTAATATTAAATAAGATTGTATTGGTGTTACAAATCCATTGTTAAGACTACTTCACTTATACCATAATTTTACGTTTTTATCATACTTGAATCGTATACCTACATTAGATTTAAATTTGACTTCTTGTAACTGATAAAAATCGCACAAGATGTGGTGTGAACAATATTCCAGATAGAATTAAAGAAACAAAAATGCCTACCCCCGTTACAACGACCGAACGATTCGGTTTGTAGTGAATGAAGAACACGTGATGGTATACATGTATCGTATAGATTTGGTAATTCGATCGCAATTGAAATTTTTCGAAAAAAGGAAAAAAGAAAAAGAAGAATAGGAACACTGGAAACAGAATAGTAGACAGAGTCAATAGGTCCCTGTAGTGTTATAGATGGAATCGATATGATTTTTACCGACCCACCCTCACATCAATGACAGTTGTTCGTTGCGCGACGTATATATATAATAATAAAAGTAGTAATATCGTCACCGCGTTTTAAGATAATGTACACTGTCATCAAACGATTACAATCTCAGTGGTCGACGAACACGGACTTAGTGGAAACAAAACATCCAAAATCGTCGCATGTGTACAATAATAATCATAAATCTGGGGGTACGTACCGAAAAAAAAAATTAAACCACTATTCATACCGGACGTATCGATTAAAACAGAACTGTTTCACGGGACATTTGAATCGTGGTAAGACGATACACGGTGGTAAATCGGATATTTTATATTACAGAAAAAAAAAACAATAAACGTGTACTTTTTGTTCTATTCCATAAACTCCATTCAGAATAATAATATGGTCCGACGGTACAATATAATTTTTATTATTATTTGGTAGGCGTTTCCGGCAGCTCTTTTTTTTCCTTCAATTTAAACAATATAACTGCCAACTCGAAAAACCACAGAAACAGCAGTAGCAGCACTAACAGCAAACATATCAATTATCCTATTGTATCCGAACACAAATCGGACACAAAGATACCCCATCGGGATTTCATACATTACATACATACACAATTAAAATAAACTACGTCTTTTTTTTTTTTTTAATACGGTAATATTTTAATAATAGCTATCGCTGCGGGTTTTTTAAATTTTATAATTCAATGCTCTGAAATAGGCGGTAACGTTAACGCCCATCTAGTTGGTCCATAAAAACGTCAAATGAAGATATAATCTTACCTATTAATTAATCACGTAGGTATACACGATGTACATAAATGCTTTTAAATTTTTTACATTTTTATAAAAATACTACATTGCTTTTGTTATACAAATACGATATATTCTATTTACATTCAAATTTTTACTTACTGAGTAATAAACATGTTGTACACATATACACATATCTGTTATTATTATTTTTATTTCGAACTAAGTACAGCAGTTCAACAATTACACCCACATCATTAAGGAAAATCTCATTAATTCGTATCTGTTTTTACCATAGGTTGTTAAAATTTACGCCTTAGTAAATGAGTTGGTTAAAAATGTATGGCAAAAAATGTTCACATAGATGTCTATGAATTCTTGCGAAAATCTTTGATCTTATGATCACTAGCATCTGTTAAAAATAATTTTTCAATCTTAGATATTTATAGTATACAGATCTATAATATTATACATAAGGATGAATGGGGGAATAGCAGTCACCCAAGCCAGAACTTCGATTTCTGGCAGACGGTTAGTCGAAAACACTATCAAATACAAATAAAAGAAGTATTGATTTGTAAGATACAACATACTTATGATGCAGATTTTTAAAACAGTTAAAAAAAGTGGAAATGACCACCATTACCCCTAGATAAGGGTAATGATAATCGCTTAAAAACCCATGCAAATTAATAGGGAAAATCATAATTTTTTATATTCTATTCATAATTTCATAAACAAACATGAAAATACTTATATTAATATCTGCCTTTATTAATAATAGCCTCTACATAATAATTCGGGTAACATAACTTTGAAAACTATGTACTAAGAACTTTTAACATTTAAATACACTTAACAATACATATGTAACAACATTTTTAAAATTATTTAATTCTAATTCTTAGTCTTCTAAGTAATAGCAACATAACTTTGTAAACCGTCGAAAACTTTGTAACAGGAACTTTTTGTAAATGTCATTTTGTCATTGTAAATGACTATCGTTACCCCACAAAGATCGACTACGAAATGCATCATTCTGAAATTTTAAAAAATATTAATTTTTTTTTTATTGGTAATTTAATTAAATATTTAATACAAATTCGTAATCTTCACAAATTACTTATTATTTAAGTTACATCCAAAGAAAAATATAATTAAATAAACTTATCTTGAAAATCGTTTTACGAATATGATTTTTAATAGATATTCGCAAAAAAACTTTTATAACAATATTTTTGTGATAAAACTTTACTAATAACTATCATATTTCATTTTTAAGGTTTTGATAATAAAATTAATCATTCCACATAGTCAGCTGAATTTTACGAGTAATTATCATAGTTTCATGACAGTCAAGGTGACCACGATTACCCCTTGACCATTATTCTCCCATTTTCCTCTAATATGTTTTATGCAGTAGCGCAACTATACCCCGGAACAGTACTATGTTTCAAGTTTCAAGGCTCAAGTTATTAAGATAATTTTAAAATTTTCCCACCACCTATATTTTAGTTAAAGCAAATATAATTTGTTTGATAAATGTAATTATACTGTAAAAATAATTTATATTTATTATAAATTTGTAAAATTTATTGTCCTTATATTATATTATAATTTTCACTATACTTAATATACATTAAAAATTAAATTATTTTAGAAAATATAAAGAAACACTATAATCCTTGTTTTTAAAATAAAGAGAATTCGATTATAAATAAAAATAAATGTCCTACTAAATATTTTTTTGTGTTCTTTATATTTTTGGGTTCTGGTACATTACTCCGTTTTGACATCTCTTAGCTACGCTACTGGTTTCATATACTTAAAAAAATAAAATCGAGGTTAGGACTTTGATATTTGGTTTCTATACAAACATATTTTGTATGAATAGACGTTTAAACAAGAACATTAGGTATACGTCTTGAAAATTCCTCGGAATTTGACTCAACAGACAAATTGTGTTGGATAACAGCTGTTATGGAGATTTTGATTCCGCGAGCATTCCTCGGATGCACTGATAATCAGTGGAAGTAAAAATATGTTCTCATATAGTTTCGCAACACAAAAGAAATCAAATAATAAATATCAATAAAAATCAATAAATCTGCACACTTGTAATTCGTCCATGAAAAAAATCTGTGGAATGTCAGCGTTTTCGAACTGACGAGGTTTTTTTTTTGTTAAGTAAAATAGTTTAGGCCTACATATACTCTCTCTCACACACACACACACA